>NC_132854.1:24117500-24487500 GCF_048164855.1 Canis lupus baileyi | reverse complement strand
TTGGATTTAAAAATCTATGAAAGAAGAAAACTGAAAAAATTAAATAATGCTAGTATTGATCTAATAAAATGAAAATAATAACTTTTATACAACTAATAAAAAGAGCAATCATATTTATAATGTTAAAAATCAAAATAATTGAATTCTCTGTGTGTTAGCCATGCTGGGTATTTACATAATTTTTATATCAAAAAATTCATTATAAATCTATTAGTATTTTAATCTCATCACAATGTTTATACTAGCTTGGCAAGAGAAAGCTTTTAGTTCATCTTACTACAATGAGTGTGGTACAGATTCTGACATTCCCTATCACACAAGTTCCACTTTTTTTGTCATTATTTGTCTCTTTTTTTTTTTTCCTCTTTCCTCTTTGTTTTATCCTCCTTTTACATCCTATCACTGAGGAATCTCAGAAAGGATCAAATTACAAACTCTGTTTTATCATTATAAAAAAATAAAGCTTAAATTTCTATGCTTGGCACTGGCATAAAATTGATTAATAAATGTAATTTTGCTAAAGACTACTTATTAGACCAAAAAATTGAATCCATTAGCTTTGTTTCATATTGGAAGAATTATTAATATATGAAACACTAGATACAAATTCCAAAACATTTGCAGAATTATATTTTGAGGACATCAAAAATCTTAAAGATTATTTAGTGCTGCCATTTTGCTAAAGAGGAAAGAGATACTGGAGACATCTTTGAGTTGCCAAATTATAGATTTTTAGATTTTTTTAACAATATACAGAATTTTAATATAATTATTTTTCTCCATAAAAAAGAAACTGGAGACTGAACATGTTAAATAGCATATTATAGGTTACTCTGCAAATAATGTACAAACTTGGCCTAGAACATTTGGTCTATTTTGGCTTCTATCTTTACATTTATAGTGGGGTTGTTTTGAGAACAACTCTTTTATTACATTTTTCAAAAAGAAAAATACATATTATGAAATACTTTATAAAAATACTAAATATGAAATATTATAATATCTGAATGGATAATTTTAGAGAATTCTACATACTTGTTATTCATGAAAGACACACAGAGAGAGGCAGAGACGTAGGCAGAGGGAGAAGCAGGCACCCTGCAGGGATCCTGATGCAGGATTCTATCCCGGGACCCTGGGATCATGCCCTGAGCCAAAGAGAGATGCTCAACCACTGAGCCACCCAGGTATCCCATATTTAGTATTTTTTAAACAATGTCCTGATAAAGACACTAGGAGATAATTTTTTGCATTTCCCTCAGGTTGGGTCATTGGATACAAGACATTTTAGATATTGATTTATTTGAATATAGAACTCATATTTTGCTATGTTCTACCCTGAGTTTATGTTGACTGATATGGCCAATCTCAGGCTGGCAGTCATGGAGATTTGCAGAATGTGGAGTATTTTTAAGTGATCAATACAAAGTAGGTAACTAAGCCAAGTAAAGAATACTGTTTGGTTGTATTATTATAAATAAATAAAATTTAAAACACTTAATTTTAGCAAAGACTATATAAGTAGTTCTATAGTAGATGATTCTTTTAATTGTTTGTATTTATTTAAATGGCCTTGCTTATGCTGTTACAGGTAATCTGTGTGCTTAGGTGAGCTTTTTAAAAAAAGTGTTTATGTGTCCCAAGTTTTGGAATATTAAACTTTAAACCCTGAAAGCAAGAGCAGATATAGAGACAAATATGCAAAGTGCTATTCACACTTACAGTAATACTAACATATGATACATGTTGCACCCCTAAACATGGTCTTATAAATTATTTGGAGGTGATGACATAAGCATAATAAATCATGCTATAAATCACCATTTTTCAGACAATATTTAAGTGTTGTTAGTGTGAAGAAAAATTCGTGATATCTCTCATCTCATGAGTGGCATCTCATGAATAAGAAATGATTTAGAATGCTTAATCCTAAGTATTTCTCTTTTCTTTAAAGATTTTCTTGGTTTATTTGAGAGAGAGAGAGCAGAAGCAGGAGGAGGCGCAGAGAGAGGAGAACAGATTCCACGCTGAGCAAGGAGCCCAACATGGGGCTTAATCCCAGTACCCTCAGTCATCAAGTCACCAAGGTAGATGCGTGACTGACTCAGCCACCCAGGTGCCCAATCATAAGTATTTCTAAAGCAAACACATTAATTTACTAATCTAGAGTTAAATTTTGTAGCATCAATGAAAAACGTTAGAAAGTCTCTTAAATATTTACTCTTTGTGAAATTCACTGATCTCTAATTCACTTGCTCAAAGTATAGTGTGCTATGCTATGATGTGTGGATAATTCAGCAAACCCTTATCAAGTAAATTGATTTATTTTATTTTATTTATTTATTCATGAGAGAGAGAGAGAGAGAGAGAGAGGCAGAGACATAGGCAGAGGGAGAAGTCACGCTTCATCCAAGAAGCCAAATGTGGGACTCGATCCTGGAACCCTGGGATCATGCTCTGAGCCAAAGGCAGATGCTCAACCACTGAGCCACCCAGACATCCCAAGTAAATTGGTTTTAAAGGGGATACATTCATTCAACAAAAGTTTTGGAGCTATTAACATGAACCAGGAGTTAATGTTGTGGCCACAGAAGTGTAGGAAAACTGTCTTTCTTGTCCTCATTGGACTTTACTGTAGAAAAGGCTCCCTCAGGAGTATCTTAATAGCCACTAAGCTTGGTCCCCCCAATAAATACTTCTCTTAACTAAATCCTCTGTTTTTATAGATGAGCATTTATACACAGATGAACTTGTGTATAATGCAATGTTAAATGCACTGTTAAAATAATGATGATGACGTCTGTTATTGATCTTTGCGTATCTCTGGAGGATTTCTAAAATTCAAGTAGGCAGTAGCCAATAAAGTCCACAGATTTTTTACATGAGGAGATTTATGATAAAAGGGTGTTTTTTAGGCATTTGCAATAACAAAACAATACTGTTGCCACCTCTAGAAATAAGGAAGCCAAGCAACTACTAGAATTGCTATAATACAAGGAGAAAAAGAATACAAGAAGGTACCCATTTTTATTATTTTATTTTATTTTATTATTTTATTTTATTTTATTTTATTTTATTTTATTTTATTTTATATTTTATTTTATTTTGGAGGGAGAGAAAGTGCACATTCTTGAGACTGGAGGTTGAGGGTAAGTAGTGTATACAGGGCAGAGGGAAAGAGAGAGAGAATCTTAAGCAGGCTCCATACCAAGCACAGAACCCTATGTGGGGCTTGATCTCATGACCTGAGATCATGACTTGAGCCAAAATCAAGAGTGGAATGCTTAACCAATTGAGCCACACAGGCACCCCAAGAAGGTATACTTTAAACCAAGGTAACATATAGTACCCTTGCATATGGATCCAGAAGAACTTGTTTTTATAAGATAATAGGAAGAATTTTATGATGTCATTGCATTTATATCCAAGTGCAGTGATGGACATTTGTAACCAGTAAAAAGTGAAAGAAAAATATGGACTGTTTATTGTAGTTGAAGAAATATAATAAACTAGAATATCAACATAGTCTATAATTCAAAGATATATGCTATTAATGCAGTTGAATGATACAAAGATAGGCAATTTAAATTGTAGGGGCAAATATTTTAGGTAAAAAAAAAAAAAAAAAAAGGCCAGCAACAATAAAGCATACTTTGGGTCTCTTTAAACATTAAGTACAACCTCTAACCCATAAATTCATGTGTTACTTTTAGGAACCATAGATAATTTCAACCATCATGACTCAAAGGCCCCTTCATTCATTCTGTACCACTTTGTTATTAAGTTACTAAGAGGAAGAAATATATTAAACACGAAAGGAATATTGTTTAGCACAAACAATTTGAGATTTATACAAATGGAGAGAATAGTGAAGAACATTGTCTTTGAATATTCTTTTTAGAATGTTGTTTACCTTATTGGATGGATCAGGTCAAAGAAGTATTATTAAAAGAAAATTCAAATTAAAAATTTACCCAGAAGGAAGCTTGCCTTATTTTTCTTTCTCATTGTTTTTTTTTTTTTTTTTTTTTTCATTTTCAGACCTGTTCTAGAGACTACTGAAGGAAACTCAGAGAAAAGGCTCTAATAGCACGGTTTCTAAGATACACACACATCAACAATTATCTTATACAATTATCTTATTAGAATATAAAATAAAAACTAGGCAATATTTATTGTATTTGGAGAAATATTATATGACTTGAAATACACAACATAGAACCATAGAATTTTAAACTGATATAGGGTAATAAACAAACAGAATTAATTACAGAATAAATACTGCTTCAATCAGATTCACTTAGGAAACATAAAGGGAATGGGTTAACATTTTGTTACTTTAATAGAATGATTAAACTGGTGAATTTTAATCATGTACTTTTTGTTCTATTTCAGTCTTTAGTAATTAACCATAATAATGGAGGAGAAATTGTGTAATTTAGGTCTTTCTTCCTGCTGAAATGATAGAGGGAAAATTAGGACACAAAGCTCTATGGCCAAGATCATAACGTCTCTACTAAATGGGATTGCCAAATAAAATAGAGGACATTCAGTTAAATTTGAATTTCAGATAAACAATTCCATTTTTTATTATAGGTATGTCCCAAATATTGTATGGAATATTTACAATAAAATCTTATTTGATGTTTATCTCAAATTCCAATTACCTTGCATCCCATATTTCTATTTGCTAAATACTGGAAACTTATTCCTGAAGTATCTAGGGCCTTATGTTTCAAATACATGCTTTTTATTTACACCAAACTAAAATAAATATACTGGCTCAGGATTTATGAATATGCCTTTATAATCATTGATCTATTCCTATTCCTAAAATGTCAAATTGGAAATAGAAAGGAGAAGGATTCCCAGGTTTTATCCTTAACATGGGAAAGAGAGATGAAATTATGCCTGAGGTATAAGTATTGGGAGCAACAGGAATATGGAATAATATAGTGAACATCATCAGCAGATATAAAATAGATGAAGAGGTACAGCTTTATACATAGACTGTGTGACATCTTTCCTGTGATCTTAATGAACAGAAAAAATATTTTCAACCACCCAGCCATTTTCTCTCAAAAGGACCACAACCTCTTTATTTATAATGAAATCACATTGGCCCCATGTCCTAATGCATAAAAATGAAAACACACATGCCATCAATGTGGCTATTAAGTAAAGGATTTCAGTGGAATTCATTTTGGCTTGTTTGTTTGTTTGTTATGAATGAACAAATAGGTCTTTGTATGCTGTATTGGCACAGCCAGAGATTACCCCTAAACCTTTTTTTGTTTGCAATACCTCCATTGTGAAGCCTGGAAGCTACAATTTGTTTGCATGTCTTTTTCATTTTGATTTTTTTTTTCCTTTTACAGGTTACTTCACCACTAACAAGAACAATAATGACAGAGGAAAAGATAGCTTGAATGAGACTGCATGATTGCTTTTCCAACTAAAATGAGTAGAAAATGAAAACACTTTAAATGAAGTGTCTCGAATAAACATTTAATTTAGGATAAGACAGCAAACGCATATATACCACCGTATCAAATATTGAAAGAGCATTTATTGAAGAGTTGAAAGACTCATTTGTGGAAAAATAAATGTAGCTCTAAAAGTGAGCTGCTGAGAGTAAATATGTAAAACCACATTTAAGTGGCATGCAATTAACGTGAATTTATACTAAAAAAATGAAAAACATGATGAGATTTTGGGGAATTACATATTTGAACAAGAAACTATTTCGTTTTCATCAAACACAAGCCTAGCTGTGCAATGGATGTTCTTTAATGAGTTGTAGATTTCAAACAAACTGGAAGGTTATACATTCATACATTAGGAAAAGTAGATGCATTATTTTCTCAATGTCTTTTATGTCTTTTTTTAAATATCCCATTCTTATCCAGTCTACATGCTTAAATACCACTCTCTCTAGTCCTTATGGCTTTATGTTTCTTGATTCTCCTTTCTTCTTTTCTAATTCCTGCTTTTTATTGTTTTCCCCTCCTCCCTAATTCTCATGTTTTCTATAATTAATATTTGTTTCTGTTCCTTATCCTTGTTGATTATTTCATATCAATCTCACCTCACTTGATCTCCATATTTATTTTTAGCCACATAATTTACTTTTGCTATAACATCTAGATATTAAAACGTTTGTGTATCTACTCAAGGCTATGACCCTAATAAGGAGACAGAAAAATTTATATTTTTTAGTATATAAAGAAATGGCATTGTTATAAAGTGCTTTGGTAGAGTGTGTTGTAAATCATAGAGCATTTAAAGAAGTTATATAATCAGTCACTCCTCACAGGGCTGGGGCAGCCACTCTTCTGCCCAAGAGTCCTATCCCTGTGCTTTAATAAAACCACAATCCTGCACCAAAGACATCTCAAAACTTCTCTCTTAGTCGTCAGCTCCGGACCTCACCTATAATTCCAAAACTTTATCAGGAAGATTATTGAAAATGCTGATGTCATATCACATATGACTAGAATAACCTTCTAATAGTTACACTATGTAACAAACTATATCTAATTATATATAACTATATGTAAAATGATTCTGGTCACATATGTATATACACATCAAATTAAAATACATAATACTTTCCAATAAACTAAATAGCAAACACACTAGTAAGTGATAAGGTTGTCAAGACTTAAGTAATTTTTCCATCTTTTATTCGTGCTATTTTTATCAAACAGGGAGGAGGTGATTACCAACATATATTTTTATAGAATGAAAATGGAAGCTGTACTGATTGTTTCTAGAGCCAAAAGACATTAGCAAAATAGAAATTCCAAATGTTTTGCATTCTTTGCCAAATGTTTTCTTGGCCCATATCAGTTACATTATTTTCTGCTGGTTCAGCATTCAGAAGATTAATTAAAGAAATGGAATTAAAAATGATAAAGTGGCTTTAGTTTTCTGATGTGATGTTAAAAAGGGACCTGCAGCAATTGCTTGCCTAGTTTATAGAGTCCTCAGTCAAAATATGATTTATTTTATTCTTATATCTTCCTACAGAAATTTTTATATTTTGCATCCATGATTAAAATTCCTAAATCTTTTAAATTATCTTTAAATCCATGATCTATTTTCCAGTAGATTGCAATGGAATGCAAGTTACCCGTTAAAATAATTTCCATTTCTGATGATAAAATATAAATTAAACTCTAATTATGAACTTAGATGGAAAGATTATTCTGTCACTAAACTCACTGATTTATTCTTCATTCTTTCCAAACTTTAATCATCTCTGTATCAAGTAATGAAAACATAAACAAATCCTAGGGACTGAAGGACAAATTAATGGTAATCAGATTATCATCATACCATCCTTTAAAGACCACCTTATTTCACACCATTGTATGATCTTTCTACTCTGATTACTTAATTTTACACAGCTAAATTTTGTGATTGAGTTGCAGCAAATTTCATCTCACTTAAGTTTATTAAAGATTGCCTGGTTCATTTATTAAAACCCTTGCTAAAAAATAAAATAAAATAAATAATAATAAAATAAAATAAAATAAAATAAAACCCCTGCTAGCACACAGAACATCCTTTTCCCCATTGCGAATGTTTAGGAATCTGTGTTGAGGCTCCTTTTATGTTTCTTTTTATTTTAATAGAACTTGTTTTAACAGCACACTTAAACATATAACCATATAAAGTTAAGACTAGATTTTCTTTGAAAGGCTTAATATTAAATTGGAGATCTACTCCCTAATGACCTTAATAACAAAACCAATATAACCATGAACAAGTAATGTTTAGTTAAATTTACATCCTCAGACTCTATTAGGAAGGTCATGCCATCCACTGGCTTCTAAAGTTCAGTAGAAGTAAATTTGCTCTAGGAATACTCATAGCTGTGTGATCTGATGATGTCAAAGTTTGGAAAGAAAAAGAATCTCTCCAAAAGAAAGAGCATTCTTCAGTAGATCAGTCCATCGTCCAGCAAGATCTTTTGTCAAAATCTAATAGCACCAAAAACCACACTGTGGAAGAAGATGGTGATTGTTATGGTCTGAATGTTTTTGACTCCCACCAAATTCATACGTTGAAATTCTAATCCCCAGAGATAATGATGTAAGGAAACACCTTTGGGAGGTGCTTAGGTCATGAAGATGGAGATTTTGTGTGTAAGATCAATGTCCTTATAAAAAGAGCCCTCGCAGAGATCCTTCCCTCCTTCCCTCCTTCTGCCTGTGAAGGTCAGCAAGAAGGCATTGTGTATGAACCAGGAAGAGGATTCTCACCAGAATGAGACCATGCCGGCATCTTGATCTTGGACTTCTAGCTTCCAAAACTGGGAGAAATACATATCTGTTGTTATAAGCTACTCAATCTGTGGTATTTTATTACAGCAGCCAAATGGACCAAGACAGTGATATCTGGTCACACTTTACATTTTGAAAATGCTCACTTTTCAAAGAGTGTGTATATATTCCATTGTGTCACACTTATTTGCTCTTTCAGTACTTTTTGATATAGATGCTCATAAAAGGCAAAATAGATGATATCATCATTGATATAAATATAAAACAGTACTTTATAGATAGACAGATATCCAGCTTTGGTTCTTAACTTTCCCAACTAGTATCCTCTATAAAGGGTGCCTGACCAACTGGGAGACACGCTCATGATGGAAACCCTCTGCTCTCTCCTCTCCTGCCTTCAGTGTCTGCATGATGCTTGATGCTTCCTGTAGTGTTGCTACTCTCAATGGCACTGACTTTACCTTTCACATTGACAGGGTTCTGATCTATATCAGGCTTCTCTGCTGGTAGGTGGTAAGAAAATAGCTGAGGCAAAATCTTGGGACACAATAATCTGTAAACTGAAGTAGGAGATTTTCAGAATCACATGTAAAGGAGTTTTATTCTCTGTGTTGGCTTGTTAAAATAGACCCAAGGCAACTGCATGGTAGGATAAAGCTTTTATCTCTGTCATAGCAAAGAGAACCCTGCCAGCATGGCATTGCTCTCCAGCCCAGCAGAGAGACTCTCTGTAAGCACTTACTCACAGAAATACTTTGATATTTTATTTTATATTTACCTTTTTTAATCAAAAAACTCACAAAATTACCACTACATCTTTACATCTGGAAAAATAATATTAGAGTGATCATTACTTTGTATTAGGGTGCAAGCATTATACTGCATTTGGCACAAATAAAAATTAGAAACGATCTGGAACCTCACATGCTGGCAAATGTGATCCTGCAGCATTAGCCCATAACACTCCAGGACTGTGTACTTTCAGTGAAAACCAAGTATCAGAACTAGAAAATAATTTCCCAGGCATCTGTAAAAGGCAAAAACTACTTCTCAGAGCCTTCTAATTCAGGTCATTCACATTTAAATTGGGACATATGCAGACATTCCTTTGGATGTGAAAGCAAATCTCACCCACTTAGCCAGAAGCTGACCTGTAAATCTGAGGGTAGATATAGATTAGGAATCACTAGCATATAAAGAGATTAGATTCTAATCAGTAGAGACTCTTGCAGCTGCTATACTGCCATCTTCAAACCAGAATGAAGCCAAAAGTGATACTATCCAGGATTAAGATTCTCCAGACCTTCAGAGAGACTTTCGAGCCCAAGCAACCAATGGGCCTCCGTAGATCTCATTTTAAGGCACTTTGGGACAACAAAATATATTATACCATTATCTACAAATAACTTGATGATTTTCAAAGCCTTAAGTTGTTATGTTGTTATTGTTATCACACCTGAAGAAAAATAGCACAGAATATACAAACTAGCTACTTGATAGTCATTTCACAGACTCTAAAGTTACCTTTTCACTAGCACACCAGTGATTTCTAACTTACTAGATATGCTGAGCTAGTCAATATTGAATCTACCCACAGCCTACTTTTATTGGAACATTTTTATTTTCCAGAATATTGGGTTATAACAAGGTCTGTGACCTGCTTAAAGTCCTGTTGCTTTTTGCAGCAGAAGATAGTGATAATAACATGATACAGTTAAATCAACTAGGTACTTTTGTACTAAATCACCTGCATATAAACCATCCATATATCCTTTTGAATGTTCCCTTCAAGATATATCCAGAATCCTGATACTTTACCACCTCCAGTGCTCCCAAACTCATCAGAAACACAGTTGCTTCTTGCCTGTATTACAGGGACCTAGTTGCTCTCTGGTTCCATTTTTGCCATCCTCCATCTTCAATTCTCAACATGCAATAATATTAATCATTTTAAAACTTAAGCCAGATTACACTACTCTTCTGTTCAAATGCTCCAATGATTCCCATTTTCAAGTAGAGTTTAAACCAAAGAGTTTACAGTTAAACGCCTATGCAATTCTATGCAATCTGGCTTCTGACCTCATTTCCACTTTTCTCACTCTTAATTTTCTGTTCTAGCAACACTGTCTTCTTGATGTTTTAAATATTCTTTCCTAATATACTTTGCTTTCACAATTCCCTTGCCTAGAATCTTCTTCCCTCAGATAGTTGTATGACTAATTGTGGGTCTCTAAGGACTGAATTGTGCCCCTCTTAAATCCTTATGTTGAAGTTCTATCTACAAATGTGATTGTATTTGAAGATAGGGCTCTTAGGAGGTAATTAAGGTTAAGTTAGATGACTAGTGGTGGACTATAATTTGATAGAATTGGTGGTCTTATGAGAAGAATGAGAAAAAATAATCTCTCTCTCTCTCTTTCTCTCGTAAGGACACAGTAGAAGGTAGCCATCTGTAAGCCAGAAAGAGAGCTCTTCATCAGAAACCAAACCCTGCCAGACTTTGATTTTGAATTTTTTAATCTCCAGGACCGTGAGAAAATAGTTTTCTTTTTGTAAGCCATGCAATCTGTGGTAGTTTGTTATCGCAGACTGAGCTAATTCATAAATATGCATTGTGTGGGTGTTTGCAAATTTTGAGACATTGTCATCACCTGATCTTAACTTGGTAGCATTTTTGGACTGGTATTCAAATATTTCCTGGAAGCTTTGCCTGAGGACTTATATTTGAGATAGCATAGTATACCAGTTTCAGTCTATTATAAGTAGATATTCCATAACCATTATAATTTGGCTTTTTGGACTCTGGAAAAATCAATTATATTACCCAAAAGAAACTCACAAAATCCCTGAAGAATCTCATACAAATTAAAAGGAACACATTAGGGAGAATAGGATGGTGGTCCCAAGGAAAGGAGAGATAGAGGTTATAGTGCTAAAAGGGAACAGATACATAAAATAAAAAAGGCATCTGCACATATCAATAATAATAGAATGTCATACAATTTAGCTTTGATTATCTCTGTCCTGCTGTTAGACAACATATTTACATTTAGCATGCTGTTAAACATAAAGGGTTTGAATCATTTTAAGAAAAATTGTAAAACTTAATCAGTATCCTGATAAGCAATCATCATGAGCAATATCAATAAGAATGGCTTAATTAGTTCATCCATTTCTTCGCTTAATATGTTGATACTGTACTAAGATATTTGTGCTTCCTCACCCACCAAGAGCAATAGCATAGGAACACCCTTACACTATTTGACTCTTCTCTGGAGCCAATCACAATTATGACTTTAATTCTTGTTGATAATTGAGTCAAATATGAGGTGAGAAAGAAATAAAGGTAAAATACATTTCACTGCTATTTTTCATCATACAAAGTCATATACCCTATTTCTCCTGCCTCCCATATAATATGTTGGAAATATAAACAAAGATGAAAAGAAAAGAAGGTCATCTTTTTGTTTCTCTTTTCTTATCCCCTTACATCCATCCTGTTCTCTACTCCTACCCTATTGAGCTCTCCTAAGCACCAATCTTTAAAGAGGTAATGAGGGCAAAAAGTGGAAATAATGTACAAATATAAGAAGATGAACAGATAGCAGAGCAGAGTGGGGTTCTGATTAGTTCCAATACTGCCTGCCAACTGATTCAAATCATATCTTCTCCTTGACCCTTATATTATTTAGGACAGTTAATGCCAGTTTTGTAATAAATAAGCCAAAAATCTCAGTGGCTTAATACAATAAGAGTTATTTCTCATTCATACAAAGTTCATTTCAGATGTTCTTGGTTGGGAAACTTATGGCTCTACACTAATAAGTAATTCAGCAATCTAGACTTTCTAATTTGTGATATCAGCTTTTATATGTGGAGCCTAAAGACTCAAGGGAAGGTGAAAGAGTATAAGAAAAGTATATTGTGACCAATGTCATTTAATTTTGCATTCTGTTGTCCAGAGCTGGTCTCATATGAATGTAAAAACAAAACCACTGCCCATCAACAGCTCTATAGGCAGGTCTACAACCCTTAGATGTCCTGCTAGCCCTCTGTCTCTGCCACACACCCCACCAGTAATTAGCATTTATCTCTATATCAAGTGCCTGTCCCCTTGTCCATTTGTTTCCAGTCTTTTCATCAATCTACAATTTATATATAAGCTAATAGTTCTTTATGAAACAGAACATGATCTTCAATGTTTGTATTGCATTGAAGATGTATATTTGTAGAGTTCCAAGTTAGACTCTGAATACATTTCTTCAAAGAACTATTGCTGAGGAAAATTATTTGGTTTTATGCTTTTATAAGGACAATAAAATACATCAGGGACATTATGGACCAAATAGGATTTCTTAGAGTGGAATTATAACTAAATCATCTCATGTAACAATTATATGGAAAATGTTCCCAAGGAACATTTATATTTAATATTAAATAAAGTATATAAATTGATGCCTGCACATAATAATATTTTTTGGAAGAGGATCTAAGTGAAATTAGGTAGGGACATGATGATCTTTTTATTATTGGGGCAAAGTAATGGCTGGCAGAACAGAAATGATATGTATACACATGTTCTTTTATAGTGTGATTTTTTTTAAAGATAATTCTTGTCTATGAATTTCCCTTTGGAAGAACAGACATTAGATTTTTTTTTCCCCACAGAGATTGTGGTATTTTATCTTGATAATCTCAGGTCATAGCAAAGTGTTTGGCATATCCTTGGAACCCAAATGCTTGCTAATTTGAGTTCCACAGTTGAAAAGGGGATTTTGGTTTCTTCCAGCTCTGCAGAAAACAACTAAGAGCTATTGTCATTGGTTTTCATTGATATAATACAGAAAAGTATTCTGGATCCGTTTCTCTGAAGAAGTGTACAACCTAAAGCAGGAAACTGATTCTACAGCCAGTAAAATGAACATAGAGATTATTTTAAGGGAGGTTCTTTAGAAAAGCAGAAATAAATTTTTCTGAAGTCATTTTATCAAGAGAAAGTTATAAATACAAATTTTTGGTTATTATAGTAATGTAGATAGGTATTATATTCATGTTATAAATAATAAGTAGGAATTAGCAGAAAAATATATGAGTTAGACTGTTTTTCATTTTTAAATATATTGTGGCTTTGGTATTTTCTATGTTTATTTCTTCTAATTTTATCTGATTAATTTATTGATAATTGTGTAAACTATTTCCTGTTCTTATAGGAAGAGTTTGATTTCATGCTAATCTACACTTTAAAAATTCTCTATGATAATTATTATCATATTATACTTCTGTTATATTGCTCATTATCCAGAGCTTGTTTTGTGAAACCTTGGAGACTGCCAGAAAAAAAAAAAAAAATAGATGACTTCTGATCTCAAGAATGTAAGGATTAGTGACAGAGTAAAGAAAAAAAATACAGTATGATAAGACCTTGAATATACATATAATAGTTAAATTCAACATGGAGAAGATAGAAGTAATGTTGGAAAATGAGATAAAGTATTCCAAATGGAGAAAACCACATACAAAGACACTATGTCATAACTTAACCATATTATATAGTATTTTTATTATTGGTCTATTATGTGTCATTCTTAACCAATGAAACTAATTTGGAGCCAACAATATAGTTATTCATTTATGAAATCCTAGTGCTTCCATGTCTGGCTTTGATTTAAACTGTTGCTCAATAAAAGATTTAGGGCCTGTTGAACTGGCAAAAAAAAGAAACAATCTGATCTATATTGATGTTTCCTCTTGATCTTCTGGTGGATGCTCTCAGGACTATGGTGGATTGTGTTGATAACAAGTGTTACAGAGAAGTTATATGTTTCTTGCCAAATGGTAAAGTAAGAAAATAATATAAAGTAAAAAATGAATTAAAATGTATCACTTATTGTGATATTTATTTTATAATAGGACTCATGAGTACAAATAGTATAAGAAATCTGAAGGAAATCAGGAACAAAAATTATAGAGCTATCAAGAATGTGTAGATATACAGTGTATGTACATATATGCACTTTTCATTAAAATTTTCTCTCATATTTGCTTAAAATCAACTCTCCTTTGGACTAGTTTTTCCTCTATTTCCATTTCTATTTGGGAAAATGTCCTCACCTTCTGTAATGCATGTATATTAGACTTTTTAGCATTTATCGAGCCCATTTGTTCTCTCACAATCCCACTTCAAATTCTCAAATGTAATAGTGTCATGATTAGATCGAATATACTTCCAAAGAACATTTAGTCACCCAGTCATTAGAGAATAAGGTCACACAGTACAAATATTGCTGGTGAGGAAACCCCCCACTATATGGAGAAAGCCGTACTCAGAAAATTAGAACTTAGTGATAAAAAAAACATTTTTATGATATTATATCCCTTGACTAATCAGTGAACAAATATTTTCCTCCAAATACATAATTCTGATAATTTTTTTCATCAAAATCTAACCATTTTCAGTAAAATGTCAAGAACATCCTCTCCATTTTTGGGAAGCAGCTTAAAATCTGGTCAAGCTATTGCATTCATAGTCATGATATGAAGCCCCTTTTCTTTGAGTCAATGACACTAAGGTGACTTCCATATTTTCATTAGCATATCCTTATTTTAATACAAATGTGAGATTTTTACTCGGCAAAATATGGACACTACTAATAATCCCCCAATTTAATCACTAAAATACATTAAAGGGATGCCTGGCTGGCTCAGCAGGAAGAGCATGAGACTTTTGATCTCTGGGTTGTGAGTTTGAGCCTTATTTTGGGTGTATTGATTATTTAAAAATAAAATCTTAACAAATAAATAAATGAAATGTAGCTTCCATTTAGAACTGAGAATGTGCCAAGAAATAAATTTCATATTATAGGTTGATCAATGGTCTGAAACATGTAATATTTCCTGTTTTAGGTAGAAAATGATACGCATGATAACATCAAGTACCAGGACATCTACTTGACTCCCTTGGACTGCAATTCTGTCACTGTGTACTTCTCGTTTTCATTTGGATGATCTCCCTAGCCCAGGAGTTTTTAAGGCCACCAGTGAGAAATTAATTAGGGATAAATTCTGTTTGTGTTTGTGGGGGGTGGGGGGGTGGGGGTGGGGAGGGGTCTGTAGAACACTTAGGGTGTGACATGGTGTCTTTATCTTGTTTTGAATCAGATGTCAAAAAAAACTCTGAGTTGTATTGGTTTTGATAATGGTTTGTTTTATTTTTCATTTCCATTTTTCTTTTGTTTAGTTGTTTTTCCTCATTTTCAACTAACTTAAACTGTGATTAATTATAAGGCAATTTTCTTTGGAGATAGGGGTCAATTTGTTAAAAGCCAATAAAACTACAATCACATATAGACACTAACTAATGTTTGTCCACCCAATTTCCAACTTATTTAAAGCAGAATCTGATTGGCCTAGCTTAGGTCAGATGCCCATCCATTTTTTTTCCATCAGCTATTTTCAGGAAGGGAGATTAGGCACCAGCATTGTGGTTGCTAGGGATTTAAGCTTTAAGCCAGTTGGATGCTTTCCATTAAAGAATGAATGGGGAGAAATTTCAGTATATAAATCTACTCAAAATTTCAATACTTTATCCACCAAACCAGTATAACTATTGATTAAATGTGTAATTGAAAAATGTAACTCTGCATCTCCAATGAAGAATTTAGCAAAAAAGCTACAACTCTTTATTTGATGATACCATTTTCTACTTTTTCATGTAAACAAGAAAAATCATTGGAAAATTACTGAGCACTCTGAAATATTACTGATGGTCTAAAAGGGACTTTCAATTCTCTTTGTGGAATCAGAGGAAAAATGGAAGAACTAAATTGATTGAGATGCTGACAATATGACTGAATTAGAAAGAAATCATGGCTGTTTGGGGACAACAGAGAAGAAAAAGTGTGGTAGAAGATTCTATCAAAAATATCAGTGTGATGTATTCTGCATCATTAGGACTTTTAAAGTTCAATCCTAAAGTAAGGAAAACTATTTATCTTCTTTTCTTACTTTTTTATTTGTCATTTCCTCTCCTCTCTATTTTTCTTTTCTCAAGAAAAAAGGTACTTCTGTTTATAGACAATATAGAGTTTAGACTATCTGAACCCAAAGTGCCCATTGTGGAAAGCTAAATATCTGACACCTATATTTTAGCCAATGAAAAATAAAATAGTGGTTTTGCCTCCTCCTTTTTTCTTCTTTGATGACCATGCACACTACAGATTGAACAATAACCCACCATACTTGCCATCAGTAAGTGCAGTTACTTAGTGCTAACTTTCATTATCCTTTGGCAATCTTTCTATTTATATATCAGGATAATAATATTAATTATATGTACTCTCCTACTTAATAAATGATATGATGGAATTGTGTAGGATTAGTAAAAACACTGAAACAGTTCTCAGGTGCCTGCATGGCTCAGTTGGTGAAGTGACCCACTCTTGATCTCAGCTCGGGTCTTGATCTCATCTCAGGTCTTGATCTCAGGGTCAGAGAATTCAAGCTATGCAATGGGATCCATACTAGGTGTGGAGCCTACTTAAAAAAAAAAAAAAATTGAGAAGCTTGGGTGGCTCAGTTGGTTAAAGTACTCAACTTTTTATTCTGGTTCAGGTCATGCTCTCAGGGTGGTGGGATCAAGCCCTGAGTGGGGCTTTGCATGCATGCTCTGCAGGCATGGAGTGTGCTTAAGATTCTCTCTCCCTTTCCCTTTGCCTCTCCTCCTGCTCTCTCAAAAAAAAACCCCACAAAAAAACGAAAAACAAAATATATTGAGATGGTTCTATAGATACAATAAAAATGTTCCAGGATATACTGTCCAATAAGAAAAATGTAGTATGCTGTAATCTTTTTACATGTACATTTTAGTAATTTTTGTACCTTAATATACATAGAACTATATATCATATTTAAACACTGTATGTCTCTGGGTGATGACATGATGCTTTTATAAACCTGTTTTATATGTGTTTCTCTCTCTCTGTATTTATGTGTAAATGAATACTTTTACTGTTGTAGTTATTTTACTGAGTGGGTTATGCTTTTTGAATCAATAAAATAATTTTTAAAAAATCAACAAGTTATAATTTTTATAAAAGTTGTGCAACTTTTCTGCAAAATATATTAGTAAAAGTACAGGGGTACTATTATATATTGGCAATAAAAATACAAAAAAATAAAAGTAGATGTTTAGTGATATGAAATTTTCATTATATTTATATGCTTGAGGTTATATTAAAGAATCATAGCACAGTGTGAATGAAATTCTTAAAAGCATAGCTACATAATTAATTTAGCACAATATGATGAATTGCAATATAAAATATTTCAAAATATATTATGAATAAAATACAACTTTGAGTATAAAATAATCATAAAAATCGTCTTTATGTGAATTGGTTTCCATTAATATATTGCTTCATCCTTCCAGAATAATAAACACATTAGGCTATGTATTTAGCTATTTCTCATTTTCCTTAGTGAGAATATGAGAACTTCACCTATTACCTTGTTACTTGCGAATATAGGCTATGTCATTTGGAATAACACTGGTGATTTATCTAGTCTGGCATTCTCTGTTCTAAAAATAATTTTGAAGATCATTCTCCCCTCTGTGCTTATGAAGACAACATGGTTTAGAATTTACAAAAAAGGTTAGAGATTTATCTTAGGCAAGAGTATGCCAAATGCATATGACATTTATCCTCTCAAGCCAGATGGCAGTGGGATGGAATTTGGGTCTTTTTTTTTCCTTTATATATTATTCACAAGCTAATTCAATGTTCAAATGATAAAATCAGTAGCAACCATTGTGTAATCAGCCAGCTCTTTTAATTAAAGGAAGAATAGTTTCTAGTCAATATTATTAGCACATTATATTTTGTTTAATAGCTTTAATAGTATTAATAATTAAAACCTGAAAATAAATGTATAATTTATATATGCATATACATGTAAAAATGTACAGGTCACAAACAAATTTCCATATATATATATATATAATTAATATTATTTAACTAAGGAGCTTTGAATCTGCTGATCACTTTCCTTCTTTTCTGCCTCTTTCCTAAAGAAAAATAGCCTTTTACTTCTAAATGTTTTGAAGTATTCCAGAAATGATGTGACTAACTGTAGAGACAGTTCTGACCCAGTAGTAATATCATTGAGCAGAGAAAGATACAGATATAATAAGAAAGGTGGCATCCTTAAAATTTAAATTGGCCTCGAATATAGGAAAGCCAGCTTGGGCTAAGTAGCCTGGCAGCCCAACTTTCCTGAGAAATGTGTATTTTTGCCATTATTATTTAGAGGACTCAAATGATTGATTAGTATAAAATATCTACTCTGCCAAATTCTTATTTTAAGGATTAGGTAATAATATAATACTTTTGTATAAGATTTGGTAATACTATACTTTAGAATAACAACAAACACACAGCATATACTTTTTCAATATTCAGTAATTCTATGAAATAAAGCATGGAATTTTCCCATTTTAAAGAAAATAAGAGTTTTAAAAGATTCCTCAGGGGGACACCTGAGTGGCTGATTGGTTGAGCGTCTGCCTTCGGCTCGGGTCGTGATCCTGGGGTCCTGGGATTGAGTCCTGCATCAGTTTTCCCACAGGGAGCCTGCTTCTCATTCTGCCTATGTCTCCACCTCTCTGTGTGTGTCTCTCATGAATAAATAAATTTTTTTAAATAATAAAATAAAACACTTCCTCAGGGACATGTATCTAGTTATTTGAATCATCAGGTTTGAACTCGGGCATTCTAGGTCCAGTTTGTATTGTCGCCGGTTATATATTGTAGCTTTTCAGTGATGAGGGAGTACATTAGCCCCTGCTTATCTGCAGGGAATAGGTTCTAAGACTCCCAGTGGATGCCTGAAATTGCAGATAAGACCAAACTCTAAAAATACTGTGATTTTTCTGTACATATAAACCTATGATAAAGTGTAATTTATATTTTTGTAATTTTAACTTTAATTTTATTTTTTTTACATTTTTAAATTTAAATTCAATTAGCCAACATATAGTCTAACACCCAGTGCTTCTCCAGTCAAGTGCCCTCCTCATTGCCTGTCACCCAGTTATCTCATCCCCCCCAATCACCTCCCCTTCCACAACCCTTTGTTTGTTTCCCAGAGTTAGTAGTCTCTCATGCTTTGTCTCTCTATTTTTTCCCATTGAGATCCCCCCCTTTCCAATATAATCCCTTTCATTATTTCTTATATTCCACATATGAGAAAAACCATATGATGATTGTCCTCTGATTGACTTATTTCACTCAGCATAATACCCTCCAGTTCCATCCACATCAAAGCAAATGGTGGGTATTTGTCTCTTCTAATGGCTGAGTAATATTCCATTATATATATATATATATATATATATATACACATATATGTATATATATATTCCTTTATATATATGTAATATTCCATTATATATGTAACATCCATATATATATATATATATATATATACACATACATACACACACACACACACACACCACATCTTCTTTATCCATTCATCTGTCGAAGAACGGTCTGGCTCCTTCCACAGTTTGGCTATTGTGGACATTGCTGCTGTAAACATTGGAGTGCAGGTGTCCCAGGCTTTCATTACATCAGTATCTTTGGGGTAAATACCCAATAGTGCAATTGCTGGGTCATAGGGTAGCAGCTCTATTTCTAACTTCTTGAGAAAACTCCACACTGTTTTCCAGAGTGGCTGTACCAGTTGCGTTCCAACCAACAATGCAAGAGGGTTCCCCTTTCTCCACATCCTCTCCAACATTTGTTGTTTCCTGTCTTGTTAATTTTCACCATTCTCACTGGTGTGAGGTGGTATCTCATTGTGGTTTTGATTTACATTTTCCTGATGGCAAGTGATTCAGACCATTTTCTCGTGTGCATGTTGGCCATGTCTATGTCTTCTTTGGAGAAATTTCTGTTCATATCTTCTGCCCATTTCATGATTGGATTGTTTGTTTCTTGGGTGTTGAGTTTGATAAGTTCTTTGTAGATCTTGGATACTAGCCCTTTATCTGATATGTCATTTGCAAATATCTTCTCCCATTCTGTAGGTTGCCTTTTAGTTTGGTTGACTGTTTCTTTTTGCTGTGCAGAAACTTTTTATCTTGATGAAGTCCCATTAGTTCATTTTTGCTTTTGTGTCCCTTGCCTTCACAGATGGAACTTGCAAGAAGTTGCTGTGGCCAAGTTCAAAAAGGGTGTTGCCTGTATTCTCCACTAGGATTTTGATGGACTCTTGTCTCACATTTAGATCTTTCATCCATTTTGAGTTTATCTTTGTGTATGGTGTAAGAGAATGTCTAGTTTCATTCTTCTGCATGTGGTTGTCCAATTTTCCCAATACCATTTACTGTAGAGGCTATCCTTTTCCCAGTGGATATTCTTTCTGCTTTGTCAAATATTAGTTGACCATAGAGTTGAGTGCCCATTTCTGGGTTCTCTATTCTGTTCCATTGATCTACGTGTCTGTTTTTATGCCAGTACCATACTGTCTTGATGATCACAGCATTGTAATACAGCTTGAAATCCAGCATTGTGATGCCCCTGGCATTGGTCTTCTTTTTCAATATTTCTCTGGCTATGCAGTGTCTTTTCTGATTTCATATAAGTCTTAAGATTATTTGTTCCAACTCTATGAAGAAAGTCCATGTTATTTTGATAGGGATTGCATTGAATGTGTAAATTGCCCTGGGTAGCATAGACATTTTCACAATATTTATTCTTCCAATCCATGAGCATGGGATGTTTTTCCATCTCTTTACATCTTCTTCCATTTATTTCAGAAGCGTTCAGTAGTTTTTAGGGTATAGATCCTTTACCTCTTTGGTTAGGTTTATTCCTAGGTATTTTATGGTTTGGGGTGCAATTGTAAATGGGATTAAGTCCTTAATTTCTCTTTCTTCAGTCTCATTGTTAGTGTATAAAAATGTCACTTATTTCTGGGCATTGATTTTGTATCCTGCCACATTGCTGAATTGCTGTATGAGTTCTAACAGTCTTGGGGTGGAGTCTTTTGGGTTTTCTATATACAGTAACATGTCATTTGTGAAGAGGGAGAATTTTACTTCTTCTTTGCCAATTTGAATGCCTTTTAATTCTTTTTGTCGTCTGATTGCTGAGGCTAGGACTCCTAGTACTATGTTGAATAACAGTGGTGAGAGTGGACATCTATGTTGTGTTCCTGATATTAGGGGAAGGTCTCTCAACTTTTCCCCATTGAGAATGATATTTGCTGTGGGCTTTTCATAGATGGCTTTTAAGATATTGAGGAATGTTCCCTCTATCCCTACACTTTGAAAAGTTTTAATCAGGAATGGATGCTGTATTATGTCAAATGCTTTCTCTGCATCTATTGAGAGGATCACATAGTTCTGTTCTTGTTTTTTCTCTTGTTGATGTGATCTATCAGGTTGATTGTTTTACCAATGTTGAACCACCCTTGCATCCCACTTGGTCATGGTGAATAATCCTCTTATTGTACTGTTGGATCCTATTGGTTAGTATCTTGTTAGAATTTTTGCATCCGTGTTCATCAGGGATATTGATCTATTATTCTCCTTTTTGGTGGAGTCTTTTTCTGGTTTTGGAATTAAGGTGATGCTGGCATCATAAACTGAGTTTGGAAGTATTCCCTCCCTTCTATCCTTCAAAACAGCTTTAGTAGAATAGGTATTATTTCTTCTTTAAACATTTGTTAGAATTCTCCTGGAAAGCCATTTGGCCCTGGACTTCTGTGTGTTGGGAGGTTTTTGATGACTGCTTCAATTTCCTTGCTGATTATTGGCCTCTTCAGGTTTTCTTTTTGTTCCTCTTCCAGTTTTAGTAATTTGTGGGTTTCCAGAATTGCATCCATTTTTTTTCTAGATTGCCTAATATGTTGGCATATAGCTGCTCATAATAAATTTTTTAAATCATTTGTATTTCCTTGGTATTGGTTGTGATATCTCCTCTTTTGTTCGTGATTTCATTAATTTGAGACTTTTCTCTTTTTTTTTAATAGGTCTGGCTAGGGGTTTGTGTATCTTATTAATTCTTTTGAAGAACCAGCTCCTGGTTTTGTTGATCTGTTCTACGGTCCTTCTGTTCTCTATTTCATTGAGTTCTGCTCTAATCTTTATCATCTCTCTTCTTCTGACTGATTTAGGCTTTATCTGCTATTCTTTCTCCAATTCCTTTAGGTGTAATTTATAAATTAAGTAAGAAAAACAACTACTAATAAAATATAAGTTATAACAACATAGTGTAATAAAAGTTATATGAATATGGCCTCTCTCTCTCAAAATATCTTACTATACTTTACTCAACCTATTTCTTGTGATGATATGATATGATAAAATGCTAACATGATGAAACACAGTGAAATGTATGACGTTGGCTCTCTCACATAGTGTTGGGCTATTAGTGACCCAATGATTCATCAGAAGTAGGATCATCTGCTCCCAGATTACAGTTGATCTGACTGCAGATAACAAAACTACAGAATACAGAAACACAAAAGAGGAAGCACTACTGTATTCCTTTAAGAAAAATACATTTTCAAAGGTAGAAGACATTATCATTAGTTATTGTGCCTTTGGGGAATCAGAGGACATTTGAGAGTTAAACATCCCCTTGGATACTAATGAAAATATTAACTTGTTTAAAATAGATCAAATTCTAACAATGCTAACCTGTAACACTGTGTGTATTGTGATATCTAAATGAAAGAGTCACTTCAAGAGAATAAGTTACTTCTAGAAAATTAGAAAGATACATTGGGAATGGGGAAATAGAGGTAAATGAAGGTGAATAGGATCTAGTTTACAATTCTGGAAGATGTGTTCAGACAAATTAGAGAAATTTCTACTTGTGATTCTCTGTGATTCTCTGCTATAGAAACTCAACACTTTAGATTGGATATTTGACGGAGGTCTTCGTCCTTTGAGGAAGTAAATCAACTCTTGTATATCATGTAAAGACAAATTCCATTTAAATTCAATTAAGTGGCAGTTATGGTTTTGAATATTATGCTCTTTTTACTTGACTGAATATTTTATTTTTATTTTATTTTATTTTTAATTGAATACATTTTAATTATTCACTGGATAAGCCATAGTCAGTCCAATGTATTAGAGAAAATGGAAGAATATATGTGTGCTAAGCCTAAAATTTTTCATATTATGAAAAATATACTCTTGCCTTGTTCATTTCTTCACCCACACAAAATGCCTGCATTCTTTACCCCATCTTCCACATTTAGGTGCTCCTAACCTTAATTTCTTCCCTTAATTTCATTTCTTACCAGAAGCATCAATCAGCCTCCTAAAATGGCACACCTGAGTATATGTGAAATCTAATAATAGCCTCTTCAATGCTTTGGTAATGATTCCTATTGGGAAAGATTAAGGAAGTTCTTTACTGGTAAGTAAACCCCTTCATTTTAATTACTTATTGAATTATATTATGTCAGTCTTTCCTACATAAACTGTGGATTTGCATGACTTGGAACTTATAAAAGTTCCTAGGTCTATAACAGACTATGTTTATAATAGCTTTGGTTCCATTAGCTCTCGATGTCATGTATAACCTCTGGATTAGATACTTTAAGGATTATAAACAAAATAAGAAATATAGTAGGATGAACATTAAAGGATGAAATTAATTTTAAGTGTATTAAGATCGTCCTGTTCACGAGACAAGCACATAGAAAATGTACTTACAGAAATGCAATTTCAGAAGAGAGATAATGGCAAAAAAAAATATAAATTAGAATCATCAGCCTAAAGATTTTATCTCAAGTTAGAGAATTTACGTGATTATCTAGAGCTCACATCATATGTTTCTTTCTTTCTTTTTTTCTTTTTGAGAGGCCAATAAATAGTACTCCTTTGCCCTATCTAATTTATTAATAAACTGAGAAACAAAATAGGACAGTCACCAAATAAGACATCAAAAAACTAGATTGGAAGACACAGTTTGATTTTAGTGTCAACTGGGCCTGAGGTATCCCTAATTATACCAAACTCTACACAGGATACTCAGTCAAAGGGAATGCAGCATCTAGGGGGGGGGGGGGGAAGCACTTCTATGTTTTCTGTTTATTTTGTTTGGGGACAAGAAAAGAACAGACTGAATTCCCTGTGCATTGTTGTGTTAAATTAGCTTATTTCAGAAATATGGACCAATTGCTGTCATCTTCTCACCCAACATGATAATTAACCTCCTTTATGATAGTTAGAAAAAGATGAACAATAAACAAGGAGGAAATTAGAAACTTGGGGTAAGTAGTGTAGAATTCAAAGCCAGAAATCTCTATATTGGGTCAAAAGAGTGACTCAATTAAAGTACATTCCAAAATCACGCATTACTCAAGAATTGAAAGTTTCTCAAATAAGTTGCAGTCAAGTTGTCCAAGATGGTCTATTAAAATTCTGCAATGAAATCAAGTAACATCATAAGAAATACTGATTTTTTTAATTTTATTCATATACACTGTATATTAAGACATTTCCTAGAGGGAAAATATATGTCCACAAATAAAGCTGTCTTGTAGGATAAAGTTAAAAATATTTAATATAACTAATTTCAAGTTAAGTCTGACATAAATTTATATTTGTCAAAAATCTCAAAATTTGAAATCATGTCAATTGCTTATACAGATTAGTTTTAGTTGAAAAAATTTTCAAACTTAGGTAGACTTAAGGATCATTCAGTACCTTTAGACTTTGAGTGTCTTACCCAAAAGTTGTATTTCTTTAAGGAGTTCAAAAATTGAATTAGTTTGGTGTCTGATCTTTTATTTCCATCACATCAAATAGTTCAAAGAGTTGATAAAACACACAAGATTTTTTTTCAGTGTTGGTTTCTCTAAATCGTTTAAATCACCCTCTAAATAATTTATCCTAGACAAAATTATATTTTCAGAACCGTGTTACAAAAAAAAATCTATTTCCTTCAATTTCTAACTGAAAACTGGCCAACTTTTCCCTTGGTTCATTTATTTTGTGTAAGTAACTAAAGGCAATCAACATACCAACACATCACACTGTTTCATTTTTCTAACCCTCTCCCCCAGAGCTTCTGGCTAAGCAGAATTATAATAAGCATTTTGAGTTACTATCAGCCATAGTTTCAACAAAGACTTTGCCTCCCACTACCAACATCTCTTATTTGAGGTTTTGTTATGGCAGAAACTTTTTAAAGTTTTTTTAATTCATCCATATGGATAGCATCAATAAACAATGCTATACTGAGATGGAGATGACCATGAAGATTGGATGGAATGGTATTTAAGGAATCTGTGTTTCTGGGCTCTTCATTTTATCTATTTGAAACTATCCTATTAAAATCTACAAGTTTGTTATCTCTATATATTCCCAATGAATTGAAAGTTTTAACAGGAAAATAGTGACTTTATCTCTAGTAATACTTTTTAAAATATTTTTTTTTACTCATGAGAGACACAGAGAGAGAGAGGCAGAGACATAGGCATATGGAGAAGCAGGCTTTCTTTGCGGAGCCTGATTCAAGACTCGATCCCAGGATCTGGGATCATGCCCTGAGCCAAAGGCACACATTCAAATGCTGAGCCACCCAGGCATCCCTCCAGTAATATTTTTATTTTAAAGCTCATTTTATTTATTATCTAGTGGGTGACCCATATGAATGTTGGTTTGTATCAGTACTATCTTGATGACTATTTTTCTGCTTTTTACTATTTAATTCTTTATGTCCTTATATTTTAAGTAGCTTTGTTATAAACAGCATATAATTTTGGTTGAGGTCAACAGGCATTCTCACATTCTATTTCAAAACTTTATTATGTAATGTCATTTATATTTATTTACAAGTTTATGATTTTACCTTGTGTTTTCTATTTGTCCAGATATTTCTTTTTTTTAATTTTTTTTTAATTTTTATTTATTTATTTATGATAGTCACACACAGAGAGAGAGAGAGAGGCAGAGACACAGGCAGAGGGAGAGGCAGGCTCCATGCACCGGGAGCCCGACGTGGGATTCGATCCCGGGTCTCCAGAATCGTGCCCTGGGCCAAAGGCAGGCACTAAACCGCTGCGCCACCCAGGGATCCCTGTCCAGATATTTCTATACTTGTCTTGTCATAGAAGACCCAAAAACAAACCCCCAAAGAAGTTAAATTTACCCTAAACTATAACTAAGAAAGGCACAAACTGAGGGAAAATCAGAGCATCTTGCTATTTTCAAGAGAGAGTTGACCTTACTCTAAACAGACAATCTATAATGTTCTTTTGAACATAAGCAATTTCAGAGAAACCAACATCATATAAAGTCATTTAGTGATTATGACAGAATAGGACAAAAGATTGCCTTACAATAATGCCTGAGCATATACAGAACTGAAGAGAACAACTCCAAATATATGAACAGCAAATTTTGTTTTGTTTTGTTTCCTTTGGACTTAGAAAAAGTACTTGGCAAAACCCTTTTTTCTCTTCCTTTAAATCTGTAGCTTTTTAAAGATTCCACATGTGAGTGTTACCAGGGAATAAGAAGCAGAGTTATAGAACAGATGTTCAGGGTACAAATTTGTAACAGCAGTGAATAAGTTCTAGAGAGCTAATACACAGTATAGTGAAATCAGACAATACTGTATTATAATCATCCAACTTGCTAGCTGATTAGAACTTGATTACTGCAATACCTAAAAGAAAAAGGTAATTATGTAACATGACAGAGGTGTTAATTATTGCTAAAATGGCAATTATATTACAATGTATAAATGTATCAAATTAACATGTATATACTTTAAATGAGTACAATGTAACATGTCAAATATATTTCAATGTTAAATGTACACAACATTACATGTCAAATATAGTTCATTGTTAAATGTACAATGTTACATGTCAAATATATTTCAACCAAAATAAAAATACACAGGATTTTTGGCTTAGTGAATCAATCAATGGTTTTAGATGGGAGCCTGTGGGCCACTTTTCTCAGTTTTGGTGTCAAAACTGTTTTATCATTGTTTCTTTTACTTTTCCTGCTTTAGATGGATTCAAAAATTTTATTCCATCTTTTTTTCTTTAATTATTTTGGAATTTATGTTTTTACTTTTTGAATGATTCCTTCAGAAATGTGAATACACATGTGTTTAAAGTCTAAATTTTGTACATATTTTATCTTACAATTAGCACTTTTTAAACACATGCTATTATTGTTCAGAAAATTAGGACTAGGGATCCCTGGGTGGCGCAGCGGTTTGGCGCCTGCCTTTGGCCCAGGGCGCGATCCTGGAGAGCCGGGATCGAATCCCACGTCGGGCTCCCGGTGCATGGAGCCTGCTTCTCCCTCTGCCTATGTCTCTGCCTCTCTCTCTCTCTCTCTCTCTCTGTGACTATCATAAATAAATAAAGAAAAAATATAAAAAAGAAAAAAAAAGAAAATTAGGACTAAATTTATTTTATTTTGGTCTACTTTATTTGTTGACCTCAGAAATTACCAGGGTCTCAAATTCTCTATTTTTACTTTTTAACTTTGTTTCCACTATTAAAATATGTACTACTTTAAAGTAGGATTTTGTTTGTTTTATAATATGTTTTCTCCTTAGTACTTAGAACAATGCCTGAATCATAATAGGCACTCAAAAATACTTGAATAATTGAATAATGAGTGAGTAAACTCATTGCCAAGTTGCCTTTACATAGTATTATAGAATGGGAATAAGACAGATCAAAATTTTGAAGAAAGATTACTAGCTTCTAACTTCTGGTGTTGGGTAAAGTAAAATTTGCCCCCCCCCCCCCATTCTTTGGATAATGTAAGGACTTTCTCCTAAAATTTGGATGATTTGGGGCTTTAATACCACTGATCTAATGTTTTATATCAGTGTGGGTTTTTCTGGGTTTATCCATTGCTTGCCCTTTAGCAGAGAACAATTCAATCAAGAAACAAATATCTTAATTCTGGTAAGTAAAATACAATCCCTTGAAAACATCCTCCCTGTCATTTCTTCTATTCCTTGTTTCTGGAACACTTATTAACCATTATCTCTTCTCTCTATTTTCAATGTTGATGTAGTTTTGTTCTCTAATATTGAATATTTTCTCAACTTTATGTCCCAATACTTATCTTAATTTTTTTCATTACTACCATCATATTTATTTTCAATGATGTCTTTAAGTGTTCTCTGAATATTTCATTTTATTTAACCTTTAGAATAGATGGAATATCACTGCACTTTTTTGAAGGATACAAAGTAGACAGTAGTTGGATTTCTTTTAAAGATCTTTTCTATCTCCCTCATTGTCTGTTTCCACCATGTTTCTTCATTGTATTAATTAATCTTTCATATTAGAAAATTTCCTCAGTTGCTTAAGGATTCCCGATTCTCTGTGCATGGTCAAAATAAATAACCAGAAAATCCACCAAAAATCTCTGTAAGAGTAAGCAGGGTTATAGATTGAAACTTTTTTTTTTTTTTTAGATTTTATTTATTTATTTGACACAGAGAGAGAGAGCACAAGAAGGGTCAGTGGGAGAAGCATGCTCCCCACTGAGCAGGGAGCCCAATGGGTGGCTTGATCCCAGGACACCAGGATCAGGACCTGAACCAAACTGACTGAGCCACCCAGGCACCCCAGCCTGGAACATTTCTATAGACATCCTGCTGGGTCTCTGACTAAAAACATTTATTCATTATCCCTCACTGATTTCCCAAAGAGAAATTGTGTATTGTTCTTCCTATGAGTCAGAATGAGGATATCTAACCCTCCTAGGGGGAGCTGAGCATACACTTAGTCCTCTCAGCTTTCAATGTGTAAGTTTCTAGTTATCTCTGTTTTCAGGATGGTTACTGCCATTAGCTGTGTTTAGTGCCTCCAACAAGATGCCTGTTGTTCAAACCTTCAGAGAGTAAATGTGCAGCCTAAGACACCAACTTAAGTCTAGGCTTTCTCTTGTCTGATATATCAGTTACCATTTGGGCATTTATCACCAATTCTAGCACTTCATGTTCTTCTTTTCTCCTGTTTCTTTGGCCTTGTGAATTTCATCCCCGTACCCATTCCCCTACTTTTTTTCCTCCTTTCTCTTACATTATTGGAGTTTCAGGAGACAGTAGATAAAATTTATGTATTAATTGGCTACATTTTACCAATAGTTTGCATCACTTATAATCAGGAAACAAAATTCTTACTTCCCTCTTTCATGCCTAAAAGAAGGCAGTGATCACTCAGAAGAAAATAGGTCACACAAAAGTTATATTTTAAAATCTGAGTTTAAAGAATTAAAGTTGCATATTATTATATGTTGTTTTACTTGAGCAGATAACACTTTCTTTTTTAGGCATTACAAATTTATGTAAATGTTTTATGCTTTCTTTAGTCAAGCACAACAAAAACAACAACAATCAATCAATACAACATGTAAACAAATGAAAAATGTTTAGCTTGGGTTAGTGTTAATAATATAACATGAAAACACAGAGGCTGATAGTTAAAAAAAATAATTCTAGAAAGTGATTTTTTTATTTTTCCCACAGTAGCAAATGTGGGTCCTTCATTATAGATTTTCAGGGTATTCTCTTTCTTTCTACACAGAGAGTGAATTAAAGTCCACTTTATAGCACATTTTGTTGCAGTACTGCCTTAGATAGCATGTCTTTTTGTAGATTGGCTTTCATTTTGGAATCAATCCCATTATTGCATTAATGACTAGGCAAAATTCAAAATTTTAATTCAGTGCCAAATCTTCTGTGTTAAATATAAGTTGGCAAATAATATTCTTTGTATATTGAGAACAGTTTCTAAAGTTAAATATGAAGGTCCTTAGGTAACTGTTTAAGAATTCATACTCTAAATAAGATCTGAACGTTGTTAACAATTATAAGAACTTGCTTATCAATGGCATCATGAGGAAACATTCTACCCTTTAACATCTATATCACATCAGGGCCAGATTGTATTTTTTCAATGTAGTCCAGTTTACTCTATGCGGCCTTATTCCACAATAACAACACTATGGAACAAAGAAGCCAGTGAAAGAAATAAAGAAAAAAGAAGTTAAGGAAATAAGGAAGGAAAATGAAAAGTTCCAATTTTATAGTTAATATGAACTTATATATTCTGAAGATAGCTCATATCAAAGTTCATTGACCTGAAGTCATTTGGATTTTGGTTTTGAAATGAGACTCTAGTTGGCAGAATATTTAGAATATGTCCTGGTTTATAAAAAATAAACTTAGGCTTACAAAAACGAGTCATCAGTCCAAGGTTATATGAGAAAACATGGCTAACTCCTACTAGAGTCAAACTTTTTAAATTGATGAGTCCAAGTTTTGGGGGGTGTTTTTGTTTTTTAGTAAAGTGTGAACAAGTTTTATTACATATTTTAATGTGGATAAAATACATAAAGGACAAGATATTCTTTTAGAACTTTGCATATTTCCCAACTTCCTAAATATCCACATTTACATGCTTAGCAGTTTGGTTTTTAATTATTTCAGCTTTAGTCACCAGCTTATCAAGCATTTAAAATAGGAAATGTTTTTATCTTTCAGAGAAGATAGAATTTTAATCAAAATTTCATTAAATCATATTCTGTATGTTTCCTTCTCAGAATGTATCTGCATTATTGCCATTCTGGAGTAGCTTAAAAGGCCAGGTGAAAACAATTTCCTACTAGTTTAGTGACTAAATTTATTTGAATTTTTTTTTTTAATATCCTAAGGTGGCAGTGACACACCCAGGCTCAAGGAGAGGCTGCAGCCTTGGGTCATCACATCTTCTGATGTGGAAACAGCATCCTTAGGAATCAAAAAGAAGCAGCCCATCCATAGGTTCTGATTTCTGTGCATTTTCCATAAAGAAATCCTTTTACCAAATAGCTGTGGTTCAAAAGGGAATTGGGAACATACAGAACATTTGTTTTAACACAAGCCCTTACCCTGACACACTTGACTAGCTCTGGAGACTGAAGAGTCATCAAATGGAGGAACTTTGCAATGTGAGTTATTAGGAACAGCTTAAAGAACACTGAACACAGAAACCATTTTGGTTTTACTAAAGTGCCTGCTTAGCTCCAAAATACTTCCTATCATCTGGGTGAAAAATAGTTCAAAGTGAGTCAAGGAGAGGATAGCAAATAAACAAACACAAAGTAAAAGGCCAGTAAAGCAGTAAAGCATGCCCAAGATAGGCTGGATACAAAACCCATGATGTGTGCCAATGTGGTCCTCTGCATCTCAGTGAAAAAAATGTTTCATGTAGGTCAGCAATTCCATCAGTATTTCTATTTTCCTCTCATCACAAGCTCCCTGACATAAATGCAATGGAGTCCATCAAACATTCTTGAAAAGGTAAAACTTCAAAAGAGACAACTGGCAAAAATTTTACAAAACTTTATTTTGCAGGTAGATTTAAAAGGCTGAACAGGGGGTGGAGGTAATCCTCCTGTGTTGCTTTGAAAAGCTTAAGCAGGTGAAGGAAAAACACTTCAGTCTGAGACAAAAATGGAATCATTGCTGCTATCTTGTATATTTAATGTCTTCTCCAGTACAAATCATTTATTCACTTTGGTTACTTCTGAAGTTCATTGTTTTGGATTTAAAGAGAAAATGAGAGTAAATGAGAGAAAGATGTTTTATTTCTTCTTCTTCTTTTTTTTTTTTTTTTGCTGTCTCGCATATATATGATGTGTGAAATTATTAGGCTTTTCAAAAACTACTTCCTTTTTCCACCATCTGACTGATACAAAATATTGATGCCAGTGTTTGCATTGACTTAATTAATCAAACCATTTATCTTCAATTACCATTTGTTTTTTTAATGAAGTATTGAAATTTGTAGATATCAAAGATAAGTAACAATGACACCCATTCCTAAAGACTCTTATTGCCAAGCAACAAGCACAGATGTTTTCATTATAAACTTTTGTGACATTATATAATGTACTATGATACTTATTACCTATGGAATTTTCTGGGTGTTTGTTCTAGATTGGTAAAATATGCTATAGTAGAATTATTATAAATGCCAAATCTACTTCATTTTGAAGATTAGGGGGGAAAATCATGTTTTTTCAATCAATCAGCTATTAATTATCCCCTATTAGCATGTGTCTATTTTGTAATACATTATTACAATCATGTCTTGGAAAAGCTCATTTTAAATATGTATTATTTTAGGAAGAATCTTTTGTTCTTAGAGACACTTTCAGTAAATCTTCAATGGGGGTAATATATTTTGCCTATCTTATAATTCTTTAATTATCCTTAGATAAAAGGAAAAAATATCATTTTCCCTTGTGTTTTTCTTTACTTTTGTTGCTATTATTGATTGTATTTTTTTCTCTTTTTTTGGCATGCTATGTTATAGCTTTAGGCATGGTGACCCTTGTTAATTTAAAAAAAAATACTCTTTTGTGAGTCAGGTAGCTCAGATGAAGTGACTCAAGGAGGTGAAAAATGTTCATATTTTGTTTGATGTTTTTGAAATTTTCTATGTCTAGATGGTTTGCCCACGGATATATTTTCCCACTTTCAGTAAGTTGTTTTGCCACACCTGACAACTGATTCCTCAGACATATTCCCTTTATACTGCTTTTTGGAAATGCTTTGCCAAGTTAACTTGAGGCTTGATAAACCTCTTACATTTTTTTTAAACCAATCACCTTTCAATTGGATTTTGTTTTAGGAAAAAAAAAAGATCACTTGATATATTTCAGAACTAATCAAGCAAAAATTCTGTAATTCCTTCATGACCATGTGAATTCACTAAACAAATCATTTCATTTGGAAAAACAAGTGATAAATAATAAATTTCCTTCTTTCTTTCTTTCTTTCTTTCTTTCTTTCTTTCTTTCTTTCTTTCAAATTTACCCTTAAGAAATCTAAATTAATTATCATTTAAGTTTTTAAACTTCTGAAAAGCATATTTTCTGTTGTAAGAGCATGTTTTCTGTACTGTGCCTTTTTACAACTATAATACATTTTTATTGTATAGGAGAAAGTATAACCTTTATTTACTGCCTACTCTGTGGCAGGAACAATGAATGATTTAAAATATATATTCTTATTAAATCTGAAGGACATTTTGCAATATAGTAAGCCTATTTAATAATTAAGAATTGAGGTATTAAACATATAAGCCAATATTTTAAAGTTGTAGATTTAGTAAATATCACTTATAAATTTTATTTGAAGTTTACATAATTGTCAAAAGTATGTTATTTTCTTGACTTCAAATTGTTATTGATGTAGTGCAACCTATATAATACTGAGCATAAAATGTATATAAGAACATTTCCTGAGCTCCAAGACTCAATGGGAGACAGATGCTTAGTGATGATAAAGAGAAGTAGTGTCATGGTTTGTGATGAGCTGCCTTTCTTAGCTTTGATAAAAATGAGAAACCAACTCCTCTCATTACAATTTCATTTAAATATTTTCTTCTTATGCTAAATCACCACAAAGACTACATATACATAAAAATCAAGTAGTCACAGAAAAGAAAACATTTGAATGAAGCAAAGTTCAATTTTCAAGGAAATGAGCAGTCATTCTAGGGATAGTAAATAAAACAGGTACACCACAGAGTCTCATTTTTCATAGATTTTGTGTTTGTATTTTCACATATTTTGTATTTGAACACCCCTTTTCACTAAAATTTTTGTGTGACCACACGGATTAATACTCACAGTGCTATTTTAGTCATTTGGGGACATATGAAGAGTAGTAAAAAATTTGATCATTCAACTCTTTTGTTTCCAGCTTTTGTCAAACAAGATGTTGCCCTGCCTTCTTGTTTTAGTTCTTATACTACAAACAAGTAAGTGTCCTTTTCCTGTCAATTTTTTTCCCATTTTTGTTTCTCTTGTTGATGATTTCACCTTTAAAATGTCTCCCAAGCATAGTGCAGAAATACTGTCTAGTGTACCTAAGTGTAAGAAGGTTCTCATATAGTTTATGTATAAAATACATATGCTAGATGAGCTGTTTTTCAGGCATGAGTTCTAGTGCTGTGGCTTAAGTTCCGTGTTAATAAATCAACTATATATTAAATAAGATGTCTTTAAAAGAAACACACACAAAACAAAGTTAGGTGTTGATTTGTTGACAAAAAAAAGTGTTATAACCTGAACCTAATCCTGGATTTATCCTAGAAACAATGGTTCAGTATTTCCTAATTCAGCTTTTGTGGTGACTTCATAGAACTATTCGGAATAACAAAATCGACTACAATTAGCATTTTTCCAGATCAGAGTGAGTGAATCTAGGTTTAAATGTGCTGATAAGGACTAGAAATTTGAGATTATGCTTTATCCCAGTCCCAAAGCAAGTACATTCTATCAGTTGTAACAGTCTAGAGAAAGAAAACACCATCCTAATGAAAAGGAAAGATTTAAAGATCAGCAGAACACGAATAATACAAATTCTAATGCAGGTCCATGACACATAATGATATCCTGACATTATTATTTGCAAATTATCCTCCTTATTATTTTCTTTCTCCCTCATTCTCTATCCTTGCACTCCATCTCACGGTATCAGTACTCATCAGAACTTTTTGATTACTCCTTTATAATTATTTATCTTTTCTTCATACTTTTTTCTCTTACTGGATATAAACTAGATTCTGTTATTTCACACAGATTATTGACATAGAGACTTACCCTAAATATTCAATTAAAAATCATTCCTCATCCCATCTCATATTGTTATTGAAGGTAAGAAATTTAAGCTCCCTGAATATGATTTTTTGAGGCCATATACAGAAATCTAATATGTGCACAACTATATATTTGTAAAATGCCACCTTGTTTATATTATTCGTTTGGTAAGAAACCTCTATGATTTACCACTGGATGAAGAATGATCCCCAAAACTATTGAACAGTTTGTCAAGGGCAAAACAAATTTTGTCCTTGGTGATAATGAAACAGATTTTCCTAGTGTTTGCTTACACTGTACAGAAACACCTGTGTTGTTTCATGGTGGGATGCATGGAAGCCATAATTACCTGGAGGGGGGACCTATGCTCCATTGACAGAAATTAAATAATTCCAACTATATTTTAATATCAAGGGCCAGAAACACTTTGTCAAAAAAAAAAAACAGTTTGGATAATCTGCTTATAAAACTTAAACTAGAACAACTGAGTCAAAGTTTAAATATCAGTCCTTCATCAAGATATTTCATAATTTGGGGATCCCTGGGTGGCTCAGCAGTTTAGTGCATCTGCCTTTGGCCCAGAGCGTGATCTTGGGGATCCGGGATCAAGTCCCACGTTGGGCTCCCTGCATGGAGCCTTCTTCTCCCTCTGCCTGTGTCTCTGCCTCTGTGTGTGTGTGTGTGTGTGTGTGTGTGTCTCATGAATAAATAAATACAATCTTTTAAAAAAGATATTTCATAATTTATCTCATACCTCTCATCTCTGCCTCCTGAAAATTGAATCACTGCAGTTGAAAAACACATGCTGTCATAAGGTTCATATAAACCCCAAACTAAACACAAGCATAAGTGAAATATATTCAAAGCCTGCTTCCCATTGGCACTGATTAGGCTGTTTGTCCATTTTTTCCCAAAGAGAGAGACACTGAATATTTTGATTATTTATGACAGTCACATCTTACATGAACTAATATAATTTATTTCCATTTAATCTTTCAAGTAGCTCAGTGAAACTTTTATTCATTTTAAAGATTTAGAAACTCAGGTTTAAAGGCATTTAGTGACTTAGCTGGTAAGAAGCAAATTTATGATTAAACTTAGCTTCATTGCTTCCACAGATCATGATTTACTAGCTGCTTTTCCAAATCAGAAGGTAATAATATGTTTTGAAGCCCAATTGCATAATGAAAACCATATGATCCCAGATAACACCATAGATTGTCATCTATGTGTCATGAAAGGCATGTATTTAAAATTGAACTTCTCTAACTCTTTGCTTTCAGAACTGGGCATTATTATATGATTAAAAGTGTGACTTACATTGAATACTAAGATTTATTTTTCTTTATAATAGACAAACACAAAACACGAGAGCAAAGTGTTCTGCATATATATGCATATGTATTTATGTTATGGGTTTTTAAAAATATTTATAATCTTTCATGAATCCCTGAAATATTACTCAATTGTTTGGTAATGTCAAAGTTATGATATCTTTCTATGCTGACTTCAATTTTCAGTTAAAACATTGAGTAATTAAGATCCTGATTTTTAAAAAGGAAATACTTTTATGTAATAAATAACTCATGCAAACAAAATATAGAAAACAATGAAGATCAGATATATTGTTATTCTGAGTATATTTCAGACATAAATTGTTTCTCCGGGATGAATGTCTATTTGTAAAGAAAAACATGAAATGAGAAATATTTCTAATTACATTATTGGTTAGCACATGGACAATACATAAACAGTAATTATAAGTCAGGGTAGAAAAATATGCAAAAAATCGCCATGGCTTTTGGTCATAGTTACTCAACATATTTTAAATATTTTTTTTTCTTCTTTCAAAATTATTTGTTTACATGTATATAAATTCTTATTAATATGCTTTATATTTAAACCATCTAGATTTCGGAGCAGAAATTTGTATTCATTTCATATTTTTACTTGATTCAAGCTGACATTTCTTAAATATACATTTAATTTAGTGTTATTTGATAAATCACTATTTCCGCTATGTCTTTTATCACATAATCTGACGCCAATATCCATATCCATTTTTCCCAAATTAAAGTCCTTTTTTTTTTAATGTTTATTTATTTATGATAGTCACAGAGAGAGAGAGAGAGAGAGAGAGAGAGAAGGCAGAGACGCAGGCAGAGGGAGAAGCAGGCTCCACGCACCGGGAGCCTGACGTGGGATTCAATCCCGGGTCTCCAGGATCGCGCCCTGGGCCAAAGGCAGGCGCCAAACTGCTGCGCCACCCAGGGTTCCCTAAAGTCCTTTTTATTATTTTATCAGGTTTCTTCTCTATTCAACATGACAAGGGTATAGCAGTTATTATTCACTCTTTGACCATTGGACCCAACTTCTGTAATAGTTTTTATAATCTGGTCTCAGAAATCATATGGCAGCTTATCTTTTAGTGGAGGCAGTCACAAAGGTCCACTTAGATTCATGAGAAGGCATAGATTCTTCTGATAGGAGTGTGGTAAATTCTTAAAGTACATGTGCAATGGGGAATACAGCCATTTTTGGAAAATGCATTCTGCTGCTGCAGCTGTTTTCTTACTAAGTGGGATCTCAGAGATCAGCTATAATTGAATATGGGTGTCACAAGTGTAGTGGTTTTCCTGGTTTTTTTGTAAGCTTAATTTTTTTTTTTTTTTTTTTGGCATGGTTCTTTGTTACTAGCTGTTGGGTCATAGTGTTTTTTCTCTTTGCTTTCTTAGAATTTTTCTTCTTTGTAGGCCTGTAATTTTCAAACTTGTTGTTTCCTAGTGAATTAAAATAGAAGTTACTACATGTTTGAAAATTTAATATGATTATTTGAAAAATATTCGCAAGGTATAACTCCCTACAATTCTACTGTTATATGTTATTTAATTTAGCCTCAAACTTTTGAAAGATTTTGCTGCATTTAGTATAATCCATATTCCACTACAATTTTTTCTTTAAATTATGTTCTTTTAGCAAGTGTGGCTACATTGTATACTAAAAATGTATGATTATTGATATTAAATATACCTGAGTATATCACCCAACCAATCTTTTTTTTTTTAATTTCCTCTTTGCTTTTTTTTTTATTTTTATTTATTTATGATAGTCAGAGAGAGAGAGAGAGAGACAGAGACAGAGACACAGGCAGAGGGAGAAGCAGGCTCCGTGCACCGGGAGCCCGACGTGGGACTCGATCCCGGGTCTCCAGGATCACGCCCTGGGCCAAAGGCAGGCGCTAAACCTCTGCGCCACGCAGGGATCCCCCAACCAATCTTTTAAATTGATGAATTATTAATATAAAGTACTAATAGATTGAACTAGATGCCAAATGTTGCCTACCTGGTTAGTGGCAGAAAAAAAAGCCATTAATAAAACACCTATTTTGATATACATTTGGTGCTGCATGCTGTGAACATAAATAATGTATAAAGTATTCTTCTTTTCTTCTTCTCTCTCTCCCTCCATCTTTCTCTCTCTTCCTTCATTTTATCTTCCTTGTCTATAAGATTTTTTAACATTTTTAATGAAAAAAAATAAGCAATCATAAATATAATTTTCTATGAATAAAATATAGGCGATGATTTATAAATAACTGGATTTTTCCTCCCAATTTAGCTGTTGATTAAATTCTCATTTATATAATTTGTGGGTGTATGAAATTTGAGTCATTCATACATACAGTTATAATAATAAAACTTTAACTAAAAATGTTAAATTTAACAAAAGCAATTGTACTTAAAAATATATAACTCTCTATCTATACATCTCTGAGAGAAATTGCTTATCAATTCTTCCTTTGCAGATTGTAGTTGAAGAAGATAATACAAATCAGATAATGTATTTCCTTCTAGTTTTGTTGGTGGAACAAAATACTTAAGACAAGTCTACTGTGATGCATTGAAAGTGCAGAGCTTGTGCAATTTTAGATAAGCTAGTCATGAGCTATTTGGTAATTACATTATATTAACCATCTCTTCTTGGTTCTATTCAGAGTGTTGCACAAAACTGACTAAATAGAAGGATTAGTTCACTGTTTGCAGAAGGATAGACTATTGTTTGGAAACTTGAATCACTAAAAAACCCAAATATTTGGACAAACAATAAATGCACAAGAGACTTCACAAAATTTATGTACAAGATTTATTTACCTAATAATTCTATTCATGATTTTTATTTATAAAATTTCCAAACCAATATATTCTTAAGCAAACCTGTTTGAACAATTACAAATGGATGTTTTATATTCTTTATGCTTAAGCCCTAAGGATTATAGAAAGATGTAATTTTTTTTCTTCTTAAGGTATGAATTGTGTGATTGTGGTAAGGCATAGTTACAATTATTGGCAAGATAAAGCTACATAGGAAGATTAAAGTTTTAGGAGAGTCACTTATTTCTCTGAATCTTTGTTTTCTCATCTATAAAATGAGGATAATAAACATAACTATTTCACAGTGCTACTGGAAGCAAATTTATAATCACAATGCCTAATATTTAATAATCTCTTAAAAAGTGGTTTATATTCTAAGCCATACTATTGTTGTCAAAACTGAAAGCTATTTAATCCAAAGCAAATTTAGCAAAACAATGCAATTTTTCTGTAAGTGGCAGAGAAGATAACCATCCAATGATGAGGGTTGAGTGGGGTATTAAACTATCACCGCCTGAAGCCATATCATTTTATATTAAACACAAATATTTGTAATGATAACGATTATAATTATTTGGCCTAAGAGTGAACCAAAATTGCCTTTAATCTAGAAATGAAACCTTTTTCAAAGATTATTCCCTATCCACTATGGTCCCTGGACATATTGTATGTATTACATATTGGAGAACAAAAAATAAAGAAGAAAGATTGAAAAGGAACAAAGATAAGATGATTGTTCTTATGTATAATTAGAAACCACACTGGTTCAGGAAGGAACAGACTGACATACAGAGATGTAAGAAGAATATACTCAATAACTTTTCATTCCAGGAAAATCAGTAGCTGAATTCTTTTTTCTCACTGTATGGAAAGTTTTTCAACTTATCCAGTTGACTGCAGTCTTGAAAACAATGGAACTACATGGGCTCTATTTTTCTACTTGTAAAGAAAAGCAGACTTAAGTTATTCTAGCATAAACACTTTTTGACCGACAGCTTATTGCTCTCCATTGGCTCAATGAAAGGGCAAAATAATGGATAGTATGTTCAGTTTATGAAACAATGGAAATTATATAAGTAGCAATGTATTTCAAACCTTTGTATTTATGAATCAACTGGAGATGTTGCTAAAATGCAGTAGGTTTGGTTTAGTACCTGAAAATGTGCATTACTCACAAGTCCCCAGGTGATACATATGCTACAGGTTTGTGAACCAAAATTTTGGTCAGCAAGAGCTTAGGAAAGAGTATCAAAAAAGAATCACATTAGTCTGAGCTCCAGTACTCTTTTCAAACTCAAATCCTTCGAATATACACATTTTTATTTGATTCACATCTTCTTTTTTTTAATCATTCATGCATCTTTTTAGTTTTTGTATTTCCTGATTAAAAAAATGTGTGGCCTAAGGTTGGTAATTTCCTGGATAATTCTTCCTAAAGGAAATAGTGAGTAAACCAACAAGTCGCCAAGTGCATTAGCCAATGTATATTTTAGAGCAAAAGATACATGTAGTTACCTCAAACACATTTTGCAATAAGCAGAACATTATATAATAAATAGAGTTACTTGCAGCATTTTAAAATAATTCAAAAACACGTTTCCAGTCTATTTCCTGAAGAAGCTAGAGATAATCTATGTAATGAATGCTTAGTCATGGTTTCCAGACATTTCAATTCTAGGTCTTCTGCCAAATAGGCAATTGACAGTGGGATTGTTTGGGCATTATTTTTTCTTATTTTAAGATGAAGAAGCCTAGGCTTAAAGGGATAAAATCACTTGTCCAAGTTCCCAAAACTAGCAAAAACAAAGTCAGCATTCAAAAATAGATCGGCTAATTCCAAGTACCTTATTCTTTGGACAAATGTGCCTGAGATTATTGGAAAGACTTCTGATGCATTGTTGCATCAAATTAGACATTTGTAGCTTCCAATCTGAATTCTGTGAGGAATTTGGGGTCAAAGTTTGTGCTTGTTTTAGGTATTTTTTCTAAAGTTTTATCTTCTGACATAATTCTTTATTTCTCTTTATTTTTGACTATTTGGATAATATATTTTATTCTTCGCCAATGGATTTTAACCTTATATAATTTTTATTGCATCCTGTATCAAATTTTATAAATCTAATATTGGTCAGTAAATATTTGTCTTAAATTTTGTTCTCACAAGCCATATATAATAATTTATGATCTCTTTTTTTTTACTACCCATAATAGATCAGTATTGACAAAGATAACTCTTGATTTCAAACCAAATTAAACCTTAAAATAAATTAATTTTCTTTATATTTTATAATACATTAAACATTTTGGGGACATTTAAAGAAAATCACAATTTTTTCTAGGAATATTTTATTCCTCTTATACAATATGTGTTTCACGAATCTCAAAGTAACATAATATTTTGCTTCCTTTTATATCACATTATACAGTAACTGATTAGAAATATGAATACTAAAAATTTACCTATTTACCAGTGTTAACCATAATGGATTTTCCCCATTTCACATTGTAAAGAGATTTATGCTGTGAGAAAGAAATGCTTCAATGCAGTATGACTCTACTTCTCTTAAAGAGTCAAACTTAAATGTGCAGTCAGAAAAAAAAAAAAAGAAACTGTAGTTATCAGCAAAGCCAAAACCATTCAGAGTTCACCCGTTTTTACATAATAATTGGAGTCATGACCTTAGCATAGAATAAGAGATAAATATATTGACTTTCATCCATAGAAAATGCTGGCTTCTAATATAGAATATTTCTAAGTAAGTATTGGCTATCTTTAAACGCTTGCCTTTCTCTAGCAGTGACATTAGCCCTGCTAGAAGTCTTCCCTAATGTGGTCTAATTGACAGTCTGAATGTGAGGCCGAGACACCTCACCGCCCCTTATGCTAACCATCCGGGCCTCTGTCCCTGGACAGAGAACAGTTGACGGTTTCAATTATGCCAGGGTCAGAAGTTCATTGGCTCGTTACTTTTCAAATGCTCATGATCATATTTCCAAAAGTTCATTTTTATCATTTCATATGGAATGTCATCACTTACATAAAAGTAAGGCAAGAGAGTACTCGGTCTTTTTATGAAGCTAAAAATCTCCATAGAAACCATGAATTTGATGGATTTAAGCATCTGGAAATGCAGGAATCATGTGTTATCATCTGATATTTGAGGAAGCCCATATAGAGTTATATTTGAATAGGAAAACATATTTTAGCAGAAGTACATTCTTTTTTTTAAAGATTTTATTTATTTATTCATGAGAGACACAGAGAGAGAGAGAGAGAGGCAGAGACACAGGCAGAGGGAGAAGCAGGCTCCATGCAGGAAGCTCCACGAGGGACTCGATCCCGGGTCTCCAGGATCAGACCCTGGACTCAGCTCTAAACCACTGAGCCACCCGGGCTGCCTGAAGTACATTTATTTTTAAAGTTTCCATCTCATTTGTGTATCTATGGATACAAAAAGTAATGTTTAATAAGGTAGCTTTTTAAATGGTGACAAAATAATTTTAGATTTACAGAAATAAAGATGCTTTAAATATTTTTATATTTGTAGATATATATAAATTAAGTTCTAAAATGAAAAATTTAAGCAGAAAGTTTGAAAAGTCTGTAAGAAATATTTTTCAAAAGCCATAATATGTTCCTTATACTTTACCTTTTTTGTTCAATTATATTGGCAATCATTATTAAAAAAAATAAGTATTGGTTTCCTTAGTTATTGCTGGTAGATGGTAGAAGAAATAGCAAGTCTGTAAATGGTGAGGGAAGTGGATTACTTATTTTGTATGATGAATTCTTTATAAAACACAAATTGAGTAGCTTCTAGTTGAACATATATTACAGTCTAAATTTAGAGTGCCATCTAGTGATGAATAAAAGTTTCATCATTAAAGAATTCAAGAAATATTAATGTTTGGATAATGTTAACTTCAACGTAGAATAGATTCATTCCATTGTTAATATGGTCAATATGATTAAGACTCTTCAGTATGAATCTAGCAGACAACATGATAATTTAAGAAACTTTATAAGAACTTTCAAACTTGAAAAGATTTAGAACTCTTTCCACATGTCTAAACTTAGTAACAGAAAAGTTATTTTTATGTAAATAAAAACTAAATAAGATACACCAACATTTGCCTTAAAACGTTTGCTGTTAATTAACACTAACTGACCATATTCAGGGTCTTTTTGGTACACAAATGGTCCTCAACAAATTCTTTTTTGATGGATTAAATCATAACAAATGAACAAATATTTCAAAACACATTGTTTAAAATGTCAGTTTATAAAATAGTAACAACAGTTTTAAAAATACAACTCCTCTTTTACAAAATTTGACAGCTTTGTATATTTTCTCCTTATTTTGAGTGACTAAGTACTTTTTCTAGGGTATGAAAATATGCATTGTCTTTGAGATTAAATATTAATAATTCTTGAAAAGAAAAACAGGGTAAAGAAATAAAGAGGGTTAGCAAGAAAAGAAATAAAGGAAGAAAGAATGAAAAAAGAAAGATAGAAATGAGAACAAAAGAAAGATCAAGGAAGAGAGAGCAGGAAAAGACAAGGAGGGGAAGACAACTTTATCATGCTATGTACCAGCTATTGTAACAAATGCTATATCACATATCACTCCGTTTCTTTCCACATCACAAAACTCATTTAAGTATGAAGGCAACTAAAATGTAGTCAGGTCAAGTAACTTTTTCACCTGCTTTACATGTTTATTTATTTCATTTAATTTTATTGTTCTTTGAAAATAAGGGTTGCATAATGCCCATAGTCAAAATCTGTACCATGAATATCAGTTAAAGAATTCAAGAAATATTAATTTTGCAAGTTTTACTCATTTAGAGGTCTAGATTCAGTTCCAGATTTGCATTCCGGTCTTGAGTTTATTATTTATTTTTCATGGGATTTTACCAAAGCATTGGTAAAGGTGACAGCTTTCAACCACGTGTCCATGTGTCCACCTTAGATTTAGTTTATAATGTTAATTTAGTATTTAAGCCCATTCCCTGTGGTCTGGGTGACCCCATGTTGCTTAATTATGATTTTTGTCTGTCAACAAACAGAATGATCCTTTTGCTATAGATTAAAATAATTAAGCCAATCAAAGAAACAAAAAAGCATGTGAACCATCCTGAAAAGTGTCAGGACTGATTTTCCTTCAAGTTACTTAAAGCTCTTCTTGTCATAAATGTCCTCCCTTTAAAATCACTCTGGTTACTATACAGTGAAAAAGCAACAGGTTTCAGAGGATTTCCACAGGTCTCAAAGACTCAGTGGCCCCTTAATCTAACCTGACTCAGTAACTGTATCCTAAATCAATATGCTGCCACAATCACTGATATTAATGCTCTCCTATTATGCTCATTCATGGATTCTAACCAATATTAGGAGTGATTTTTCCTCAACAGGTTACTATTTTTCAAAACAAGTAACATGGGATTCATATCCCAAATGAAAGAATAAGCTTCTCTACTATTTTTAAAGAGTTCCTTAATCTGACCAAGTTAATGAAAGAATAATATAGTTGATGCTTTAGGGGCACTTTCTTGAATGGTACTGATATGAGATCTATTTTATGCCAGAAAAATGGTTTCAACTCCTATCAGGCCAAATAGCATTGTTCTAATTTAGTATCAAACTCAGTGTGATGATATTTCTGTGGAGATTTGCCAATAACCTGCTGTCATCATAGGAGTGACTTTGGCTCAGGCATTTAGTCAGTGAGCAAGTCACAGGGGACATTCCAAAATGAGCAAGGCAGTCTCTGCCTTCAAGGATATGGAGAATTTTCTGTACAGTATTACTTTATTCATTCCACCTTGAGAAAAAGAAATAAAAAAGGAAGGTCATGCTAAACATGTTTTGTTTTAGAATGCACTGTTTTCAGGAAATAAATTAGGGAAAACTTTTTACTTGTCAGTAAAAGCTGGCCTTGAGCAAATATTCTCTAGCAAAAGTTGATATTTGTTTTTCAGTTCCCATTTCTAACTCCACTTTATTTTTGGAAATCACTGCTTCCCAATTTGTGTAACTTTGATAGAGTTGTAAATCTAGCTGCCCATCCTACATGCAGAATCCTAGGGGAGTTCCTAGAAGGTCCCTTTGTCTGATCAGTTTTTCCTAATCCCTTCTTCCACTGTCAAACTATAATTCATGTTTAGTTAATTTGATGCCCTTTTTAAGGATCTTAAATTTTTACAGTGCAACCATGGACAGAGGAAAGAAAATGTCCTGAGATCATGGTTCCCAAATAAGAAACTCTGAGCAAGCTTTTGGTCTCAACTGTATTAACATGATTCCTTGCTAATCACACAGAGCCAACATGAGGATTGAGATTTGGGAATGATGTTTTGTATTTCATTATTAATCACAAATGTTCACCAGAGCCCATAAAACCTCATTTTGAATAATCTGTGGCTTGCTCATAAAGTAGCAATGCATCTTCTAAGGGAAGGGAATGGGCATTAACATAAAATAATTTCAGATAGGTAGTCTTAAGAATTTCCTGCCAAATATTTCTGACTTCCAGACTCCAGAAAGACAGTATGACTGCACTCAGTTCCTTTAGAGTTGAATGGGGCCTTGTGGCTAAATAAGACTGAGTGTGAGCAGAAGAGATAAGTGCCATTTTTGGTCAACAATATTTAACTGCTAATGCAAGATCCTTCAGGACATTCTTTGCCTCTCACACAGTAACCAGCAAAACTAAAAGTGGTAGCTATTCTGTCCCACAGTTCCTTCAGGGACTATGTTGAACAGTGATCCCTGATATTCCATGACAGGTGTATAGCCTGAACAGAAGTAAGCTTTTATCATTTTGGCTACTGAGATTTGGGGATTCATATTTCAACATCGTAACATTACATAGGATACTCTGACAAATACAATTAGCTATCTTCACTGTTCAAGTATATGTCAAGGGCTCAGCTGAGCTGGAGAGAAAGAATGGAGCTGTCAGCTATCAATTAAAATGATAAGCCAAAATGAGAGTAGTGGTCAAGCCTTTAATCACTTACTGTGATAGTATAAATAAGAAATTAAGAGAATGCACTGAGTTCCTCTGTCCCATTTTCCCTCAATTGAGGATTAGCTGGATCAACCCAGTTATGGGTATGGTATCACTGCTGAGGGAGCCTCTAACAAAAGGCTCCCAGGGTTTTATGAATCCAGGTGCCGGGGGAAAGAGAGTAGATGGCTAGGAGTAGAAAAATACTGGGAATTGAGTCAGAATGGAGAAAAATGTTTTCATATTTTCCTCTCCTTCTCCCTATTAGGACATCTCCACAAAAGTACCTGAGGAAAGCCTTGTCCAAAGGACCTAGATAAGGAGGCTTCTGAATGAAGGCAATTGGATGAGGAAGGTGGTATGCCTAAGATCAAGGCCTGCCTGGTGGTTCTGAGCCCCTTACTAAAATTCCTTTAGAGACTGCAATATAAAACACAAATTGAGTAGCTTCTAGTTGAACATATATTACAGTCTAAATTTAGAGTGCACTTGCTGTGCACCAAGTATGTTGTCGCGAGGGCAGATTTCCTGAATGAAGCTGTCAGATAAAGACTTTGTAATTTCCTGTGGTCAAGCCTGAAACATCACACATGATTTTTTTGTCCAGGAGCTGGACGCCATACTGTAGACTCACAACATCAAGAATATATCTGCTTTGACACTAGAGGTAGAAGATTGCTGGTGATTGATTGATTGGTTGATTTTTTTTTTTTTTTTTTTTGGTCAGAGGTTTTTTTTTTTTTTTTTTTTTTTTTATTGGTTTCTTTCAGTTATCTATGATTGCAAAACAAACTGTCCCAGAACCTAGTGGCTTAAGCAACTATTTTTATTTGTTCACAATTGTAGGATAAGCAAATTAGAAAGGGCTAAGTTGAGCTCTTTTGGTATCATATGGACAGCTGTGACAGGTTGCCCTTCTAAGAAGCCTCTTCATTCGCTTATCTGTGGCCTCAGTATTTGTTAGTCTCTCTCTTTCTCTTTCTCTGAGTCTCTTTCCACAGTTAATCCCATGGTTTTATGGAATCTCATCTTCCAGAGTCTTTCCATGTGACTAGGGTTTCTCACAAATAAATTGTTCCAGGGTAAATAACATTTCTTCTATGGTGGCTGGCTTCCAAGAGGCAGGAAGTAGGAGCTAACAGGTCAGATAAGGAGCACACCTAGATAGCACCACATCACTCCTGCCTTGTTTTGTTTTGTTTTGTTTTGTTTTTTGTTTTGTTAGTGAGGTCATAAAACCCACTCAGTTTTAAGTGAGTAGGGAATTAAATTCTACTTCTTGCTGGAAGAGTGGCAAATCACACTGAAGTAGCACATATGGAATGGGAGATATTGTTGTGGTTATCTTTGGAAAACAAATCTGCCATATAGCCCATGTTGGTAAGTTTAGGAAGACTGGAATACAAACTAGCTCAAAGAACTTCTGTAGCAAGGTATTTATATGTCCTAAGGGTAAAGAATATATACAAATTACTACAATGCAACATATACAGGTATGTTATGCAAGAAGGAAGAGGATAAAATGTTTATTGTAAAAGGACAATATTTATTTCTAAGGAAGGCTTTATATTAGATTTTATTGCTGCTGTAAGAAATTTTCACAACCTTAGTGACCTAGAGGCCAATGCCTATTTTTTTTATCTTACAGATCTGTAGGTCTGAAATACTAGTGGGTTTAGCTGGTTTCTCTGCTCCATGTCTTAAAACGTCAAAATCAAGGTAATCAAAGGTCTGGGTTTAGTGAAGGATTCTTTTCAAGCTCATTCATGTTGTTGACTGAATTAAGTTTTTTGGAGTTGGTCAGACTGAAGTCCCTGTTTCTTTGTTGGCTGTTAGTTGGGGGCCATTTTTTGATCCTAGAGGCTTCTCTTACTCCTTATGCTTTCCATGTGGATGCCTCCAGCAACAGAGTTGAGTCATTGTTATGCTACCAATGCCGCTTTTTTATTCTGTGTCATAGCTCTCTAAATTCAGGTGGAATGTGTTTAGCTTCTAAGGGCTCATGTGAATATAGTGCACCCACCCAGATAATCCAGAATAATCTCACTATTGTATCATTTGCAAATTTAACCACATTTTTAATACCCCTTTTAGCATGTAACATAACACAGACTGCAGAAATTGGGGCATGAGCATATTTAGAGGGATTTTCCGTCTACTACAGATTAACAAAAAATCTATTTTTTGACAGATGAAGAGGATATTTCAGAGCCACAGAAGGTGAAGATACAGCAGAATGTGGACTGTCTTGAATTTATGCTAAAAAGTTTAAATCTGCTTCTACTCGAGTTAATATCAGTAGTACTGGGGGAGACAATAATACAATCTTTGTGTTTTTAAGAGGTAGATTTGGTGCAGATGTGAAAGAATCTTTAGATGCAGGTAGCTGGTTCAAGGTTTTTAAATTCCAGGAAAAGACAATAATGTTCTATATTGTGGCTTACTCATAAGACTGAGAATAGAAAAAGAATTTCAAGGGAGGGTTAGGAATGAAAGTATTTTGCAATTAGCATTTTCTCTTATAAAAGGGGCTTTATTGATTTTTAAAGTTTTTGTAAGTTTATTTAGAAACATGAGGGTGTTTTTTTTTTTCAAAATTGGGGAGAACATCGAAAATATTACTTTTTGTTGGAAATACAATGATTTTGAGATGTGTTTACCTTAAGGAGATATTCTTGAGGTAACTAGATGTATTCACAGGTTAAGAATTCAAGAGAGATAAGAATATACAGACTGTTTTCTTTTAAATAATAGAAATAATAATTATGTTGATATTTGGTGGACCCATGTTTTCTAAAAGTCTATAAGGAAAATTTAGGAAACATCATGTATCTTGTTTTAGTCCATTTGGCCTGCTATCAGAAAAAAATCACAGACTAGGCAGTTTATAAACATCAGAAATTTATTTCTCAGTTCTAGAGGCTAGGAAGTCCATGATTAGGGTGGCAGCATGATCTGGTGAGAGTCCTTTCCCTAGTTTCACTGTGACCTCACAAGATGGAAGAAACAAGGAAGAATTGTGGAATCTTTTTTTTTTTTTTTTTAAGCACTTATCCCTTATGAGTACTCCACTGTTGTGATTTAATTACTTCCCAATGGACTCCATCACTTTAGGATTTCAACTTATGAATTTTGAGGGGACACAAACATTCAAATCATACTACACCTTTTTCCCTAACATGCCCTAAGTGGCATGCTAAGTACTTTTCCTTATAATAATTGTTTTGATTTGGTTTGGTTGGTTTTAATAATGCTTGAACAAAAACATGTCTTGAAGTTTTTATAATTTATCTTTTTGGCATTTAAAGCTCCATCTTAATTGACAAGATTTTGACTATGAAATCGAAAATGTCCCTAGATGACTTATTTTGCTGCATAAAAGAAACTTGTTGTTTATTAGAATTGATCCCCAAATGGAATGAATAATGTTAAAATGCCTACGTGGGATAAGGTTAGATCTTCAGTACAGTTTGGGAGGTAAGTAAAATATCAAGAATTAAAATAAACTTTGATATTTATACTTAGTAACACACACAAACACACACACACGGACATGCTACTATTTGAATTTCAAATTGTGACGAGGTAATGAAAAGTCACAGAATTAATGGTACAAATACAGTTATGTGGACAATAAAATTTTGCAGTGGTAAAATTCTTTTAACCCTTATTGCCTATCAAACTGTTCTCTGACATCACAGTTACTCAGCATAAATGCTCAAAAATAAATGTTCTAACCCAGGCTATTGAACTTATGTAACTAATAATGTTTCCATGTCCCATTACTCTGCTTGTCTGTTTCCACATTTGTGTAACAATTATGGGTTAGTTAAGCTTTTCTACAAGACTTTCTCTTTGAGAAGAGTATAATGCATAAAAAAATGATCTATGTCTAAGACTTAATATATAGTATGTATATAATATATATTTCATATTATATATTTTTTCTTGAACAACGTGGGTTTAAACTGCACGGTCCACTTATAAGTGATTTTTTAAAATATGGTATAGTTCTATAAATGAATTTTCTCTTCCTTAGTTTTTTTTAAACATAGCATTTTCTTTTCTCTAGCTTGTTTCATAAGAATATAGTATATAATTCCTATAACATACAAAATATATGTTAATTGACTGTTAATGTTATCATTAAAGCTTTTGGCTAATAAGAGACTATTAGTAGTTAAGTTTCAGGAGAGTTAAAAGTTATACAGGAATTTTTGACTATAGGGAGTGTTATATGTATCTATCTACCTAGCTACCTAGCTACCTACCTATCATCTATCTCTCACCAATCTATATAAAGCAAGATTTGAGCCATTATTGGACAATTTTACCCTAGAAAACAGATAAAATATAACTATCATGGGAATTTTTTCATAGTGGGGACATTTGATTTTCTTTATTCCTGTTTAGTTTGGTAAATTCTCACATTATTTGAACATATTTGCTTTCTTTCTGATTTTTGTATGTTTTTGTTTTAGAAAATTACTATTTTGCCATGTGAAAAATTTCAGAAGAAATATTATGAAGCTTATAAACAACATTAAGTTACTTTATATACTTGCAAGTGTCTGAAAGTTAAATTAGTATTTATAAAATTGGCACTGAATAGATAAAGCCGTTAGGGACCCAGAAAAAAAAATAATGTGGGCATAAGCCCATCATTATTGATAATAGTCCTTGTTAAATGTCTCTAAATCTTAAGAGTCCCTGGAACAGACCTTCGATTTGGTCTACACCTGGGTTTTTTCATAAAAATACTGTAATATGTGAATATTGACTAATAGCAATGTGCTGGACACATTGTATGATTTTCTTATTTCTGGTATTCACATAATGCTGCCTAATTTTGATAGGTTTTCAATTATTGACCAAATATAGACTGATTGAAAATACACCTTCAAAATTTTCCTACATTTTATTCTACAACATTAGGCTCTACTTTTACTTTTTGCCTCATTCTCTGAAAAAAAGGGGGGAATAAAAATCAGATGACTTCTATCTCATAATAAAGGGGATTTTCCAACAAAAAGATCTAAAATTTATAAATATTTATACACTCAACAGAGCAGCACCCAAATACATGAAACAATTAATTAAAAAACATAAAGGAATTTAATTTATAATAACAATTCTAATAGAGGACTTTAATATCCCACTTACAGCAATGGAAAGATCATCTAGATAGAAAATAAACAAGAAAACAATGGCTTTGAATGACACATTGGACCAGATGGACTTAACAGATACATTCAGAACATTCCATCCTAAAACAGTAGAATACACATTCTTTTCAAGTGCACATGGGATATTCTTCAGAGTAGATCACATATTAGCTCACAAATCAGAACTTAACAAATACAAAAAGACTGAAAGCATACCATGCAATAAATATGAAAGTAAAATTCAACCACAAGAAAAAATTTAGGAAGACTACAAATACATGGAGATTAAATAGCATGGTACTAAATGATGGAAGACCTCAAATACATGGAGATTAAATAGCATGGTACTAAACAATGGATGGGTGAACCAGGAAATCAAAGTTGAAATTTAAAAAAAAAAAGGAAACAAATGAAGATGGTCCAGAACTTTTGGGATGCAACAAAAGTGGTCCCAAGAAAGAAGTATATACACTACAGGTCTATCTCAAGCAAGAATATCTCAAAAAAATTTTTAAAAAATCTCAAATAAAAAGTCTAATCTTAAAATAGTTAGAAAAGGAATAACAAATGAAGCCTAAAGCCAGCAGAAGGAAGGGGATAAAGATTAGAGTAGAAATAAATAATATAGAAACTAAAACACAAAAACAAAAATTAAAAAAAAAACAATAGAACAGATCAATGAAAACTGAAACTCATTCTCTGAAAAAATTAGTAAAATTGATAAGCCTCTATCCAGACTTATCAAAAAGAAAAGAAAAGGGACCTAATTAAATAAAAATCACAAATGAGAGGATAAATAGCAACCAACACCACAGAAATGCAAGCAATTATAAGAGAATATTATGAAAAACTATATGCCAACAAATTGGACAACTAGAATAAATGGATAAATTCCTAGAACATATAAATTATCAAAACTGAAACAAGGAGAAATGGAAAACTTTAACAGACCAATGACCAGCAAAGAAATTCAATTATTAATCAAAACTCTCCTAATAAGCAAAAGACTAGAGTCAGATGGCTTCACGGGCAAATTCTACAACACATTTAAGGAAGAGTTAATACTTATTCTTTTCAAACTAATCCAAAAAATAGAAAAGGAAGGAAAACTTCCAAACTCATTCTATCAGGCTAGCATTACCCTGATACCAAAACCAGATAAAGACTCCACTAAAAGGAGAATTACAGACCAATATCCAGGATGAACATGGATGCAATAATTCTCAAAAAAACACTAGCAAACCAAATCCAACAATACATTAAAAAAAGTATCACTCACTGAAATCAATGGGATTTATTCCTAGGTTGCAAGTATGCTTCAGTATTCATAAGTCAATCAACATGATGCACCACATTAATAAAAGAAAAATATAAGAACTATGTAATCATTTCAATAGATGCAGAAAAAAGCAGTTGACAAAGTACAACATTCCATCATGAAAAAATCCCTCAATACTGGAGGAGAGGTGAGTAGGGGAATGGAATAATTGGGTGATGGGCATTAAGGAAGGCACTTGATGTAATGAGCACTTGGTTTTATATGCAACTGATGAATCACTATATTCTACCCCTGAAACTAATAATACACTATATGTTAACTGAATTGATTTAAATTTAAAATAAATAAATAAAACAAAACAAAGTAAGTTTAGAGGGAGCATCTTCCACACAATAAAGGCCATATATGAAAAACCCACAACTAATATCATCCTTAATGGGAAAAACTGAGAGCTTTTCTACTATAATCAGGAACAAGACAAGGATGTCCACTCTCACCACTGTTATTTAACATAGTACTTAGAAGTACTAGCCACAGCAATCAGACAACAAAAAGAAATGAAAGGCATCCAAATCAGCAAAGAAGTCAATCTTCCATTATTTGCAGCTTATATTGATAGTCTGTATAGAAAACCCAAAAGACTCCACTAAAAAATTGCTAAAACTGATACACAAATTCAGTGAAGGGTCAAGATATAAAATCAATGTAAAGAGATCTTTTGCACCATAATGAAGCAAGAGAAAGAGAAATCAAGGACTCAATCTTATTTAAAATTGTACCAGAAACCATAAGATGCCTAGGAACAAACCTAACCAAAGAAGTGAAAGATCTGTAGTATGAAAACGATAAATAATCACTGATGAGGGGCACCTCAGTGGCTCAATCAGTTGAACATCAGACTTTGGTTTCTGCTCAGGTCATGAGCTCAGGGTTGTGAGAAGCAGCTCTGTGTCGGGTTCTGGCAGTAACAAGGAGTCTGTTTAGAGATTCTCTCCCTCTACATTGGCCACCCCCCTTTTCTTTTTCTCTAAAATGTAATTAATTAATTACTTACTAAGTAAGTAAATAAATAATCTTTAAAAAAGAACACTAATGAAAGAAATTGAAGATGACACAAAGAAGTGGAAAGACATCCCATGCTCATGGATTGGAAGAGCAAATATTGTTAAAATATCTATAATCCCCAAAGCAATCTACACATTTAATGCAATCCGTATCAAAACACCACCAGAATTTTTCACAGAGCTAGAAAACAACAATCCTAAAATTTGTATGAAACCACAAAAGACCCTGAATAACCAAAGCAACCTCGAAAAAGAAAAGCACAGCTGGAGGCATCACAATTCCAGACTTCAAGTCATATTACAAATCTGTAGTAATCAAAACATTATACTATGGCACTATAATAGATATACAGATCAATAGAACAGAATAGAAAACCCAGATATGAACTCACAACTATATGGTTAATTAATATTTGACAAGGCAGGAAAGACTATCCAGTGGGTAAAAGACAGTGTCTTCAACCAATGGCATTGGGAAAACTGCTTAGTCACAGGCAAAAGAATGAAACTGGACCACTTTCTTATGCCATACACAAAAATAAATTCAAAGTAGATTAAAGACCTAAATCTGAGACATGAAACCATTCAAATCCTAGGGAACATAGGCAACAACCTCTTTGGCATTGGCCATAGCAACTTCTTACTAGATATGACTCCTGAGACAAGGGAAATAGAAACAGAAGTAAACTATTAGAGCTTCATCGAAATAAAAGGCTTCTGCAGGGTGAAGGAAACAATAAACAAAACTAAAAGACAACCTATGAGATAGAAGATATTTGCAAATATGATAAAGGGTTAGTATACAAAATATATAAAGAATTTATAAACCTCAACACCCAAAAACAAATAATCCAGTTAAAAAATGGGCAGAAGACATGAATAAACATATTTTCAAAGAAGACATGATGATGGCCAACAGACACATGAAAAGATGCTGAACATTACTCATCATCAGGGAAATGACACAGACACATGAAAAGATGCTGAACATTACTTATCATCAGGGAAATGCAAATCAAAACTACAATGAAATACCACCTTACATCTGTCAGAATGGCTAAAATTAACAACATAGGAAACAACAGGTGTTGGATGTGGAGAAAGGGAAACCCTCCTGTACTGTTGGTGGGAATGCAAACTGGTGAAGCCACTCTGAAAAATGTTCCTCAAAAAGTTAAAAATAGAACTATACTATGACCCAGCAATTGCACTACTAGGTATTTACCTAAAGAATGCAAGAATACTAATTCAAAAAGATACATGCACCTCAATACTTACAGTAGAATTATCTACTATAGCCAAATTATAGAAAGAGCCCAAGTGTCCATCAACTGATGAATGGATAAAGAAAATGTAGCATATATATGCAACAGAATATTACTGAGCCATAAGGAGAACAAAATCTTGCTGTTTGCAACAAAATGGATGGAGAAACTATAATATTAAGCGAAATAAGTGAGTCAAAGACAAATTACAACTGATTTCACTCATATATGGAGTTTAAGAAATAAAACAAATGAGTAAAGGGGAAAAAGAAAGAGAGAGAGAGAGGCTAAGCTATGGAAAACAAACTGATGGTTACCAGTGGAAAGGTGGGTGAGTGCATAGGTTAAATAGGTGATGGGGATTAAGGAGTATACCTGTGATGAGCACTTGTATGGAAGTGTTGAATCACTATATTATATACCTGACACTAATATGACACTGTATTTTGACTAGAATAAATATAAACTTAAAAAATACAGGTGCCTGGTAAGCACCTGGTAATCAGGTAATCCTGCTTTCGTCTCTCATTCTTTAAACTGCACTTATTCACTATTTTTATAATCTCCTGAAAAAAGAGAGGTAACAGAGACAAAAATTAGTTGCATCACACTGATGTATTCATGTCACACTTGACATGTGACAGTTTATTTGATTTACTAATGGACACAAACAATAACATCAAAATACAGAGTATAAGAATTATTGGCAATATTGGCCATTATTATACTGAACAAAAGTGTTTAGAAGTTTGGGGAAAAAATCAATATCTTACTTGGAATTCAGTGGAATACATTAAATCTCTTTTTGTTTATTTTGGCAGTAAAAGTAAATTGCAGAGTAAAGAAAAAAACCCCGCAGTCAAACACTAATCTACTTGCTATCTAAACTTATACATATGCATATACACAGGCGCACAAATCAGTCACACATGTAAGATATCTAATGATTTTCTGTTGCTTAAAAGCTAGAATCTTATTTAATTCATAGAACATTAGAGCTGGGCAAACCTTAAACATTACATCATTTGAGCCTGTCTTTTTATTGCCAAGGTCATAGAGTGAAAGTGCTTAAAATGAGAGTCAATTCGTCTTCCAAGTCCAGTTTCCATTTTGCTGTAACACTTTGTCCCATCTATCTAGAAATCCCAGAAAGAATATAATAAAAGCACATTTCTAAAACCCCGAGATCATTTTAAGGGATAATGCCTTCTTCTACCTTCATGTTCCAGAAGCTTGTTATTCGATTTTTGATCCTCAACATATTAGAGGCTTTGCTAAAGGCTCTTTCCTGTGCTGAATCATCCAATATAAAAAAGTTTCTACATTTAGTGCATGAAAAGGTGAGAATGAGTTTGGAAACTTACATGCATCTGAGGAGAGTGACAGTTATTTGTTTAATATTTTTATTATAGACAAATTTATCTTAAAGGCTTTTATTTTCTATTGGTATTCCTAGACTAGTAACTACCAGTACTAATTGCTGAATTATGTGGTATAGGAAAGCCAATGATAAACAAGAGCAGTTCCATTTAGAGTATTATACTTAAAAAAAAAGTCTGATATAAGTCCATAAGGCTTTTAAATTATTCCATGATGTATATTGAAGTTAAGAAATTTAACTTTGTTAGATGAACTCCATTTTCCATCATCCTATGATTCATTATTCATTCACTCATTAGTTTATTCAACACATATTTTTGAGTGCCTTTTATGTGTATGAACTTTTTTTTTTTTTAATTTATTTATTTACGATAGTCACACTCAGAGAGAGAGAGAGAGAGGCAGAGACACAGGCAGAGGGAGAAGCAGGCTCCATGCACCGGGAGCCCGATGTGGGATTCGATCCCAGGTCTCCAGGATCGCGCCCTGGGCCAAAGGCAGGCACCAAACCGCTGCGCCACCCAGGGATCCCTGTGTATGAACTTTTATGAGTCATTTTATCTATTGAATAAAACAACTGAACTCTTTCTGACTGAGGATTCTTAGACACTCAAACCTGTAGTTTTCATAAACTGAACAAGAGCTATAAATCTTTAAACGAAATGTGATTTGGGTCAATTTATTTTTTTTTTCCAAAAGAGTACTCCATCTGACATAGGTAAATGAGTGTCATTTCCAAGTAATTGTACTAGTTTAGGGGACACAGAGTACAGCAATTAAAAATGAAGGCTCTAGATCCAATCTGCCTGGGTTCAAGGTCCAGGTCTTCCATACACTAGCTGTGTGACCTTGGCCAAGTTACCAATTTCTTCATTCTTAGTTGCTAATATGAAGGTTAAGATCATAATATTGAGTTAATTGATATAAAGACAATCAGATAAGAACCTTGCACACATATATATTAAGGTCCAAATTAGACACAACCACATTATAAATAGAAAAGGTCTCAGGGATTTCAAGGAAGAAACCATAAAGGAAGAATTTAGGGGATCTGGGTGGCTCAGTTGGTTAAGCCTCTGACTCTTGATTTTGGCTCAAGTCATGATCTTTGGGGTTGTGAGATCAAGTCCTGTGTTGGGCTGGGCACTCAGTGTGGAGTCTGCTTAATACTCTCTTTCCTTCTGCCCTTCTCTCAATTAATTCTCTCTCTCTCTCTCATTTATTTTTAAATCTTTAAAAAATAATTGTAGGATTAGGGGAGAAGAAACAGACTGACTTAGCACAACATTGAAAGAGACTCACTTTGGCACATAGTAATTCTTAGCTAACTACTGTATGCTCAGAAAAAGATGTCAAGAATACAGTCAAATACTCATGTGTAAAGCACTCGGAGGAATAGAGATTGTAAGTTTAAGATGCAAAAAGAAAAATGAGAAGAAACTGTCAAAGAAGCACCAAGATAATGAGGTCAAACAAAGAGAGTACAGACAAACAAGGGTCTAGAGTTCCGCAGTGCTGATAAAACCATAGAATGATACAGTTATACAAGGATAGAAATGCTTTTCATTAAATTTAGAACCTAGGAGGCTTATAATTTCTTTACAGAGAATATTTTGAATTCAGGCACGGAGAAAGAAATTAAATTGTTGCATTTTAAAATGTCAGTAATGAGATCCAGGAAAAGACTCAAAATAAAGAAGACATTTTCTGTAATTTGAATGAAAAGTGAAGGAGAAAGAATTTGAGGGTCAGAAGCATAGAGACATGTGTTCTATATTGTTGTCCTTGTTGTTACTGAAATGGGTACATACATGACAAATTGAGAGAGGATGAGAATTTAATAGAGATAGAAGTCTTTCCATGGAGCAATGTTCATGAGGAAATGGGTAATAACACTATCAAAAGCACATGCATCTAGAATAGGCTAATGGACAGAGGGGGTGACATCCCAAAGCAGATAATTTCAAACTTCTGGATTTATTCTCTTTCATGCTTCACATAATTATTGCTTCATAGATAAAATTCAGGATGCCTAGTGGCTCAGCGGTTGAGCATCTGTCTTTGGCTAAGGTCTTGATCCCAGAGTCCCGGGATCGAGTCCGGTATCAGGCTCCTACAGGGAACTGGCTTCTCCCTCTGCCTATGTCTCTGCCTCTCTCTGTGTCTCTCATGAATAAATAAGTAAGTCTTTAAAAATAGACAAAATTCAATTCCAATGAGGCTGTAAATCCTTCAGATTCTCATTCTTCTTCTATGGAGACATTAAATGTCTTGCCCAAAGCCTTATTTGTGCTTTGGGATTTCATTTAACTTTTGAGAAAATAGTGCCCTAACCATCTAGGTAATTTTTAAAAATTGCTTCAATATAACCAGTTTTCCTCCATCTTAATGTTATGCACCACCTGATTTTTTCTTGTTTTATCTCTCCATGACAAAGAAAAAATAATTGGACATTACTAAATGCTCTAAATAAAAAGTGATAGAGACCTTAAGCAGTCCAAAGATAAGCATTGAATGCATGTTCATTGGAAGTATTTTTGAAATCCTTTCCAGTAAGCAAAATGGCTAAATATTCTCTCTCTTTCTCTCTTTTTTTTTTTTAATTTATTTTATTTTTTTTAAATTTATTTATGATAGTCACAGAGAGAGAGGGAGAGGCAGAGACACAGGAGGAGGGAGAAGCAGGCTCCATGCCGGGAGCCTGACGTGGGACTCAATCCTGGGACTCCAGGATCGCGCCCTGGGCCAAAGGCAGGCGCCAAACCGCTGCGCCACCCAGGGTTCCCTCTCTCTCTTTCTCTTAAAAACAGTTCCAGAAGACAAACCATATGACAAGCCTGGAATGTCTCAAGTAACAGTCTTAGAACTTCTCTATCAACATTCAATTTAGTTAAGGTACTGCTACTTGCCTTAAACTTACAATACAGGTTTCAGAGTCCATCTTCATGGGAACCCAGCTCACACTAATGGGTTCCAGCTTGATCTTTCATGAGCTCCCCCACTTTATATCCAACTGTCTTTCTTGACTTGCCCGCCCTCTCTGCTTTTATTTCCAGCATCATACTTTATTAGAAGAGTTCTAGGGACTACTTAATTAGCACCCCAAATTGCTTAAAGCTCAAGTTCCTATAACCAAAAATAAAGGAATAAATGAATGAATGAAGTCTATATGTGTATATATGCAATACAATATATATCATGCTAATTGTTTTGCTTCTCTAACAAAGCCTTGATTGATGAATCCAGTTTTTATCTCGAGCATAAATTCTCCTCTGTAATCTATACTGATACACAAACTGCCTATTGCAATAACCACTTTAAATTTACCACACTTCATTTTTTAAAATTAATTATTTTAGAGAAACAGAGTGAGTAAGCACAGAAAGGGGACCCTGAGATCACGACCTGAGCTGAAACCAAGAGTTGGTCATCCAACCAATTGAAATACCCAGGCAGCCTTATCATACTTTAAATTTATCAAACTTGAAGCAAAACTTCTGAATTCCATTCCAAAAGTACTATTTCACATACATGCTCATATGAATAAACAGATATTACAGCCTGTTCAGTTGCTCAGATTGGGAACATCTTCTATATTGCTCTTTTTCTTACATTCACTATCCACCTATGACTTTTCTAAGAAATAAAATCTGAAGCTCATTCAGTAAGTTATTTCTCTTTATATGCTAATGGAACAATATATTAATTAATGTAATCCATAATATTTTGACTACAGAATGATCTTGTTTCCAATTGTATTTTTAAAACAATAAGACGTAATAGTTCTCTTTACTATTTTAAAATCTAATTGTAGAAGAAAAGATCCAAATAAGAACAACAGCAACAACTATGGATCTTTGGAAGGCTGATGATGAGTCACCTTAATTACAGATGAAGGAGAAACACAAGAAGAAAAGATGGGAAAGAAAATAAAAAGAAGAACCATATTTGGGCACATTGACATAGAGCTGAATGAAAACAGGCTGGAGATTTAGAGGAGCATATTGTGGATTTTGAGATAAATTTTAAAGAACAAATATGGTTTAGATGAAAAGAAAGAGCGGGGATAGGCATACCATTCTAAAGTCCTCAGAAAAAAAAAAGTGCAAGAATAGCAAGTACTGCCAAATGTTTGCTAGTATGCAAGGTTAAGTGATTAAGTTGATATAACAGTAAAATCAAGGTGCTAAAGAGTACTTCAGTTCACGATGACCTCTAGTTACCACCTAATTTGTCATTAAGTTGATATTATTTTAGAGGGAATTATATATTAAAGGTTATTTCATTATTTATTTTATTATTATTATTATTTTAAAGATTTTATCTATTTACTCATGAGAGACACAGAGAGAGAGGCAGAGACACAGGCAGAGGGAGAAGCAGGCTCCATGCAGGGAGCCCAACGTGGGACTCGATCCCGGGACTCCAGGATCACACCCTGGGTCGAAGGCACCCGGGCTCCCCTATTTCATTATTTATTTTAAATGAGCTTTTTAAAATCAGTATATATATATTTTTTAATTTTTGACAGTACTGCTTTTCAGGATATTATGGGGTATATTACTACATTGAAGATAATGTTTACATAATCATTCCAGATAGATTCAACATGATTATTTGGTTGATATATTTTAGATGTTCAGGGAATGGATATTTAAACAAAATAGAAAAGATTTTGAAGTTTATAAATTAATAGATTAGGCCTTTGTAATCATATAAAGGATCAGCTAAACTGATAAATTGGCTGAGAAAAAAAAGTATTTATATGTAAAGTTGTTGATATTTCAGTATGTTCACTAAAGAATTATTTTTAAAAATCACAATAAAACTTTAGAAAAGCATGCTTCTATAAATTAGAAAGCTGAATACAAATAGTAAAGTATTCAAAAAAAACTTTCTTTCATGCATACAGTTTCATTGATCCAAAGTTCACAAATTTGTAAGAAAATAGCTTGAGTTTTCCTAAATCTTATATTCATATTTGATGAAAGCAAAGATTTGCGATGGTTCCATTGGAGGAAAGAGATATCAAGTAGAAGACTTCTGGGACATAACCTGAACTTCCTATGAACAAATGAAGTATTTGTATATAGTGACTTTATGATCTTAGATTTCATTAAATGCTCAGTTTTCTGACCAGAATTAGTAAGAACTTTTATTTCTATTTGAGGTTTCAAAGCTGGTTTAGTGCACCTTCACAAAAACGTCCCAAATTAAGCTAGCAAAACTGTAGATAATATATATGACTGAGTAGACAGAGCCTTCCTGGCCAGGAGAAAGCTGGGCTTTCATAAAATATATGTTGTTAAAAATCCCCCCAAAATTACTTATTTTTTATGTATGTTTGTGAGAAATATATTATCCATTCAAAATTTTATTTGTGAACTCATGCTTGACTAAATGATTAGTAATTATTATATTTTTAGTTAATAAATTTGTTTTTATTAGTAAATGGATTTTTAAAATAGGGATGGGGTTGAGATAAGAAAGAAGATGTGCAATTTAACAATAATTTACAAGCAAATGAGCTACCATTAACAACAGAATTAGAAAAATGCCTTAATAATCTAAATAAAATGTCAGACTACAACTTTTCATGTTAGTAATGGGGGATGGTGAGAAGGAAGAAAACAGCAGTACAGTAGTGAAAAAGAAAGATAGAAGATAGAAGACTTATACTGTTGGTACTTAATGTATGCCAAATATTTTATGCATATAAATCATTTCTTATTATTTATTACATTGATCTTTAAGTGCATATGTACAGTGGGACCTCTAAGTCAGTATGGCAAGAAAGCTATATAACAGTAGAGCTTAAGTCTAAACCTTGATTTGTTTGATGGAACTGTAATATGCTGAAGGATACTCAAAGAAGACATTAAAGGATCCTTCAAAGAAAATGAAAACAGGGGTACCTGGGTGGACCAGTGGTTCAGCATCTGCCTTTGGTTCAGGGCGTGATCCCAGGGTCCTGGGATAGAGTCCTGCATCGGGCTCCCTACAGGGAGCCTGCTTCTCCCTCTACCTATGTAACTGCCTCTCTCTCTGTGTCTCTCATGAATCAATAAATATTTTTTTTTAAAAGAAAATGAAAACAAAATATATTCTTTATAAATTGGGAGATCAGAACCGAAACCATAAAGAAAGAAGAACAAAAGAGCATCTTCCTTCATTTTGTCCTATGCAATATACTTACAACATATAGACTGGACTAAAAATCATTAAAATGTTAAATTTAAACTTTTGTGCATAAAACATACATATATAAAATATATGTGTGTGTATGAGACAGACTAAAGCAGGATGACTGACATTTTCAATATTTCAACATTTTCTAAACATTTGTAATGAATTTAACAACATAATATTTGCAAAAATCTTTAAACAGCAGAAATCTTTAAACTAGTGTGTTTAGTGTGTTTTCTGTTTTACTAGGCAGCTCTTTCTAAATGTGCAATTAATATGCTATTTGTATATAGCTGAATACATTATTGTGAATCCTCTCAACTAGGTACTTCATACACAACGATAAAGGCTATAAGTCCCACTCAGACACTTAAAAAAAAAATGTTTGTTCCTTCCTATATTTATCTATGGGTTCTCTTTTTCACCTGCAATATCCCCTGTGCTCTGACTGATATTTCAGCCTCACACTATTTAAAATTGCACTTTAGCAAAGGGTCAAATTTGGGAAAATTAAAAGTTGAGTAATAGTCACCTGAAGTAGTATTTCCCTTCAAAAAAATTTATGAAATTTTTATTATTGCAACTTAAACTCTTTAAATGTATGTTTCTGAATTTTTATGTAACTTTTAAGAGAGGAAAAAAGAACACATTGTTCAGATTTGGGACATGATATCACTATAGAATTACTGTAAGAAATCTGACAAAAAAAAAAAAAGAGGCTTAAATCTGAAGGTATCTCTCAAGGGAAATATATCTGAAAGAAGTTAGGCCATGACAGTATTAGCAAATTTTTGCCATTTACTGTGTTCTACTTAGCTATCCACACATTCTACATTCTTGACTCATTTTACCTTTATTTTGGAAATACAGACATGCAAACAAAGATGAGTTTGTAAATTCCTCAAATAAGTCACAAATTTAACAAATGTTGGAAATCGGATTAACATCTAACCTCTAACGTATATATACTGTAATAGTCGCCTTTCAATGGGAATATGGTCACCAAGCCTATATATAGTATTATCCAAGTTGAAGATAATACTATCTTCCTATTTCTTCATTCTCCCTACCGCCACTCTTCCCAATCCCTGTTTTCCTGTTTTTATTTTGTCTTTCCAATTCACTGTAGGTCGAACAGCAATTAAAACTGTAGTGCAGAGTTATAATCTTCTGATTTCTGCTTTTAGAGTAACTAGAACTGTGAAAGTTTCCACTCTAATGAATACTTTAGTACAAGTCATAATGAAATGGAAAATAAAAGTCCTGTAAAGATACTGATTTCTCCCAATGAACATAAATTGTGGCAGGAAATAACGGGACATTGTCATTGTCTATATTGTCAATATCTAAATGGGGAGGAGTGTTTAAGTAAAAACAAGGCCAGTCTTTGTTATGTCTTCCACATGGCAAATTGCCATTACTTTTAGGTTTTGAAGTTCAGACAGGTAACAACCTGCTCTCCATTTAGGTAATTTAGTCCTTGTAAAAGGAAGATTGGCAGAAAGGGAAGAAAGTGAAGTACTCTGTTTATCCAAAGAAAAATAGATCCTGGGCATTAAGTGCACAATCTTCTATCATGTTATCCTGACAAGACACTTTTCTTTATACATAGAAAGAATCATTTACAGGACAAAGGGTAATTGAGATATTGACCTTAACCACTCCTTGATCTTAGAAACCTGTCCACTTGGTATACAATGCCAAGGCAGCTGTTGCTACTTTATCGTCCTTCCAAAAAAAAAAAAAAAAAAAAAAAAAGTCCCTTCAAATTGTCAGAGATTGAATGTCTACACAATATAACATTTTTAAATACATACTTAAATTCTGAACTAGCAATGATGACTGGCTTTTAACACATTTAGCAGATGTTGGAAATGAAGTAAAAGCAACATGGGGTTGCTACTTATGAAAAAGTTTCTTAAATCATTATCAAGTGATCTCTGATTCTTTTACTGTTTTTTTTTTTTATCATAAGGTAACAAAGGAGTGCAATTCTAGCATCATGTGGAAGTCCTTAAGAATAATTTAAAGATTGTTAGCCACTATAATACCACCATATAAAATTTTGTTTGCAACCCTGGATTAAAAGAAAAACATTCTATGGTATTTAAAATAGATTGCTCCCTCATTAAGTATATATTAGCTTAGAAAGAACAAAAACATACGAATTTATTATTTAAATATTAGACATGTGTCCATTTCTAAAAGACATGGATTTAAATTTGAGTTAATAGCTTGAGAGCATTCTTTAAAAAATCAGAAAAGAAAGCTATTTATAACAAAGATAGCATTCTAAGACCTTAATTATTTATGCAATATTTACAAGAAGATCAAATAAACTGTGTGTGTGTATCTATGTTTCGGTGGGTCTGGGAAAAGTCATTAATATAACTGTGGTTGTGGCTAATAAAATGGCAAAGGAAAACTATTGATTGAGCATTTACACCATGTGCTAAGAACTTGAATGGAATTTAATGTAGTTTGTTTATCCCTATTAAATCCTCACAGAAGACCAATGGGGGACTGCTTATTACCTGACTTTTATTAATAAGAAAATTGAGTCTGAAATATTAAATATATTTTCACACTTCACAGATCACTGAAATTGAAAACAAGAGACTCTCACTTGTAAGCCTATATTTCTTCTCTGGTCATGTATTATTGTTTAAGTTATAGATCTTTCATACCACTACTTAAGTCATATTCCTACATCATTTTTTCACTGGTCCAAATATTTGAGATAATATACTGTTAAGAAAACTGATGAAATTGTATTTCAATCCCACCATTTCCCTTACTGTAAAATGGAAGTAATTATCCATAACCTGCCAATATCATATGTCTCTTTAACAAGAACTATGATAACAGTTTGAGAAAGTGTATTTTACAAATTCTAAAATGATAGAAAGTGCAAGATATCATATGTAAATTGTTTCTATTCATATGTTGTAATATTTGAAATTATTTTTATTCCTTAACAGAATTACACAAATGCAATGTTGTGTGACTTGTGTTCCTGATTCATATTCATTCAAATCTTCTATGAGTAAGACATTACTTACAACAGAATAATAATAAATAAAAGGTATAAAGGATAAAATGGCTATTTGGTATTATCAACAAATATTAAACATTTTGAATGTATTATTTAGAATATATATCTTTAACTTACATTCCAATATGGCAAAATCAGCATAAAGATGATGGTTTTTTTTCTGCCTTTTCCCAGTATATGAGTATTTTTAGGCATGATATTTCTCTTTACTATTAGACTTCTATGTTATTGGATATAAGGAAAGGAGTTTTATTTATTTATTTTTAGTTTATTTTTTATTTATTTGAGAGAGAGAGTGGGGGAGAGCAGAGGGAAAGAGACTCCAAAGCCAACTCCATGCTGAGAGCAGAGCCTGAGACAAGGCTCAATCTCACAATTCTGAGATCATGACCTGAACTGAAACTAGAGTCCATCACTCAACTGACTCCACCACCCAGGCACCCCTCATGAAGGTGCATTTTAAATCTTACTTTTGCAAAGGATAAAACTCAAAAGTGTTTTGTTGATAGTATTTCTTACTCTACAAAGCCAAGTAGCATATTTCAGATAGCATATGAATTTTTGGCATCCCAGCTTCACACACAGCTTGTGACTTGTACTTCATTAGCCCAATATATTTTGAATATTTATGATTTATATTTTCTTTCTTCTCAGTTTTTGACTTATGTCCTGAAAAGTTGGTAACCATGTAATAATAATAATAATAATAATAATAATAATAATAAAATGAATGGGGTTGTTTTGGGTTGCTTTATATCCATTATTTTAGGGGGAGGGGAACTATGTGTAATCAGATGATGAAGATTATTCTGTTGTGACTATATTTTATACCTGCTTAAATCTGAGTCAATTTCTATGTTTAGAGATTAAAAAAAATTAATGGAGAGATGTTGGTGAAATTCTGATAGGAGATAATGGCTTATAGCTGATGGAACTAGTATGGCTGTGTATTTTGGTGTAGACCTTTATGTGGAGGGCCACAAGTGATAAAATTTTGCAAACTGTCAGAAATAAATTCATCCTTCCTATCTCTCCATAGAAGTTATCAATGTTTGAGTTCTAAGAATACTTAGAAGTTTTTGTAACATTAGTAAAAATAGGCTGTGCATGAACTGTGCATGAATGCTAATATGCTAATAATGGACATCAGCAACAAGGAGGCTTCCAAAATAACTTTGTCACCAGTAGACACAAATAAGTAGAGTCAAAATGGGTGAGGGGGGGGGGGGAAGAAAGCAAACATTAAAGTGACACGGTTTGTTTTGGTTTGATTTTGTTTTTGAGCATCCATGAGATATTTCATTGGGAACTCTCATAAGAATGGAAAGAACACAATGAAGGATGTGTAATTCTCAGCAATAAAGTTCCAGAGGCCACCATAATTTGGGCACAAAAAGGGCAGGACATATGGCCTGGGTTTGTAGTCATAAGCTTGGGCATTCTAGCTAAAATTGCAATAATAGTATTTGCAATGATAAAAGAAATTATTGAGGCACTATTCCTAGTATTCAACATACACTTCCTGTTTTCCATCCTGACATTAATCATGTGATAGATATTACTATCACTGTTTTACAGATGAAAAATTTGAAATTCAAAGATGTTAAATAACTTTTCCAAGGTAACATAGCAAATGGATGGTAGTCAAGATTAAAATCAGTTGCTCTTACTCTAAACATCCTTTCAGTCAGCATTGCTCTAAAATTTGGACTCAATTGGTGCATTTTAACACAAGAAAAGAACTTGTTTTATACATCAGTAAATACAGACTAAAACTGACAAGATGGAGTCTGAAACTGAAATAAAGTAGAATATGAAAATAATATTTATATATATCCTCTATCATTAGAAACTATGTTCGATCAACTAAATTTAAAAAAAAAGATTTTCACTTGTAGCTGTAATCAGTTTATATTTTGTTGTCCAGAACTATATCATACTCCTACTTACAAAGGAAAAGATGTATGTGAAATGCACTTTATTCCATGTAGCCACATTGGGAACTAGTACTCTCTCCTATATATTTAGTGCAAATGAAAAGTGGCAGGGGAGAGATATATGATAGATAGATAGATAGATAGATAGATAGATAGATAGATAGATAGATAGATGATAGATAGATAGATAGATAGATAGATAGATAGATAGATACTGATAGATTCAGGAGCTATGGAGTATGACTACTTAATTAAAGTATAGAGTTAAAAATAAATCAATAGATTAAGCAAAAAAAGTCATTATTTTTCTCTTATTAAGTTGCACATTTTCTATTTTTGTTGTTGCTATTGTTTGCTTTTTAGTTAAATTGTTGCTTGCTTGTTTAGATTATTCACTATTGGCTGAAGTTTAAGGACTAGTATTTCATATATTGTTGAGGAGAAGATGAATTGGTACAAGCATTGTCAATAAGGGAATTTGACAGTGTATGTCAAAAGCATAATTTATTCTGCATGGAATACAATTTCCATGGGGATAGAAACCCTGGCAGTATTGTGGCAGTGATCTGAGATGAATGCCAGCTCTTAATACAGACATACACTAAATATTGTTAGAATGAATTAGCTAAATACCCCTAATTCCAGTAATTGTGATACTAGGAAAGCATTTTAAAGAATAAAGCAGCTTAAAAAAAAAAGAATAAAGCAGCTTTGCATAAAATATATGTAAAAGAGTGCTAAATTTGACCTCTCCAAAACTAAAAATGGAAACAATATAAATGTCTTAAAATACCAGAATGACTAAATTATATTTCCTTTATACAACGGGATAGTAGACATTTATTAAAAACAGTAATAATTATGAATATAGGGAAATGCTCATGATAAATGAAATAGCAGTTGCCAAATATTATACATAATAGGAGAATAAAGTGATAACAGCACACCATTTTACTGTTAATATAAAGCAAATGTCTATTGGGTGTTAAATAATATTCTCAAATTAATTTCAGACATCTTCAAGCCTATGAGGTCACTATTACTATTAAAATGTTAATTAATTATTTTTTGTCTCACATCAGCCCTATGAGATCAATACTATTTAATTCTCCTGGAAACTGGACCACAGGAAGCTTAATGACCTTGCTCTAGAATGCACATTAAAGTCTGGCAAAGAGGGTTTGAAGCCAGGGAATCAAGCTCCTGAGCCATTCATCTTAAACCTTCTATTCTATGCCTGAAGCCATATGCATTATAACATATTTGAATTTCATTTTGTGTGCCCAATTATAATATTTATTTATTTTCTTATAGTGAACACAATCAGAAAGCTTAAATAAAGAGGAAATGAAAAATTAAAAAAAAAGGAATAACGTAACATAAAGACATTTGGGGGAGAAGACGAATAAATTGCACAACAGATTTCAAATGTCAAGGAATCAATACAATTACTAATATTAATACAGTCTGAGGCTGAGAGTGGTGAAGTATCGAGGGCATTCTCTCAAGGAGCTGAGGAGGAACATGAGAGGAGCTGTGGAGGACCATTGCTACTTTTGTGAGCTCTTATTCTATGGTTAATGTTTCAAGCTGTGATTTCCTTGACACTGTTTTTTTCCTTTCCATAGCCCAATAAAGAGCAGCTGACAAGATCAGAACTTAATAATTTATGTTTGATTTTAATGTAATTTTAAAAATAAAGTATGTAATTCATTCAAGGGTAAAAATATTTAAAATGCCCTGGTATATAAAAATAGAGAAAATGTTGAGAAATATATTTATTATGTTCACTGAAACTTTATTTAAATGTTGCCACATCAGAATGCAAAAATATTTGATTGGATGTCCTTAATGCCCTCTGGAGTCAATTTTTAAAAATCAAATTAAATGTTCTTTATATTTTATATTTCCCTGAGTTGTCATTATATTACACTAAAATTTAATTTATAAAGATACTTTGTATATAAATATAGACGAATTTTCTATAAAATGTTGCATATTAAAAATTAGGAATCTAAATAACATTTATGAATGTTTCTATTAAAAACAGATTCATTTTCAATACTGATATTTTTCAGAGTCATTTTGCAACCCAACTCAGTGTTTTGTTAATATTACATTCTTATTTAGAAATCAAATTTCAACAAAGTATACTGTATTTGGCAATAAAATACTTATGATTAAAAAAATCAGTTGCTCTGAAATTGGGATATTATTTGTATTTATTTCAGTTGTCACAGATACACCTTATTAGAGATTCTTTCCAAATGAAATACATGGAACTGTCTTTACGTTTCATAATAATTTAAGTGACAGGGACACCTGGGTGGCTCAGTGGTTGAGTGTTTGCCTATGGCTCAGGGCATGATCCTAGAGTCCCAGGATCGAGTGCAGCATCGGGCTCCCTGCATGGAGCCTGCTTCTCTCCCTGCCTGTGTCTCTGCCTCTCTCTCTGTGTGTCTCTCATGAATAAATAAATAAAATCTTTAAAATAAATACATACATACATACATAATTTAAATGACAGTAAAAAGCAAAATCCTCTTAATCTGTAACTTAAATAATGTCTCAGAGTTTACATTGGATGTAACAGAAAGGCAAGGTATTTCAGCACTGAGAGGCATTTCCAGGCTTCATATATGTACATAAATTTTATATATAATAATTATTCAGATATTAACACACACATATATGAGTGACAGAACTAAACCTGAAAATATATCTCTCTATAAATTTTACATCTATTTATCTATTATCTATGTAGATAGATAAATATATATATATATTCGTCAAAGTCTTTTAAAGTCCCTGAAAATGTTATAGTTATTTCTACTCCTCCAGTGCAATGAACAGGAAGAAAAGCCATTCTCAGCTATTAGGTGGTTGAAAAGAGCACTTTGTTCAAATCTCAGTGGGGGAATGTGAAATTCTTTAATATCTAAGTTTGTAACAGCAAAGCAGCTTCAAATCTTCACAACAGTAACTGAGAACACAGAAGTTGAGTGTCTTTGTACTCTAAAATTATCAATAACAATATAAGAAAGATTTAAAATTAAAGGAGGAATTCTTACTCTATTGAGACAGAGAATAACCTAGAATCAACATAATAAGAAAATAAATAGGCCTTTGAAAGAAAAAAAAAGTGACGTTTTTCCTGATGCTATGTAGAGTTCATGTTAGAGAATTTGCATTGTGATCACAATTTTTTTAGTTTAAATTTTGCTGCAAACAGTCATATGACAAAATAAGTTAATACATAGGTTAATACAACAGTACTCCTTTATTCATTCATTACTTAAAATGTATTTAGTTGTTTACAGGATGTTACAATAGTAAAAATTCCTTTTTTGGAATACTCTTATAATTTGCACTTAGTGAATAAGTGCAAGTACCAATCTTCTTGATCTTGGGACATCTTTACAATTTAAAAAATATTAGAAATTAAAAATTAAGATATTTCAAAATACTTTCTTATCAATTTATTTCATAATAATAATTACAATAAGACTCCATTATATATTAATGCATTTGATTGAAAACAATATTATCCAAAATAAGTAATGAGAAGGATAGCATTACTTTTCACCTTAATAGAAAAGAGCTGAACTCTCATTTCTATTCCTGCATTCAATCTCTTATAGTAAGTTTTTCTGCTCAAAGAATATAAAGAAAAGTTGGCCTTACACAAAAATGATGTTGGAAAATATTAGAAGTATTTTAATAATCTTTCTTCAGATAATTGTGGCTGTTTTTGATACTATATTCCAACTTGACAAGTGGTAGCTTCTTAAAGACCAATATCATGTAGAATCTGAATCCATATCAATAAATCTTTTATACTTTAGTATTGTAAAATTCATTAGCTTATCTTTGAATGGATATTTTACTTATGTATGATTTTGTATCATATTGTTCAATGAATTATACAGATCTTCCCAATATTGACACATTTTATTTTTCATATTAAAAAGAAATTATAATTGTTAATATCTCCATCCTCATCAGAAAACCTCAGTGTTGGAAAGCAAGTTTTGGCAATTCTAATAGTTGCTTGAAACTGACATCTTTTTTTTTTTTTTTTTTTTTTTTACTGTGTGTAATGATGAAGAAAGATGACAATTGGTAGGTATAGTTTGGTGATAAGAAACCAGAAGTGTTATTCACTATTGCTTTTGCATCAACAGTATAAGGTTCATACAATTATTCCAAGATAAAAACGACAACTCAAAAAGGGTTATTCAGCACTTTGTATATTTCAATACTACTTGTGTGTTTTTTTTTTCCATAAACATTTCCATAAACTATCTTCTATGATGGTTAAGTGCACTTATTTTGGACTAATACAGGTAAATACTTATAACCACATCTGTATATTAGTGCATTTGTAAGTCAAAAGTACATCCTGAAAATAAGATGTTAATTCAGTCTCATGTTTTCAGCTAAATCATTAATTTGAAGATTTACTCTATAGTTTAAAGATATACTGACATGCCTTTTTTTTACTTTTCATTTAGCAGGCATTCACCAATGTCAACTGCACAAAGCCTTTTCAATTTCTTAGTCATCATGGACCCTTATCCAACCAATGAAATATCAAAATTTACCAAGCAGGAGGCTATGACTTTTTCAAATGACTTTCAGCTCAATATGAGACCATGTTTACCTTTAAAATATTCAGGATTTTTTTCTTTAAACTCAGAGTTATTAAAAATAATAAACTCAGAGTTATTGGTTTCAAAATGAAGCCACATTTTTACTGACACATACTACTATTTAAAATGTCTGTGGTATACAAAACAATGAGTCAAATGATTAACATAAAGCTGAGAGAAAGATGGTCTTTGTCATATTTTCCTTTCTTAGTTACAGCTGACCCAGTTTATTTGGACTAGTTTCCTTGTTCATGAGTCAGAGTACTCACTGAAATGTCAAATTCATCTTTTTCAGCAGCTATAATCATAGATGATGAAGCTGTGGGTTGAGACAACATGTTGACTCTTCCTTTTTTAGGCCAACATTCTAGCATTAACCATAAGAAAAATATATTGTAAACAAATTTTATTTTATTTCGGAGACAAAATATTTTTATTCTAAAATACATTTCAAATGAAATTTAAGCATTTGGAAAGGTTTTTAGGTAACATTTTGAAAAAGACAAATTCAAAACAGGAATCTGAAATGTGCTTAGTCATGTTTCCACATATTTACATTTACATGGTTACTCAACTATTTTGAGAAATTTCTAGCAACTTGCGATCTGCATTCTTTGTCTCGCCTTTTTCTAATAATATTTTACTCTTTCTATATTGTCTTATTTTTGAATGATTGAGATATTTTGGTGTTATTTTGCCTTCCTTCTGATTCATTTATTGTTTGTTCTATTGTAGTTTAGATATTCGAAAAGAATCACTGGACCTTTTTCCCTCACTGGACTTTCTAGCATATACTCACAAAAGGCTTTTATTTAAACCAAAGTGATGGTTGTGGCAAGAGGAAGAGAGTGCAGGCAAGCACTGAAGACTAAGAAAAAGAACTGTAGAAGCTCTCAGGAAAGTGTAGGTTTGGGCAGATGTTACAGCTAGGTTCATTAAAGCAGTTAGGGCAGCAGCAAACCATTAGTAATGAAAGTGATCATCAGGGGATGTTTGGACCTTCAGTAGCAAATCATAGATAGATCCCAATGCCCTTATCTTGGCCAATAGTTAAAAACTGGACATCCAGACATCCTCACAGTTGAAAATAAGACTTTATCAGTCCATTTGTAAATAAACTCTCTATTTGCGTATGACTTGTTTAATTTGTTAATAGCTAACCTACTTTGTCCTTTCTATCTAATAGTATATAAACAATATCATCATTCTACTCTTGAAAAAATATTTTTCTTTTTTATTATAGCCTTATCCCCCATGTGTTTGGCACCATCACTGTTGTTTTTTTTTTTGTCATAGTAATTGCGATTTCATTTAATATAATATTTGGTTAACTATTTCTACAGTATATTTTCCATTCTATGATAGGTAAGCCATTTTCAAAAAATCAATTCTTCTTGAAATTATTCTTTTCTTCATTAAAAAAATTCTCCAGAAAATGCTGTTTTCACTCCAGTTTCTGTTGTTACAGTAAATTTTGTAAGTATTTCTAGAGAAATACGACAGAATAAGACCTTTTCTACTCGACTATAAGGTATATTTATTATCTTTATGAAGGTGTGGATATAAAAAAACATATCAGATATTTCTCCTATGCTTCTGATTTGTAAAGAAAAGCATTCATTTTATGCCTGATTAAACTGCCATTTAAAAATCAAAATTGTTTTCTACTTTTTTCCTACTTGTGAGTTTACTTAAACATCTACATTCATGCTTGAAACTTTTGAAATTCTAATTCATTATAATTCCCACCTTAATTTCCATTGTTATTCCAGGTTAATGTTTGATACAACATACTTTGTTTCATCAGTTATCTGCAAATACATCAAACTTGATTATATTTATTTACCTTAGTCAACTAGCCACTACTTGTATCTTCACACTGGTCATTTGTCAGATAATGGTATAACTAAAATCATTCAGAAATACTCATGTATAATCTTCTTTACATATAGATATGGTAAATAATTTAAAATATGATTTTTCAAGATTTGCCTTAGATTTAGTAAAACAAGTGGCCACAGATGTGTGTTATTTATGAAGTGCCAAAGCATTATAATAATCTTACTTTTATCCACATTATAAGCACATATCAATAAACTATGGAGCATAGTATTACCTGAAAACATTTCCGTTAGCTTGACATGGGCAGTAGGTGCTTTCATGTGAAAGCTTTCTCCTTTCTCTTAGGCAATTAAAAAAATAAATAAATGGTGGAACTGTCAGGGCATATCTTGGATGGTTTGAATAGACTTGAACATGAGATACTCTTCTAAATTTTGTGCTCAGATAAATTAAATGTCAATATTAATTTGAATAAAAAATTTAAAAATCAAAATCATTGTATGACCAAGATCATACAATGAGCAGTTGACTAGAACTCAGGGGAACAAAAACACAGGTTGGGCTGTAAATTAATCAAAAGGCTTATGTGACTCTAAAACGTGGAAACTAGAGAGGACCTCTCATAACATCTTTGTGAAATGTATGGGTGATGGTAGGGTAATAATAATCTAGCCTTAGTTCCTTTTAAAAATCATTGAACTCTACTAATCATAGGGCCTTTGAGCTTTTCTGGCTATAGGAATTCACTGACTAAGTAGAATATATTTAACAAATATTCACTATTTAACTATGAGCCAGATAAAATTTCATAATTAAAACTGAAGTATGTAAAATTATAAATTTATTTTTCTAAAACATTATCTCATGTTCTAATCTTCTGATTCCAGTAATGAAGTTAATCATTGAAATATATCAATGAATTGAATAATTTTTCATTCATATGTTGTTTTAGCCTAATAAATATAGGATTATATCTATCTTCTACATATTATTACCCTTGTAACTTCTAATTTCCGGGTGGCATAATGTCTTATGTAGTATCCAGATTTTGGTGGGGAATAAGTAATAGGAATTTACTTGGTCTATTCATTTGCAACTGTTTTCAGAAATACACTTTACCTCGTCTTGTTATTCATCATAAGCCCCTACCTTTGTTGCATTCTGATTAGAAGTGTTTATACTCATGAAACTTCTAGTCACCTAAGTAATTTAGATTATTTCAAGCACTAAAGTATTTTTCAGGCCCTCTTGATCATTATCAGATAGTTCTTTACAAATATTCAGATCAAAGGAGGGAATAATGCAAACTGAAATTGTCTCCAAAATTCTTTTGGGGTTGTTCCTAAGACACTTAGTTGGGGAGGGTTTCTTAAGCCTTATGCTTAAGTCTTATTCTGAAGTGCTTATTATTACCACCATTTCTGCATTAAAGCTAGTTTACCATTCTCATATAGTGGATTTCCTTATGGATTTCATTGAGTTTAACCCCATCAGAAAGGGGTTACACTATAGGTAATCTTTAACAAGATTGCAGAGTCTAGGAGGTGCAGTTATCCTCTATTCTTGTTCATACTTCTTTTCTATGGCCAAAATATTAAGCTTGGGGTCCTTCAAAGCTTAGTCTTTTATTTTTTAAATGGCAGACCCTGGAAAATTAATTCCTTCATGTTGAGGTTGTTATCTCTGCCTTAATTGTAAAAATCTAATTTGAAACACAAAGCTAATTTTTCTGTTGTCTCTCAATTCATGAAATCCTCCCTTTACCTCATATTTTGGAAATCAGTGACTGTTGCTGAACTAATTGCAGGAAGATGAAGGGGTGGGGATAGATTTTTGTTTTAGAGGTCCAAGTTTCATCTATTTTCATAATTAAAGTATTTTAATTTTAGGTACAATAAGTTATGTAATTAAGATAGGTATCTTGGATATCTGCAGTTGAGATAGGTATTCTGGATGACACTTTCAAGGAAGTTCACTTAATCCAACTTAATGAAATCTATATCTTTCCTATACTGGCAAAAACATTGGCAGCACATATTGAGGCAGCACATTTTTCTGGACCCGACTGTGCCAGTTTGAGTAGACATGGCATACATGAGAACTCTGGCCAAATTTCCTGGGATAGCTCCAGTAGAGCTGCTGGTGCTCCAGTGGAGCTACTGGTGACCCATCCTGCTCTCTCAGATGCAGTGAGGCAAAAGGTGGTCCAAATTTTATTATAGCATATTTCTAATTGCACAAATTTTCTTATTTTTTTCAACTTAGCATAACACATATGCAGAGAATTTTGTATATTTCAAGTGTACATATAAAAATCCAAGTGAGTAAATGAGTATTATCAAAAGCTGCCTGCATACCAAAGTTAACCACTATTATGATTTCCAAAATAGTAATCCAAATGCTCTTGTTTATGTCTGAGATTTATTTGAAATTTAATTTATGTTAAATTAATTATATTAATTAATTAATTAATTATTAATTAGGTAGTCCTTCAGATTTTTCTTCTTTAGCATTGAAAAATACTACAGAATTTACCAAAAAGAAGTTACCAGAACTACGTGAGTTTAGCAAGTTTGTAGGACACAAGGTTAATCTACAAAAATGCCTATGTATCCACCTTCATTCTTAAAAAGTATTTTTATGGAGTATATAATTCTGACAAACACATTTTTCAGTAGTATTCTGAACCAGTGGAGAGGATCCAAATAAACTACCAAGGCAGGAAGATATGCTTTATCATTGACAATATTTAGAAATGCCAGTGCATGATAATAATAAAAGGGAAAGCTGTCTCTACTCAGTTTCATTAGATATTTAAATTAAATACAAACAGTGAACCTACCTATTGCCTATGCTTGAGACAAAACTCCCTCTTGGGTGTTCCACTGGGTTTTCCATTATTACAAGGATATCATTCAATTTATTTCCAGCTTCCAAACTTTTTGCATAAATGTCAATTGCTATTCTTAATTATAAAGTATGATTATTTCTTCTATGAAGATAAAATAAATCATTTCCCCATATTACTGGATGCTTTATGGATCTCCCTATATATTTGTTTTTAATGTGTGTCAATTACATTTTATATTTTCATTTTTCTCAGGTTTTGTGAGGGTTTGAAAATGTACAATTGATGTATTTCATGACTTTTTCTAGGTGTTCTCATTTTTTTCTTTATTCTGGCCTACCTTCAATTTGCCAATTTTTCTTCACTTATTTAATCTGGTGTCAAATTTACACATGGAGTTTTCAGTTTTGATACTTATATTTTTCAATTGTAGAAGTTGAATATTTTTTCAGATCTGCCATATAGATTTTTCAGATCTTACCACTTCCTATTCCAACTGTAAATATTCAATCTAGTCTTTTGTTTCCTCTAACATTTAAATCTTAGTTATTTAAAAATATAAATCTGAAAATTTCTTTATAGATATCTTTTATGCTTTACTGTCTGTATATCTTCTTTTCCCATGCACATATACACACATAAACAAAACCCAAAATGATTACATTAAAAACTTTCTTTCAATATTTTGAGAGCATATCTATGGAGAAAGAAAATAATCAGTTCATTTTAACTAGAGAAAACAGAAAGCTATCTTCAGAGATTCAGAATTTAATATACAACTTTTTAACAACTCTTAAAAAACTATCAGTGTTTAATTTTAATAAACAAAATATTAGAAGAAGGTTGTGGTAGATGAAACAAACAAGATTAACTGTTTCATGGTGAACTTGGAAAAGGACTTATAATTAAAGAGAGGCATAATTTGCTGAAGAGTCTTGTTTTCTTCTTAAACTTTCCCTCATGTTTCTCTCTTCACGGGACACTGAAATAAAGTCTTTTTGCCAGGATGAAGACAGTAACCCTGAAAGTGAGACTACTCTGCTTTATGGTAGTTCTTGAGCTGCCAAGTTTCAAGGTGGTCAACTGGGACAATGAGACAAACTAAAAGTAATAATCAAGCTAATATACCAATACAGTTTTTCCTTGCACCTTACCCATTGTAATGTAAAAATATCATATGTCAATAATGCCTTTAATATATCTAACCTACCAAACAACACATCTTAACATAGCCTACCTTAAACATGCTCAGTAACTTGAATTGGCCTACAGTTGTACAAATTCCTCTAACATAAAACACATTTTATAATTAAAAATTCAATATCTCATGTAATATGTTGGATACTGTACTGAAAAAAAAAATGCAATGGTTATCAGTGTGTTGCTTTTTTATCCTTGTGATCACGTGGCTGGGTGGCAACTGCCACTGACCACCACCAGGAGAGAGGATCATACCATATATCAGGAGCCCAGGAAAAGAGCAAAATTAAAAATTCCAATTATGATTTCTATTGAATGTGAATCACTTTTGTACCATTGTAAAACTGAAAATTCAAAAATTGAATCATTATAAGTCTGTATTGCAATAGTGCAAGTAAATAAGCAAAGAGTTAAGAAAAGTGATAGCTCTTTAATTTCCATGTTTTCCCCATAGAATGACCAGGGCCAGTGAGATGATATGCAGTGCAGTTGAGAAAAACCGAGAACTGAAGAGAACTGAACAAAAGGCTACCACTGGGGATTTTTTTTTTTAAGCCTTGCAATGTAACTGAAATTTTCCTGCTTGTTTTCAGACTTTCCTAGAACTTGAGACCCCCTTTTCTTCTATTTCTATTTTTTTGGAATGGAAATGTCTATCCTATATGACTGTCCCAACAATATATTTTATAAGTATTTAGCTTGTTTTCTAATTTCACAAGTCCACAGATGATGACAAATTTTGTCCTTGGGTGGACCATTGTTAGATTCTTACCATAACTAATTTAGATGAATTTGAGTTGATTATATTTAGATAAGGTCTGAGATGTTGAGTTGACACTGAAATGGATTAATAATCATTTTAAGGATGTTGGGATGGGGTGAATTTGTTTTGCATATGGGAAAGATATTAATTTAAGGGAGGGCAGAGGGTGCACTGTTATGAGTTGAATTGTGCCCCCCAGAAAGATATATTGAAGTCCTCAGATTAAAATACACTCATGGAAAAAAAAAAATAAATAAATAAATAAATAAATAAATAAATAAATAAATAAATAAAATACACTCATGGTTAAGCAGAAAGATGTAATAATGACTCTACAAAATGATTTTTGTTCTAGGGACACCTGGATGGCTCAGTGATTTAGCACCTGCCTTTGCCTTAGGGCATGATCCTGGGGTCTCGGGATCGAGTCCTGCATCAGGTTCCCTGCATGGAGCCTGCTTCTCTCTCTGCCTGTGTCTCGGCCTCTCTCTCTCTCTCTCTCTCATGAATAAAGAAATAAAATCTTTAAAAACTATATTTTTGTTTTAAATTCAATATACTTGACTATCAGGTTCAATTAATGACAATGTTTGGTTTTTAATGTAAATCAAATTGCTATAGATGCTTGTTCATATCTATTCTGTTAATAAAACAGTCTCACTTCTAGAATAACTTAATTACAATAATTTATTAAGATAATTAAATAGTACGTTTTATTAACATAACTATTCAATTTGATCACAGAAACAAAGATACATTGACTGAAATCTTAAAATTACTATAGCTAGGATCATTTCACTCAAAAGTTCTTAGGATGTCTCTGGTATATGTCCCATCTGCCAAATGTATAATCCTGTCATAAAGTAGGCATAAGTAAGAACAAAAGCTTCAATGTCTATTTGATATTTACAAATGGACTTTGTGCAATAACCTCCTTCAAGTGTGTATGGATATGTTTACTATTGTCTCTATATATTTTTAGATGACCATAACGCTCCCTCTGCCAAATGGTAACTGCATTAACAACTAGAAAACAAAATGAAACAAAACAAACAACAACAGTTAGCCTCCTAAACTGTACTTTCAAGTTGGTTTATTTATGACTAAGCTTTTTATCTAGAAATCAAAGTGCCTATTTTACAGGAAATGTAATCAAGTAGCTACACATGGTACTGTTCATCATTCAGAAATTCGATCATCTTTATCATCCTGTATCAGTAGCAAAAAATACAAGAACAAATAAAGTTTGGACAATTATTTGAAGGAATAGCTGCCATGACCTAAGGAAACCTTAACTTCCTCAGCTATTAAAAAATTCACTGAGTCGTTATCATTCTCTCAACTCTCATCTGATGAGGTCAGCAATTACATGTACAAGAACTTACAACCACCTTTTAAACATTTATTTAAATATTCAAAAGTTTATAACTAATAAATTTAGGCAGATTTACCAAAGGAAAACCTCAAAAACAACATAAGGATGGTCTCACACTTCATTGGAAAAGATGGAATCAGGTCGAGCTAATCCAGTAGTTATCTTTGAATGCGCGGATTCTTGGATTTACATTTCCAAATTCACAATACATCACTCCCATGACCTGGATGTCCTTGATGCTTGCAAATGTAAAAACTGAGAGTCTTTGGAGATTATCTAGAAGCAGACAGCATCATAAATAATTCAACTTTTCCAAAAATTTTGATCATATAAAGAACTTTCAGACACAGATTCTGAATGCAAAAAGCCACTAATTGTTCCTTCTCCTCTCTTTCTTTTTTTTAAATCATAACTATCTTGAAGCCATTTTTTGTAGTTTAAAATTACAGATTTTTAATTATCAAGGATGATAAATTTAAGACTTTTCATTTTATTTCTAATATTTTTAAAAATAGCTAATCCCTGGTATTTGACAACACTTAACTGATAGCCTAAAGAACTAAACAGAATGATGTGAAAACTTGGAAACCTGGCCACTATGCCACTTCCCAAGTTGGGAAATTCAGATGTAGGACTTTTCTTTCCCCCATGACTAGGACTAAGAAGAGTCAATGTTGCTTAAGAAAGCACTTCAAGTTGTAGTAATAATTCTCATGTTCCTTAACATCACAATTCTATATTGTATCTTGCCCAGAGCCATAGGTACTTTTGTATAGCCACTATCTGATGAATGAGTTCATAAGAAAGAACAATCACACAGAAAACGGGTTATCTACTTAAAACTCAAATGTTTCCTGTGCTGTTAGATTTCACTGATCTTCAGACTTGGAAATCTGTATAGTGGTTAGAGCCTGGACTCTGATATTCAGCATAAGGATGCTTTCCTGAGGCAAATCATGGTAAAGAATAATGACTATAAAAGTCCCTAAAATATTAAAAATGTTTTACTATAACCCTTGAAAAACTTGCCTCCAACTATTCCTCCTCACCTAAATTTTCTTAAACTCAAGTTGATCACCCAATTAATAGCTGATAAACTACAACCACCATTTTGCTACTTTACCATCCTATCCTATAACTAATGTCACAGAGTTTCCACAAATACTGAGAATTTCTATAATGTATACTCTTGGAATAAAATTAAAATTTGGCTGATCTTGTTCCATTTGTCATATGACATAATTAAACATCTTGTTTCATTCCCTAACATTCATGCCAAAGTTGGTTTCATTTAGCAACATTTTAAAAATAGTTTATTTATTTGGAGAGCTAGGGGAGAAGAGGGAAAAGGAGGAAGAAAAATTCTCAAGCAGACACTGTACTGGGTGTGGAGCCTGAGTTGGGGCTCCATCTCTTGACTCTGAAATCATAACTGAGCCAAAACCAAGAGTCAGACACTTAACTAAGTCGCCCAGGTGCTCCTACAATATTTTAATTTAAAGCTTGAGATAATGAGTTGGCTCTTTTTTTTTCTTTCCACAATTTGTAATGAGCATTTGAGATGGTTACTAGGAAAAACAATAATAGAAAAATGAACAAGAAACATGAATATGATTTGTAGAGCAAGATAGATGTTTCATTAACAATTGTCCAAAGTAGATGGCCTAAAATAAGCAAATGTAAGATATGCATTCTGTTTCTTCAATTTTATCAAGAACATCAAACCTAAATCCAGAAAACATTGTGTGATTTGAAGTTTATCATAATAGGCCATGGAACTGGTTCTGCTTTGTGTGGGTTTGAAAAACATATATTAATTATTTATAGATCAAAACAAGGAAATAATATAATGGTGGGTGAAATTCTTATTGTAGTTATGCTTAGAGCTAAATCATAGAAAAAATTAGAGTGATGTTAATTATTATGATTTTTTTTCTTAGAAGCAATTTAAAACAGTAAGCTTTTTTAAAGAACTAAAGCTTACTTAGCTATACAGATAATTTTGGGAAAAAGTAAATGATAGGTTGGAAATATTTTAGAAGTAAATAGTTTAGGGGAAGATGATGTATACATGCTTAGGATAGCATTTCAACGAACTGGCAGTTTCCTATACTCTAAATTTGAGACATAGCAGAGATCACAAAAAAGTATTCCAGAATCGTGGCTGAGAATGTTTCCTTCCCTTTGCAAAGGGGCTTATCCCTGTTGTTAAGAAACAGTGATAAAATCAAATGAAACTAATCCTCATATTTTAGACAAGTATTTGTTGAGATTTTGGGGTAAAGGGCAAATCCAGCCCTCATTCTCACATCATATTGAGTTATAGAAGAGTTGTTTGAAACCAAACAAGGAATCAAGTGCCATTTTGTGTGTGTATAAAATGCGTTGTCACACATATATTTTAAGTTGGGAGATGTATCCCCATTCCTTTTTTAAAGAAGATTTTATTTATTTATTCATGAGAGACACACAGAGAGAGGCAGAGACACAAGTAGAGGGAGAAGCAGGCTCCCTGCTAGGAGCCCCGTGTGGGAATCGATCTTGGGTACCGGGATCATACCCTGAGCCAAAGGTAGACGCTCAACCACGGAGCAATGCAGGCATCCCTCTATCCCCATTCCTATCATTTATGTTGCTACTTCTTCGCCTGAGAAAGCTACCTTGTTTTGTTGGCTTGTTTAAGTTAGGACTTTGTACTCTCTGCTTTATTTATTCAGGTTTAATAGTCTCAGTAAATGTCTATTTGGCCAGTATCTGTTGCTTAGATACTGTTCCATTTCTTTTCTTCCCTTTAAAACAAACCCCATTTGCTAATTTATTTTCTAGCTATCATATATGATTTAAGATAGCACATAGTTTACCTGGTGTATTTGTTAATGCACCAGCTTTTGCGAAATACTGAGGCCTTAAATCAAAACAATGAGTCTTAATCATGTGTAAGTTACACAACAATCAGCTTTAAATTTTATTTTAGTATTGTACTTACTAGCTTTGAGATCACGATCAGTGATAGGATAATCTATTTGATTTGGTTTCATCATTTATATAGTGGGAATAACTTGATATGTATGTATGCCATAATATGTTTTATAGTTTAGAAAAAATGTACAGTAACGAATACTACTACTGTTTAATGGTTTACTATATGCTTTTTTGTTTTGTTTTCTTTGTTCTTGCATATACAGTTGACCTTTGAACAACATGAGAGTAAGGGGCACTGATCCCTGTGCAGTGAAAAATCCATATATAACTTGTGACACCCTAAAAACTTAACTGATAGCTTACTGTTGATCAGAAGCCTTAACAACATAAACATTCAGTTAATACATATTTTGTATCTCATAAGTATTGTATATTGTATTCTCACCATTAAGTAAGCTAGAGAGAAGAAAATAACAAGAAAATTATAAAATATATTTACAGTACTATACCGTATCAGTTGAAAAAAAAATCCTCATATAACTGGACTCAGATAGTTCAAGCCCATTTTTGAGGGGTCAACTGTACCTATTATTCTCACTGTAATAAGCTTTTGCAACAATATAGAAAAATACTGGGTCTCTAAACCGAAAATCCATGTGTTCGGCTTTAAGTTGGTTCCAATATATCTTATATCTGGAATTATACAAGTTAGCCATATTCAGAAAATAATAAGTATGAAAATCCCCTCAAACTACTCCTTAAATAAATATGTACATTTTCACTTGGGTTTTAAGAGATTTTTGTTAATTATGATATGGTTTTTCTCTATATACACAATTTTTAATAGTATCACTTTTATATATATGTATTCACCATCTGTATTTCTTCCAGTTCCTAAAATATTTCTGACATATGTTTAAAAGTCATTATCTTCATCACTACTTAGGGATTTAGGTCATTCTGCTTCGTTCTGCCTTTGGTGTCCTTTTACACTGAAAACTCCCACTGAAAATTTTAGGTCTTGTGGCTCTGTAAAAGTCCTATATAAATTTCATGCTGTGATATTCTTTTTAAGTTATAGCCAAAACACATGATAAAGATGGTGCAAGTAATGAGATACTTATTTATATAATAAGTATCAGTACTTAAAAAGAATAGTAAGGATAATAAAAAGAAAATATTAACCTAGATCACTTTTTAATAATGCTTTAGACAGATAACAAAGGAACAGAATATATTGTTTAATGAATAATCATAATGTGAATACTGTGTAAACACCACTCTAGTCAAGAAGTAATAAAATACCACCAGCAACTCATAGTCCTCTCCACTCACCTCATTATTTTTTTCAGTCACAAACTTAGCTATTTCCCAGAAGTCAGCACTATATTGACTTTTGTGATATTCTTATTGCACTTGTCTCTTGTTTTCTCAACTATGTACACATCCTTAAAACAGTATAGTTTAATATTATCTGTTGTTGGACATTTTACATGTAAAATCCATGCTATACTTAGTGTTTTTCTTTGTTCTTTCACAAAGAACATTTCTTTGTTTCTTCACATATTTTTTAAGCTCTTCTAGAATCATTTTTATTAAAATATAGTCTTGCATTCTTGCTTTTAATGATCTTGCCATTTAGAATCAGTCAAAATTCATTTATTCGTTTTATTGACCATTTTTTCCTCTACCATTGAGAATTCTGCTACAATCATTCCTGTGCATGCATTATGCTACCCTTGAATCTAAGTTTATTCTGAGGAGTGAAATAACTTAGTCTTAGGAAACATGTATGTCCACCTTTCCTAAATAAAACAAAACTGTTCTCCCTATACATTTCCATTAATAGTGCCTATATTTTGAACTATTTCTATTTCCTACTATTCTTGGATTAGTCAGTCTTTTATTTATTTACTTATGTGTTTGTTTGTTTGTTTTAGAGAGAGAGACAAGGCAGAGGAGCAGAGGGTAAGGAACAAGCAGGCTCTATGCTCGGTGCAGAGTCCAACATGGGTCTCGATCTCATGACCCTGAGGTCATCACTTGAGCTGAAATCAAAAATCAGATGCGTAACCAATTGAGTTACCCAAGTGCCCTTGACTAGTCAGTCTTTTAAAATTATTACCACAGTAAGTAAGTTGTATGAAAAGGAATTTTATGGTTTTCACTTGAATTTCTCTTATTACTAATTTGGTTAACTACATTTTGATATATTGGCAATTTTTTTTTTTTTACTTCAGAAATCCCGATTTAGTATTCTTCCCATTTTCCTATTAGATTGACATTATTTTTCTTAAAAATTTAGAGCAGTATATTTTCCTCATTTTTTAATAGCAAAGTGTATATACCATAAAATTTCACCATCTTAACCATTTTTAAGTGGCCTGTTTAGTGGTAGCAAGTTCATTCATATTTTTGTGTAGCCATCACCATCATCCATATCCAGAACACTTCATCTTGAAAACCTGAAGCTCTATACTCATTAAATAATAACTCAATTCTTTCCTCTCCCCAGTCACTGGCAACCACCGTTTTACTTTTTGTCTTTATGATTCTCACTACGCTAAGTAATTCATATAAGTGAAAATGTATAGCATTTGTCTTTTTCGTGACTAGCTTATTTCACTTAGCATCATGTCCTCAAGCTTTATCTCTATTATGACATATGTCAGAATTTGCTTTCTTTTTAAAGCTGAATAATATTCCACTGTATGTATGTAACACATTTTGCTTATCCATTCATCGGTTGATGGACATCTAAGTTTCTTCCACATTTTAACTATTGTGAATAATGTTGTTATGAACATAGGTCTATGAATATCTCTTCAAGACCTTGCTTTCAGTTTTTTGGTGGTATATATCCACAAGTGGAGTTTCTGCATAAATTGGTAATTATATTTTAAGTTTTATAAGGCTCTGTCATACTGTTTCCCAGAAGCTGTAACAGTTTACATTTACACCTTATTGCGTAAAAGTTCCAATTTCTCTACCTATTTACCAATATTTGTTACTTTCTTTCATTTTTCTCTTTTCTTAAACTTATGTATCTGAAATGGTATATCATTGTAGTTTTGATTTTCATTTCCCTAATGATTAATGATGTTGAACATTTTTTAATGTCCTTATTGGCCATTCACACATCTTCTTTGGAGAAATGTCTATTCAAGTCTTTTGTACATCTTTAAATCAGATTGTTAGCTTTTTTCTTGTTGGTTGTTACTGGGTTTTAGGAATCCTATATATATTTTGGCAGGAGTTGCAATGAATATGTAGATCACTTTGTGTAGATTAGAAGTTTCAAAAAAATTAAGTCTTCCAATCTATTAATATGAGATGTCTTTCCATTTATGTCTTCCTTAATTTCTTTCAGCAGTTTTGTAGTTTTCATTGTACAAGTCTTTCATCCTCTAAATTTTTTAAAAGATTTTATTTATTTATCCATGAGAGACACAGAGAGAGAGAGGCAGAGACACAAGTAGAGGAAGGAGCAGGCTACATGAAGGAAGCCTGATTCAGGACTCAATCCAGGGACTCTGGGATCATGCTCTGAGCCAAAGGCAGACGCCCAACTGCTGAGCCACCAAGGCATCCCTCATCTTCTCAATTAAATTAAATTCTGAGTATTTTATTTCATTATTTTGGTGTTATTGTAAGTGGAATTGTTTTCTTAATTTCCTTTGGGATTATTCATTGTTAGCATATAAAAATAAAAATGATTTTTTATATGTTTTGTATCCTGCTACTTTCCTGAGTTTGTGGAATTTGGGGGGTTTTCTATATATAAGATTATATCATCTGTGAATAGATTTGATTTTACTTCTTTATTTCCAAATTGGATGTCTTTTATTTCATTTTCTTGTTTAACTGCTTTGGCTAGAACTTCCTATGTTGAATAGTGGTGGCAAAAGCAGGTATCCTGTCCTTGTTCCTTATCTTGGAGGAACAGGTTTCAGGCCTTACCCATTAGGTATGATCTTTGCTGGTGTGATTTTTCTTCTTTTCTTTTTAATATATGGTTTTTATTATGTTGAGGTAGTTTCTTCTATTCCTAGGTTTTTGAGCACTTTTATCATTAAAAGGTACTGAATTTTCTTTTTTTAACTTTTGTGTTTTAGCTTTACCATTGTCACTTTCTTTTCTTTTCTTTCTTTCTATCTCTTTCGAGAGAGAGAGAGAGAGAAAGAGAGAGAGGAGAGCAAGGGGCAGAAGGAGAGGGAGAGAGAGAATCTCAAGCAGACTCCCTGCTATGCATGGAGCCCAATGCAAGCCTTGATCTCATGACCGTGAGATCATTACCTGAGCCAAAAGCAAGAGTTAGCCACTTAACCTGATAAGCCACCCAAGTGCTCGTGGGTGTTGAATTTTCTTGAATGCTTATTTTCATTGATTGAGATGATCGTGCTTTTTTTTTTTTTTTGCTTTATTATGTTTCCTTTATGTGATGCAGTACATCACATTGATCATTTTCATATGTTTTTTTAAAGAACCTCCACATGCAGTTAAGTTCTTTTTTTAATTTTTTTTATTGATTTATGATAGTCACACAGAGAGAGAGAGAGGCAGAGACATAGGCAGAGGGAGAAGCAGGCTCCATGCACCGGGAGCCTGACGTGGGATTCGATCCCGAGTCTCCAGGATCGTGCCCTGGGCCAAAGGCAGGCGCCAAACCGCTGAGCCACCCAGGGATCCCTCATTTTATATGCTGAATTGTCCTTGCATTCTTAGGATAAATCCCACCTGGTCGTGGGGTATTATTCTTAATATATTAGTGATTTTTACTGCTAGTATTTTGTTGAGGATTTTTGCTTTATTTATTTATTTACTTACTCATTATAGGGTATATCAGTCTATCAGTCCATAGTTTTCTTTTCTTGTAGTGTCTTTGTCTGGCTTTGGTATCAGAGTAATGATTTCCTCAAAGAATGAATTAGGAAGTAGTCCTTCATTTTAAATTTGTTGAAATACTTGAAAATAATTGGAGTTAGTTCTTTTTAAGATGTTTAGTAGAATTCACCAATGAAGTGATCAGTCCCAGAACTTTACTTTGTTGGGAGATTTTTGATTACTCATTTAATCTCCTTATTAGTTATAAATCTATTCAAATTTTCCATTTTATCATATTTCAGTCTTAGATGAAATGAACAAATTCCTAGAAACACAAAACTAAGTTACCCATTGGTTGACATATATATTTTTTTAATTTTTATTCAAATTCTAGTTAGTTAACATACAGTGCAATATTGGTCTGGGAAGTAGAATTCAATGATTCATAACTTACATACAATACCCAGTGCTCCATAATATCCATCACCCATCTAGCCCATCTGCCAGCCACATCCCTCCATCACCCCTCAGATATACATTTTTTTAGAATACTGCCTTATAATTGTTCATTAATTATTCACAGTACTCCTTGTTACTTTCATAGAATTAATAGTAATGACACTTCTTTTCTGATTTAAGGAATTTGAGTCTTTTTTTTTCTCAATCCATCAAGCTAAAGGTTCATCAGTTTTTTTATCTTTTCAAAGAATCAACTTTTGTTTTCATTGATTATAGTTTTTCTAGCCTCTATTGTACATATTTCTGCTCTAATCCTTATCACTTCCTTTCTTCTGCTAGTTTTGGGTTTCATTTTTCTCTTCTTTTTTTAGTTCTTTAAATTGTACAGGCAGGTGGTTGACTTGATATTTTTCTTGTCTTTTGATGCAAGTGTTCATAGCTTGTATCTTCCCGTTAGTGCTGCTTTCTATCCCATATGTTTTGGAATGTTCTATTTTTTCACTCATTTCTATCTTCTCATTTCTCTTGAGATTTCTAATTTGATCCATTGATTCTTTAAGATGTGTTGTTTAATTTCTACGTATTTGTGCATTTTCCAGTTTTCCTTATATTATTTTAATCCCTTCTGCTATTTTATTTTCCTTTTCAAATTTCTAATTTCATCTGTTGTGCTTGGAGAAAATACCTTTTAAAAATATTTTATTTATTTATTCATTCATGAGAGACACAGAAAGAGAGAGAGAGGCAGAGACACAGGCAGAAGGAAAAGAAGGCTCCATGCAGGGAGCCTGACATGGGACTCAGTCCTGGACTCCAAGATCACACCCTGAGCCGGAGGCATGCACTATCCCCAGATACTTTGTATGATATCTAAATTTGTAAGTTATTGAGTCCTAATCTGTGGCCCAACAGATGATCTACCCTGGAAAATATTCCTTGTGCACTTTGAGAACAGTGTGCATTGCATTGTTGTTAGGTAGTGTGTCCTGTATATACCTTCTAGATGTACTTTTTCATAGTATTATTCAAGTACTCTATTTTACTATTTTTTTTTTTGTCTGGTTGTTAGAAGATGGAGTATCGAAATCTTAACTATTTTTGTAGAACTGTCTATTGTTCCTCTGATTCTGTCAATTTTTGCTTCATATGTTTTAATAATCTGTTTTTAGGTATGTAAATATTTATATTTTCCTGCTGTTGAAGTTTTATTAATATATACTGTCTTTGTGTCTTGTAAATTTTTTTGATTTAAAGTCTATTATTCCAGATATTATCATAAATGTTCTTATTTTCTTCTGATTATTATTTTCCTAGAACATATTTTTCTATGCTTTTACTTTCAGCCATTTATGTCTTTGGATCTAATGTGAGTCTCTTATAAACACTATATGGTTGAATTTTTATTTCTGTATTCTTCCAACTATGTCTTTTCATTGGAGAGTTTAAATCATTTACATTTAAGTAATTGCTGATAAGGAGGAGCTTAATTCTCTCATTTAGCCATTTATTTTTCTGTGCCTCATAGTTGTTATCCTTCATTTCCTGCAATGCTGTCTTGTGTGTAGCTAATTTTTGGTAGTGAAAGTTTCTAATTGCCTTCTCATTTCCTCATGTATATCCTCATGTATATATTCTATACTTATGAAATTTGAGTTATCACAGGAATTGCATATAACATCTTAAATCCATAAAATTCTAATTGAATATATACCAGATTAATTTCAATTATTTACAAAACTCTGCCCCTTTACATATCCTCACCAACCTCTTTCACATACCAATATTATCACATTTTAGATTATTTTCCTTCCTCCCTTGGTATTAACCAGCCCTGGCAACTGTCTCTCTTCTTATAAAATAATTGTGTGCAGTATAGAAATACAGTTCAGGAATAATTTTCTTTCAATATACTAAATATATTCCACTCTCTTTTCTCTCTCTTTTGTTATAGAGAAGTCAATGTAGAAGGTAGCTGATATTCCTGAAATAGTTTTTTTTTTTTAAATCCTTCTAAGATATTCGTTGTGTTCTTCTTTTCGATCTTCAGATCACTTTCACTCTGAAAATGATATTCATCTTATTGGAAAAGTCACCTAACAATAAGCTGATAGCCAAGCTATTTGATGGAAATTCCATACTTCTCACCACTTCATCACCAGCAGACAATTGGTATTGTTAAATGTTGGAATAACTTCTTTATGAGTTAATTTAAAGAGATTTCTCCTTACCACTTTTTGTTTCTCAAACTAGAGCAGGTTGGTCATTGAATACAGCTCTTTTCAGAAAGAAATCATCTTCTTTCAGCAAGAGATGAATGAATAGATTCTACCCCACTCATTTTATTTCTGAAGATGATGCATATTTCTCTCACCACCAGTAACCTTAGGCCAGCCTGGTTGATACATTCTCTGTGTGATAATATAGTCAGAAGGGGGGAAATGTGGTTCAAAGTTACTTCCAATTAAGTTTTATGAAAATGCATTGTCTGTCTTGCACCTGATACTTTTGACTGCAAGATCTATTTGCTAACAGTTTATTGGGGGGAAAATAAATCATAGCAATCAGAATGATTTTGAGATAATAAAGGAAACACAGTCTGGCATTTGGGGAAGGAATAAAATCAACCTGTTTGGTAGGGAGAAGGAGAAATATTAATGGACTTTGATTTCACAACCCCCTTTGAAGATTTCTTCCAGTATGAAAATGTCCTGGCATGGTTATCCAAAACTGTTGAAAGTACCTTGAACTAACTGCTAACTCTGAACTAACAGTTGAACTAACTGCTAACTCTGCTTTCCTTTGCCAGAAGTTCTGACCACAATTTTGTCACCTTTATCCTAAATATTACTTGTCTATTGGAGACAGCAAAAGATGGTTCAAACTCCTGTATGTCCCACAATAAATACTTTAGAATATTGTCCAAACCCCATTCTTAGACATTGTATGGCATGGACAGATGCTACTTAGCAAGTTTCTTAGATAAACATGGCAGATTAGACTCAACGATATTAGTCCCTCCAAAAACAAGAATTAATTATTAAAGTTGAAACCAGGTATCATAAAGATCACTAATTGGCTAGAAAGTTATGTTGGAGGAACTGTCAATCTGTGCCCTGACTTTGAGATCATGAGTCACATGCTCTACTAAAAGAACCAGCCAGGCATCCCATGCAAATTACATTTTTTATATGTATCTGATAATTCCAATATGTATGATGACTGTGTGGGTATAATCCCTCTATCTAGTTCTTTCTGCTTTTTTTGTCTTTCTATTACTTGTGTGATTAGTTATTTCTAACTATGTTAATTATTATCCTTACAAAACTGCGGGGGCTCCTAAGCAGCTGAGATGAATATGCCTTCTCTAGAGAGATCTTGTGTTCTTTCCTGCCATGTATCTATGGTACTATGATTTAGACAAGTCCTCACCAAATTCAACAGTTGAATTTCCTTGGTCCTTCCAGAATATGTCCTTAGGGTGTTAAATTGCATGTTAGTCTATATTTGTCTTTAAGTTTTTGAGACTGGGGCTGAGGTAGATTTAATTCTAGTTCGAATTTATCCTAAGAATTCAGCCTTCTATTTAGAGAACCTATATTTGAATACATCACCTTAGAAAGCCTTATGCTTTTACTTTTTTTCTTGTTGTATCATATCCTCAAAGGTGAGATAGGGCTCTCAGATGCCAGTAGGCTGCTCACTACTAAATTCATGCTTTTTCCTAAGTTTTTGCCTAATAATTTTTTATTATTTTATCATCTCTGATGCTTCAGTAAAACTAGAAAGTATTTTATCCAGCATCTTTAGTTGTTTTCAAGAAAAGAGTTAGTCTGACTAACAGTGAATGCCACTACAAGAAAGCTTTGGTGGAAGATATTTTACTTTGGATTTGTTTTATTATTGGTTTTAGCTTATATGGCCTAGACATTTGTCACTTCAGTTATTAAAACTAAGTACCTGTTTTTAATCTTTGCAAAAACTGCAAAGAAAAACAAATTTGTGCAAGAAATTCATTACATATTAAATATGAAAATGTTATTTAAACTTCTCAGTTACTCATTTATCATAAGTATATATATGTATATATATATATATATATATATATATATATACATATGCACATGTATATAAAGCACCAAAAGGAGTATACATTTTGTGAAAAGTTCTTTCATTAGCCTGGAAAAAATAATATTTGGAGCTTTACTTATTAAAACTAGTGAAATAGCATATTCACATGTAATACTAATAAAGGCAGTAAGAAATAGCAAAATACAACATGTAGAAAAAGTGTGAAAATGGAAGTCACATTTTATGAAATGGAATCTCAGCTCCATTGTATACTTAACTGGAGCTTCATTCAAGTTACATAACATTTGTACACCCATTTTTCATCTATAGAAGGACAATAATAATATATTATATAAGGGACAATAATTGTTTTATATATTATATAGATAAAATGTTGATATGGTAGACAAAAATATAAAACAGATCCTGGCACACTGCAGTCAATAGTCTGGCCACTGAGGTTGTTACAATTGCTATTTTATTATTTAGAAATGACAATGAGTTGAGAGTCATATATTTATAATTAATTTTTGTCCAAACAATGTAAACATTGTGTTCAATAATGACTCTATCTGGGAGTAAATAATAATAATAAAAAAACTGTTGTAACCAATTGCCACTGGTTCATTACTACTAAAAATTTTTTAAAATTTGTCTGATAGGGATCCCTGGGTGGTGCAGCGGTTTGGCGCCTGCCTTTGGCCCAGGGCACGATCCTGGAGACCCGGGATCGAGTCCCACGTCGGGCTCCCGGTGCATGGAGCCTGCTTGTCCCTCTGCCTATATCTCTGCCTCTCTCTCTCTCTCTCTCTCTCTGTGACTATCATAAATAAATAAAAATAAAAAATAAATAAAATAAAAAAATTTGTCTGATAATCTGGGGTGCCTGGGTGGCTCATTTACGCATCTGCCTTTGGCTCAGGTCATGATCCCAGGGTCCTGGATCGAGCCCCATCCATTGGTGCTCACTGCTCAGAGGGGGGGCTTGCTTCTCCCTGTCCCTCTGCAGCTCCCCCTGCTTGTTCTATTTCTCTCTCTCTCAAATAAATAAATAAAATCCTTAAAAAGATTTTGATTGATACTCATGCTGTGCTGATCAAAACCAGGAAAGAATTCTAATTCACATAAGCTGAAGGTGAGGGACTTATATGAGGAAGCATAACAAATGGCTTCTGTTGAAAAGGAACTAATGGAAAAAGTTTCTAAAAAAATATAACAACTATCCAAAGAATACAATTTGAATATTGAACCACTTTGCAAAACTGCAAAAAAACATGATCTTACCAAAAAACAAAACAAAAAAAGGAGATAATTAAAAAGAGAATGGTCACTCCTATGAAATGAATTAATGTCCAGAAGAACATGAGGAAGATATGGTTGTCAAAAGAATTAAACAAATGAGCAATAAAAACCACACAATTCTGAAGCATGAGTTCAAAGAAATGGAAATCATGACAAAAACAAAAGTCATTTGAAGGATAAATACAAAAGATGTATTACGTGAATAAAAATAATTTCACAAGACACATAGGTATAGAGTAATACTCTACAGAAAGACTTAAATCTGGTAACTGAATGGGTTAACCAAGTCTATGGCAAAACTAATGACAAAAAAGTAAAGACACACATATGCATCCTTTGAAATTCTTAAGTGTACAGGGTAAAGTGCAAAAGGAAAAGCATTTCCCACTTTTTTTTTTTAAACCTTGGAACAAAAGAGAATTAGCCTTTTTTCACTTAGAATTCACATTGGTAACCATGGAAAGAGAAATCAGTGGAATGATATTTAAAGATAAAAGTAAATGATTTTCAAGTTATTGTTCATGTTAAATGATAAAACAAGGTCTTTCCAAAAATACAAGGATTCATAGCATGATTTAATACCCATGTGCCGAATCTGAGGACAGTACTTGACATGTTATATTGAAGAAGGGTCTATTGAAGGAGTATAGACATTTTTAAGAGGGAAGAAAAAACTTACTGGATCAGGAAACAACAGTGAGTACTGACTGTAGATGATGTTTTCATATATAAATTAGAACATACACACACACATACAACATTCTCAACACAAAGAAACATAAGAGATTTTTAAAAATTAATCTAAAATGATAGCTTAAAACCTATGCTAGCCTAAGCTGTGGTTTAAATAGGGGTTACAGTAGAAAAGTAAAAGCATTCTAGACTCCCTAGCCCAGAGACTGCCTTATAGAAAATGTCAAATAAATTACAGCTATAAAAAAAAACAATCATCCAAAAAGTTTCTCTGTGGCAATAAGAGATACTTCATGGGTAAAGTGGGTGATCAGAGAATATATTGAAGGCAGAGGGAACTCTTGTTTTTGTTTGTTTGTTTTTACTTTGTGAGAAGTGGTCTCTACTGCTGTATATATGTTCCTTGGCATGGAGAATATCTGATCATTAAGCTAATTTTCATTGGGATTCTAATTTAATATCAGTATTGAATTTGATGATTTAAAATGCTAACATCCATCAAGAGCAACAAGAGATGGATGTATCAATAGACAGTGGAGAGTCTGAATCCCAAAAATTCATTTTCAAGTTGTTTTTGTGTGGATTCATAAATATATCTTTGTAAGTCAGTTTGCTAAATATAGCACTGACCAAATTAACACTGTATATTAATTGTAAGATATATTTTATGTATATACATATATATACACATATATACGTACATATATACACACACAACATATGTTTTACATGTAATGTACATATTACTTACATAATATATATAACTCTATTGATTTTAAATATATATTTAATTATTGCAGCTTTAATTCCCATGGTAAGAGTTTCATTATTGTAAATTCAATTTTTTCCAGCTTGGAGGTTAGAAAAATCCTGATAGATACATATATATGTTTATAGTATGGATCAATGTCAAAATTATAGAACTAAGTTTCTGATAATATTCAGTAAGGATTGGTTGGTAAACAAATGTCATCCTGAATAATATGCTATGCCCACTAAGTGTGTCATTTTTCACAAAATAATGTGAGCAAACTAACATTAAGGATAGTCATAATAAAGAGGAAAAAGGCAGAAAACAAAACTGACTTTTGTATGATTTAATTCAGAAATAGAGATTCAATAATAAATAATCAAACCAATATCTCTGAATAACTGCAAATCAGACACATTGCCACTAAAAATATCCCAGCTTCATCTTTATATTCTTATACCCAGAATTAAGCTAAAGTTTCTTTTCCCCTGTGGCCACTTTAGAGAAGAGCAGAGGAATCTTGTGACATACTAAGTGTCTCTTGAAAAGTCAGGATGTTTAATTAATTGATTTAATTTATTCTGTGATTCCTTTGAGTCCATTTTGATTAGGGATGAATATAAATAAATTATAATGAAAAGCAGATTCAGCTTGTTAACTCCAAATATATGTCTTGTGTTATTGGCGGAAAAGATGGAGCTGTGAATTAAAGGTAGGATTGAAAAATGTGCATTACGTGACCTGGAAGGCAACACTAATCAATCATTGGGCTTGTTTTCAATGAACATAAAAGACCCCAAATGATTCTCAAGATAGTGATTTTGGAGATCTCTATCAATTGACAAAAGATAACATGAGATTAAACTATTCACCATCATGATAACAGGTATTAATGGCTTTTTGATTTGGCATCATATTTAAAATCAATGCCATTCGTTTTTATTAGTTTGTTTTGCTTTTAAATTTCAAGAATTTAAAAGCGATGTAGATATTTATTTGTCTCATATAAAGCAAGTCTTAGTGCTTTTAAGTTCCATGGTCCCTTATCACAAGTATGTTATTTCCCATTCCAAACATCAAATTCTAAACATTCAATAAAACTCATTTTTAGAATGAGCTTCCCTTAAGACAGATCTTCAGGTGCCTACTCTGTTCTATTGTGGTAGTACCAACCATTCAACATAAAAATAATTTATTCCTTCATGTTCCAAAATGTACCTATATTGTACTTATGGGAGATTATTTGTATGTATGTATGTTCATGTATGTATGCATTTGCCCCTACCGACATATATCCAATCTTAGAGATGACACATTTTGGAAAAAAATTCATATTTTTTAATTTATATATCAAGTGACCCTATAAACATCATTCATATATCAAGGAAGTGACCATATCAAATGCCTTTCATAGAAAAGATGTTTACTTATATTAAATTAATAGTATAGGAACTCTTGAAAGGAGTTTCGTCTGTTGATCTATGATGTATTTATATTATATTTGAAAAAAACATCATCAACATTTCATACCTAATGGACCCAGACAATGAAGAATATTTCAAATAAAAGAGAGTCAAATTTAAATATTTGAACATTTTCTGGCAAAATGGCCTTGGAATTATGCCTCAATTGAAAACTTTACATTACTTTAACTCAAAACATTACTTAACAAAAAAATTACTTAGAGGCAATATCTAGAAGAATATCTGAGCAGTTTAGAAAGAACAATTACTGAAAAATGCTTTTGTATCAGAGTTAGGAATTAAAGAGATTACAAGTATATGCCTTAATTGTTATGTAAGGATATTATCTTATTTTGGTTTTTTTTCCTTCTTTCCTTTCTTTCCTTTTTCTGTGGCTATATATCTATGGTTTGGTTTCTGACAAATATTCACGTTTTTAATAAAAAAGATGATTGCCCCGTGGAAATCTGACATTATATTTTCATCCTGTGAATAATATATTTTTAAAAAATAAAGCCTTCATAATTGTTACCTTTTCCTATAAATATAAAACCTCCGTGGCACCAATAAAATTGTATTACAAATATTATTATGCACATCACTTATTCTTTTAGGAAAAGGATATATAGTTCTCTGGTTTCCAAATCAGTCTCATCTCACCTGACCCTATTACAAACTCAGTGCAACAGATCTAAGCATAAAGAGCTGAAACATTCACATTGCTTTGGAAAGAATATATACCCACATGGGGACAGAATAAGTGAGGTTTTTATAGCTCCAAATATGTTTTCTTATTGAATTTGCACCTGCTTAAAGCTCAGCCAAATTATGGTACATAGGCCAGTTCTATTTTCCATTTTCTTTGTGAATTAAAAGTAAAATAAATGTGCAATTGAGCTTAGACAGCAGATGGTCTGCAATAGGTATAAACATATTGTACCATATGTCTGAATGGCACTTTCAGAAAGTACTTGGCACTGCTAAAATATTTCATTTTCAATAGACATATGAATATACATATACTACTACAATTAAAGATAAAGTGACTGATTCACTCCTTACATTTGGGAGAAGTATAGCTTGGGAATAGATTGTGTACTCCATCTGGAAAACAGCAGTTTCTTTTGCTGACCCCTGATGAGAGAGAGAAAAGCAAAGGCAATGTACAGTGGTAAGTCTGTGGAGACTTTTTGTTTCTTTGATAGTCCACAAACAAGTACATGCAAGGGAGGTTCTCTCTAGTTTTGAAAGTGTCTCTGGAGTATCTGGATATCCTGGGAAGAAAGCTGAATGTACCTGAAGCTCTTCTTTTTCTCTCTTCTGATTATCACCTATCCATGTGCAGATATTTTTTCTTTCCAATTTTCATTGCAAAAAGTAAGAATAAGGAAATTTTGAAGTGACAAAATCACTTCAGTTTAGTTAAACACTTTAACAGAGAGGAAAAACCAAAGTTCAAGAATATTATCTGCCTTGACTCAAAGGTCAATTTATTTCAGCCAAGCTGATGAAGGTTTTAAAATTTTTTTTATTTATTTATGATAGTCACAGAGAGAGAGAGAGAGAGAGAGAGAGAGAGGCAGAGACATAGGCAGAGGGAGAAGCAGGCTCCATGCACCGGGAGCCTGACGTGGGATTCGATCCCGGGTCTCCAGGATTGCGCCCTGGGCCAAAGGCAGGCGCTAAACCGCTGCGCCACCCAGGGATCCCTGATGAAGGTTTTAAATCTCAAATTCAGAATGACACATATATTGTGCATACATTTTTAAAAGATACATAAAACATATATTACCTCTATATTAAGGAGTGTTTTTTTTTTCTTCTTTTAGATGATAAACAAATGCACAGATATAGATTTATTCCTTCTGTGATTTTCCCCTTGGTGACTTTAACCAAGAGATTGGCCTCAGATGTCATCTCTATGCAATCCCCTATGAGCCAGACTAAATCTCCAACCAATGGTTACACATTCACATTCTAATAGCACATCTCACTAAGCTAATATGAAAACATCTCATTTTAACTACCAGGATTTTCTGATGACCCTTATTTCAATCTAGGCTTCTACAATATAGATTTTGGCTGTAATATGTGCATGAGTCATCAAAAAAAACTAGTCATTTTTGTCACTTACCTCTTTTCCAATTACCCATTCAATTTCTGGATAATTCCTTTGATATTATTGTAATGCCTTTCTAATGTTCATTTCCTTGGCACTCACACAGTGTTAGTTTCTGGCATTGCTTTAAACTTTTTACTTTATAATACAGAAATAACTAATTAATTTCCTAAATGTTTAATAATAATTTTACATATTGTGTTTTTTTTCAGGTTTAAATTTTGCCTCTGAATTTCATAAATAACAAAAGTAAATAAATCTGATTTAAAATATAAAAAATTAAAAGAGAATATGTGATTGCTTATTGTATATTTCTTTTTTTTTTAAGATTTATTTATTTGAAAGACAGAGGGAGCACAGGCGGGAAGGAGGGAACAGAAGGAGAGGGAGAAAATTCTTCACTGAGCAGGGAGTTTGACATGGGACTCAATCCCAGGACACTGGGATCATGACCTGAGTCGAAGGCAGATGCTTAACCAATTGAGCCACCTAGGCACTCCTTGTACGTTTTTCAGGCATTTTAAAACTACATTTTCCAGGGATATTATTGTTCAAGATGGCAACATAGGGTAATTCTAAGTTCACCACCTCCCACTGACATAATCAATCTGCAGTTCAATATGGAATAGTTTCCTCTGGAAAAAAAACAAAAACAACAACAACAAAAAAAAAACTAAAAATTGCCTGAATGACTCCTATGCATTAAGCCAATGAGAGAAGGCCCATTGCAAAAAAAAAAAAAAAAAAAAATGCGGAAGCTGGGACACAATCCTGCCATAATCTCCAACCCCAACACAGCAACCCACAATCAGGAGGGAACTCCAAACCTGTAGGTTTTCACTGAAGAGCAAAGAATTTGAACTTCACATCAGGCACCCTAATTTTGAAGACCTGCACTTGAGAGGTGAGCTCACCAAACATCTAGGTTCAAAAACTAATGGGGCTGGAGTCCACACCACAGACTCCAACAACTTGAGAAACAACTCTTCAAGGGCTGTAAGCTCAGATTCACCTGCCAGGGTGCAGTGCCCAGACAGAAGATGGATACTTTATGTGAATGAGACTTATTTGCTAATCTTAAAGGATTGGCCTGAGAGGCAAGCATCTAATTTAACATACATCTAGAGGCTGGTGGGCCCATCATCAAGCTTTCCCTTGCCTTGCTACAGCTTGCTGGTATTTCTCAGAAAGAAGCTTACACAGTCATCCGGGGCCCCAATTTTAGCAATTACCACCAGGGGTCACCCCAGATCTCCGGGCTTTTGTAACCAGAGGGGTTCATGGTGAGATCCCAGAGGATTATTTGTATTGCATACTTTAAAGACTGTTGTCTGAAGGGCTAGCTTCCAATCAGCCCTATACTAGACGTTGACTAGACACTCCCTTTTGGGATACTAATATGTGGTGGCACATCCTCAACTCCTAGGAACCATTAAAAGTAAAATTGGCTGCTTGGACAATCACAAAGGTTTGAGAGACAGCCAAGAGTGAGGGCAGGTAAAGTTCATCTCCTACATGAGGCCACTCCTGTAAGTCTAGGAGAGGTGACTGTTTTATATAATCTTTAAAAACAGAGGGCCGGGCAGCCCCGGTGGCGCAGCGGTTTGGCGCCGCCTGCAGCCCGGGGTGTGATCCTGGAGACCCGGGATCGAGTCCCAAGTCGGGCTCCCTGCACGGAGCCTGCTTCTCCCTCTGCCTGTGTCTCTGCCTCTCTCTCTCTCTCTCTGTCTCTCTCATAAATAAATAAATAAAATCTTTAAAAAAATTTTTTTTTAAATACAAAAAAATAAAAATAAAAAATAAAAACAGAGGGCCAATCAAGACAATGAAATAGAGGACTATATCCCAAACAAAATAACACGATTAAACATCAAACTATTTTTTTGGTAGAACTAAATAGGATCAGGCAATAAATATGCATTCTGTGATTATCTTAACTCAATTAAAACTACACCACAGAGATATTTACACACCACAGATATTACATCACCACAGAGATATTTAAATTATATGTTTGCGGTATTGGCAACACACAATTTAGTGACAAGAATATTTGAGAGATATAATACAGCACTACTTTTCTTTTCCACTGAATAAAAATAATTCAACAGGTGGTGATTCTGGCTATGGTTGGATAGCTACTGTTAGACCACTTTTCCCATAGATTAAAAAAAATATTTATTTTGGTAAACAAAAATGTACCTGAAGGCATTAAGCATAACTAAAAGCACATAGATACTAGTGAATGAAAATCAAACTTGGAAGAAAAGATGGCACTAAGCAGAGTTCCCTCTTTAATAGACATTTTCTTGAAGCTGAACCCCAGGCTTTTCCAGCAGGTAAAGTTCAAACTCTATTAGAAAAGTCAATTTAAGTGGTAGATAATATGACTGATTGTCTAGAAAATAAGACAAGCAATAAAGACTGATCTGAAATGACCCAGTTAGGGAATCCACAAAGAAATAAAATTATAAGAAAGGAATTAAATTACTACAATTCTAGCATTGAAAAAAAATATCTAAAAGATAAAATAATCTTCAGTGGATAGACTTGCAAATGAATGAAAATAGCAAAATAGGATTCATTGAACTAAATAAAGATCAATGATAATAATTCTTTCTGAAAAGCAGAGGGAAAAAGATATTTTGAAAAACTAAAAACTAAATACAGGCTTTTTAAAAAAATGAGATAATATAGTATGGACTGAATTGTGTTCCCTAAAACCATATGTTAAAGTCCTAACAAATAGATCAGTGGCAAGAAAATCTTTAATTCGTTGGAGCTTGACCACCTGGATTTTTAATTCATATATTACCTCAAAATAAATTTGAGATAAATAATATACATGAACACAAATTTTTAAAACTATAACTTTCTAGAAAGAAATAAAAGAAAATATGTCTACAGGTTTGGAGAATCAAAGGTTTCTTTGATAGATCCAGAAACAATTGCTTTAAAAAATATTGCAAATAATAAAAAAATTCTGTTTATCAAATTCAACATTAAAGAAATAAATGGGAAAGGCTTATTCCTAGAGAAAATATTTGTGATATAAATCTGGAAAAAGACTTGAACAAAAAGGTTTACAACAAACTGCTACAACTCAAAAATAAAATGACATACAATCCTATAAAAATGAACAAAAGATTAGAACAGATACTTTACAAAGAAAGATCAACACACGGCAAAATATACAGGGTAGGGGCAGAAAGAAAAGTATTCGAGGCATTAATCCTAATGGAAATATCAACTATAAAGATGGAATGTCACATCTCACTCACTAGATTGCTAAAATTAAAGATATTGGTGAAACCCAAAGTTGTTGAGAATGTAGAGAAAGTGAAATGTTTATGTATTCTTGTACATGGTACTTTTATTTGTGAATATAAAATGGTATACTCACTTAAAAAAACCCTCAAAATTTCTTATAAAACTAAATATACATCTATTCTATTGCCCCTAAATTATACTTGTGATTATTGACACATGTGAAATAAAAATGCATGTCTGTTAAAACATTTCTATAAGAATTGCACTGTTATTTTATTTATAATAATTCAATACTGGAGGAGATAAAGAGTACAATTATCATGATGAGCAATGAGTAATGTATAGAATTGTTGAATCACTACATTGTACATCTGAAACTAATTCCATGCTATATGTTAATTATACCGGAATTGAAATAAAAAATATTAAAAATCTTAAAAAGAACAATAATTCAATAATGAAAGTAGCTCAAGTGTTCCTCAGTAAGAGAATGGCTAAACAAACTGTGATATATTCATGCAGTTAAATAATATAAGCAATAAAACAAACTCCTGAGGGCAGCCTGGGTGGCTCGGCGGTTTAGCACCTGCCTTCAGCTCAGTGTGTGATCCTGGAGACCCAGGATCGAGTCCCGCATCAGGCTCCCTGTATGGAGCCTGCTTCTCTCTGTGCCTGTGTCTCTGCCTCTCTTTCTCTGTGTCTCTCATGAAAAAATAAATAAAATCTTAAAAAAAACCCTCCTGAAACATGTGACAACATGGATAAATCACAGATTTTTATTTTACTGAATGAAAGTGTACTTACAAAAAGAAATGTATGCTTCTATTCATGAAATATTTGTCTTTGAGGGCATAAGGAAATGGATAGACTGGGAATGAGCATGAAACAACCCTCAGAGGTGACGACAGTGTCTTCTATCTTGACAAGAATTTGGATTTACACAAATGTATGCATTAGTTAGAACTCACAGAATGGTACCCTTAAGATTTTTGTCTTTTATTGTTGGTAATTTGACTCCAAAAAAAAAAAAAAAAGAAGTATTGAAAGTACCACAACCAATATGCAAACTAGTTGAAGATGTCCATGCTGAGATATTTAGAAGATGAAACTATTTAATGCAACTAAAGTTGAGAAGCACTACAAGATAATAACATGGACTGAGGAATAGATGGAGAGATAAAAGATGGATAGCATGTGATAAAAAAAAATAAGTACCCATGTAAGAGAAAAACTCTAAAATTCTAACAAAGGACATAATACAAAACCTGAATAAATTCCATTTTCATTGATAGGGTGATCTTATATAAATCAGCCTAAGATGGCCCTTGTATATTGCCTCCCTAGTTTTTCCTTTCTTCATAACAAGCCAAGAACTGTTAGCCCAAAAGCCACGAATGCCCATTTCAAATTTTTACACATCCTTTCACTTTAAAGACAACACAAACGAGTATATTTTTAGTCTTTTAGGGACTGTGTGTGTTTTGCATACCCCTTGACAATATGCCCAATACCTACTACTGATAAGCTGGAAACTTGTATTTATAAGACCCTAAGCCACCATATGGAACTCTGACCTAAAGGCTCCTTACTTTGGTGCTGAGTGACATCACCTAGACACCTAATTCCTGTCCTCTCCTACTGAATGGTGGCTCCCTGGCCTAATACTCTGGACAGCCTCATTCTATGACAGAAATGCTTTCTCCTGCCACTATGTCCAAGTTCTACTTGAAGTCTTTTGTGTTACCAACTCTAGTGGTCATATATATTTTCCTTGATCAGCCCTCAAATCCTGTGAATCTCCTACATATTATTAATATTACAAAATAAAATGTCTTCTTCCCTTAATAAATCAAAAGTCAAAGCAATTATGATTGAACTTTAAACAGGAGTTTTCTGTATCAGGACAAAATAATTCTTAACTCTGTTTAGAAAAACTTTTAAGTACAGTTAGGAAAACTTAGAAAATGTTGAACAATAGTGACCCCTGCCAAATCAGTTAATAGCTACTTACTTTCTGAAGCTTTCTTTTAGATTTAGTTCATTTCTTCAAAAGTTTTTTTATTCTATTTGAAAGTATCCTGGAATTTCTGAGTAGTGAATCTGAAAGACAGCAACTTTTACAAAGCTATAGACATATATTTAATTTCACATGTTACCTTTTAGGTGGCAATTTCAAGAAAATCCATATATCTGTCTACATATTACTGGGATACTGGGACACATTTTTCCCAAGGGCCTTTCCAGCCTATGGTACCTTTCGTATGTACCATTATATGATGAAAATGGCTATCTATTTTAGTGTATTAAATTAAACTGTTCAGGGATGCCTGGGTGGCTCAGTGGTTGGGCACCTGCCTTCGGCTCAGGTCATGATTCTTGGATTGGGGTCCTGCATCTGGCTCCTTACGAGGAGCCTGCTTCTCCCTCTGCCTATGTCTCTGCCTCTCTCTCTCTCTCTGTCTTTCATGAATAAATAAATAAATAAATCTTTAAAAAATTAAATATAAACTGTCCAGAAGACCTATCTAATCCTCGAATATTTCTATGCACTCATTTCTTTTTTTTAAGTTTTTCTGTATGCACTCATTTATTGATCTTAATGTTTTAGTCTTCATTTCTCTCATATATACATAACATTTCTAAAGTATTTTCCAATTTCAACTAAAACTACTAATAAAGCTATACCTGTGATTGATAAAGCAGAACCATTCTCTTTGTATATGGATTGCAGGAGTATTTTTCCCCCAGAATAGTAGAAAATTTCAGCTCTTATTGAAAGAAAGATTTTAGGGGCATCTGTGTGAATCAGTCAGTTAAGCATCTAACTCTTGATTTGGGCTTAGGTCATGTTCTCAGGCTCCTGCGATTGAGCCCTGCCTTGGGTTCCACACTCGGTGGGTAGTCAGCTTGAGATTCTCTCCCTGTGTCCCTCCCCCACTCAGGTGTGCTCCCTCTCTCTCTCTCAAATAAAAAATTAATTAAATCTAAAAAAATATTTTAGTATTCCTATATCAATCACTACAATAGAGTGGGTAATTGTGATAGCATTCCTGTATCAATTACTATAAGGGAGTGGATAATTGTTACAAGTTGTAGATCACTGTAAGAGCACATATTTTGATTTAACAAATTCTTAGTAAAAAACATTCAATGCCTTCTCCATCTCTATAATTACTTTTGTCTTGTAAGTAAACCTATATCCTAGATTTCTGTAAACAAAGAACCTTTTTTTTTCATTAGTTATAAATCTGTTCATGAAAGATGTGAGTGAAAACTTCAGGGTATGTAATTCAATAACTCAACGATCTCAACAAATGTCATAGAAAACCCAGCCTCTTTCAGACTTTGCTTGGCCAACCACAGTGTGTGCTGACCACAATTTCAGGCTGGCTTCTTATTCACATAAAGATGGCTGAGATCCACATCTGGGGTAAGGTGATAATTCATTCTTACTCAGCAAAACTGAGAGATTGAGTTTTTTGTGGGTTTATTTATTTATTTATTTATTTATTTATTTATATTTTATTTATTTTTTCATGATAGACAGAGAGAGAGAGAGGCAGAGACACAGGCAGAGGGAGAAGCAGGCTCCATGCAGGGAGCCTGATGTGGGACTCGATCCCAGGACTTCAGGATCATGCCCTGGGCTGAAGGCAGGCGCTAAACCACTGAGCCACCCAGGGATCCCTGAGAGATTGAGTTTTTATAGATTTCCTTTAATAACTAAAACATTCAATTTTCAGAAGTCCTCACTAGACTTTATTTGACTCATTGTTTGAGACTTTTCTTGGGGGGTGCACCTCTTAAAATAATAGTTTTAGATAAATCAGGTTGTGTGTATTAGATGTCAGGAGTAAATCAATGCTTTAATAGATATCATAAAAAATATTTATGGTAATGATGTTCATTTGTCTTTCTAGCAAAGCAGACATGGAACAATGCCTTGTCTTAATTTCCTTAAACTCTAGAGCCTTAGTCATTGCATATAAATAATATCCCTTAATTTACTTTCAAAAGTAATTTGTACACATTTTGACAGTGAAAAATCTGCCTTTTTCTAAAATTTGTGTTATTATTTATAACACTATTCAGAAAGAGTCTAGAAGCAAGTGTTTACTTAGTTGTGCAAACCTTAAATGAAATAGGAACAGATTTTTATCAAATTCTACTTGAATCTGTCAGGAACTTGTATAGTTCAATGAGATATAAAAATAATATGGGATTTAGTAATAAATCTGAGATCAGTTAACTGCATGACCTTAAATTTTAGTTGTTATCTAACCTCTGCAAATCTGTTTTTCTCGCATATTTGAGGTTTCACTATAAATTTTGTTCAGGTCTAAAATTCTGATTCTCTAAACACATACTTCTCCCTGGCTTTGTCTAGACACAGAAAAACACAGTCTTTTTGTACATCCAGTGCCACTATTAATTGGAGTACAGAGTCCAGGCTACACTCTAGAAATATCTTCATTTAAAATACACATTATCTTGGCAGCCCAGGTGGCTCAGCGGTTTAGTGCCACCTTCTACCCAAAACATGATCCTGGAGACCTGGGATTAAGTCCCACATCAGGCTCCCTGCATGGAGCCTGCTTCTCCCTCTACCTGTGTCTCTGTCTCTCTTTCTCTCTGTGTCTCTCCTGAATGAATGAATGAATGAATGAATAAATAAATAAATAAATAAATAAATAAATACTTAAAAAAAATAAATGTTATCTACTATACTAGAGCCTAGGAGACCCATACAAGAAAAACTTCCAATTGCAGGAAAACACACATGATTCTTTCATGATTTGCTATTAGGCAAATCCATAGCAAAATTTAAAACAAAAACACCTAAAACCTGAGTACTATAGAAACACATAGACTATGAGTTTTAAATTGCTGATATCAAATTGCTGATTCTGATATTCTCATCATATGAGAATACTCTGCCCTTCATAAAGAATTGTACATGTTTGTTTTATTTTGTGCATCTTAAATTTATGATTTATGAAATGTAAATGTTATTTTATCTATTTCTATATGTAAGAAATGATTTTGAGATTGATGAAGTGAATAAATAACCTCCTCCCAATGAGTGATAGAGTTAAGACATTAACTGTTTCACTTTTAACTCTGATTTTTAATCTATTTATTCACTAAATGTGACTGGGTTTATTTATTGGTTTCTTTTTCTAATCATGTAAGTGAAATCTACAGTGTTCTTAATTCAGTAATGGAGAATATGCAGATCTATCTGATCATTTGTAAACAACACAACTAATGCCTACAGTAACTTTGAGATATTTATATGCAAAATATTGTTTTCACATTCTGTATATGACTTAAAAAGTATTGCATTTATTAGAAAAATTCAGCAGAATAAAGGGGAAAGGAGAGAAAATGAGTGGGAAATATCAGTGAGGGTGACAGAACATGAGAGACTCCTAACTCTGGGAAACAAACAAGGGGTAGTGGAAAGGGAGGTGGGTAGGGGTTGGGGTGACTGGGTAATGGGCACTGAGGGTGGCACCTGACGGGATGAGCACTGGGTGATATGCTATCTGTTGGCAAATTAAACTCCAATAAAAAAAAAGAAAACAAAAGAAAAGAAAAAGAAAAATTCAGCAGAACAGAAAGTGAGTGTAGAAAACCAGACTTAAACAAAAAAAAAAAAAAAGAAAACCAGACTTAATCATACTTTGATAAAATAACCACTGTTATTAGTAAGTATTTTGAACAGCTTTCAAAATGGGATTTGTGGTAGTTGAGAAAGTTCTTTATCACAAAGTATTGAAGAGAGATGAAAATACACAGTTCCCATTTTATAGACATGGCCACCAAAACATATGTTCTTGAATGTCTGAACAAAATATTAATATAATCCAAGATTTAGAGTGGGGAAGAAAAGGTAGAAATGATAACTCGTGGCTGAGAATTGAAAAGCAAAATAAGCTAAATCATAATATGTCTTGAATAAAAGATCTACTTGTTATTGGGGGTGCAAAAGTAGTAAATGGTTTCATTATATACCTAACCCAGATCCCCTAGCTGTTAACACGTCATTTGCCATGTCAGTACCAATATATCTCTGTTACCCTATCATTTATCTATACTTTTGGTTTCTTTCCTCATTGAAAGTTGTTTGACATGATAATCTATTAGCCTGGATAAGTTAGTGTCTATTACCTATAAACAAGGATATCTCTCATATAACAAGTGTACAAACTTTAAAATTAAGAAACTAATATCAATACACTACTAGTAACAACCCCAAGGCCCCTTTAAGTTTTACCAATTGTTCAATTAAGTCCTCCATGGCAAGGGATCTAGCATTACACTGCATATTACATTTACTTGTCAACTCACTTCCGTCCCATTCAATCTGGAACAGTTTTGTAGTCTTTACATTCACAATCTTGATTTTGTTTTTTAGTACTACAGGGAATTATTTTATAAGATACCGCTTCAATTTGAGTTGATATATCATCACGGTTACAATCTACTTAGCTCTTTCAACAGGGATATCAGAGATGTGATGCATTATCTAATTCCATCAGGTCAGTTGGTGCATGATAAAAATATCTGGAGGTTTCGTCATTCCTTTTTTTTTCTTTTTTAAATTATGAGTATTTTATGAAGAGATGCTTCATGACTAAAGATTTACCATGTTTTTATCCACTACTTTCTGCATTCATTGATATTGGTCTGTATCAGTTATTGCCAGGAGAGTTACCAAATGGTGATTGTCTAATTTGATGGATTGTTCTGCATTTATTAATTGCCATGTAACTGTAAAGAAATGTTCTCTTCTACATATTTATTTATATAGGTATCTATTTGTGAATTCTTATTTAAGCCATAGGTAATAATCTGTTACTATATTTTTGTATGTGTGTGCTTGCTTTTTGCTACCACAGATTTGCCCAGGGGAGCCACTTAAAGTTAGATCTCTTGCCCTTTTGGCAGGTCTCTTTAAGTCTTTGAGCATCTGCTTGTTTTCTGATAATAGAAAAATATTCCAAGCTCATATTATTCTTTGTTTTTCTCAGGTTTTGGTTGGCCATGTCTGTCTCTCTATATATGTGTACATACATACATATATATATTTTAAAGTTTGTACACATACATATATATAGTTTAAAGTTTATATATATAATGTTTTACATATACATATGTATTCATTATAGTAGGGAAAGATATTTAGAAACATTTCTATGTAATATAAGATCTGAGAACCAGGTTTGTTCATTATTACTGGAGCGTCACTGTTTCTAGGCTTTCTCAGTGGATAGACAAAGGAAATCTATGAATGGATAGATACATATGCACAAACACCTATGTTTCCTTCTATATTTATCCTTATATACTAAAAACTGTTAGTTCACAAGAGACAACCAAGAGTTCTCACTTCACCAAAATTCCTATTTTATCCCAACACAAGATAGTTCATTTTCTTTGACCTTTCCCCTCTTTATACCTTCCTTCTCTGACAGTGGAAAGCCTCACTTAATTTTAATTCAAAATTTTTAACTTTTTGCTCAATCTCTATTTCCCAATTTTGCCAGGGTTAGTTCTTCACTCAGCCCTAAAATCAGGCTGCCATTTACTTGATTGTCAGTAAAGCTGCTGGGCCCTAAACATTGTTGGACTATGGCCTCACAGCTCTTGAGTCAGAAGGCCACCTCTAAAACATACCGTGGGATGCAAGGGACTATAATGACTTTTTGCTTCACTCTTTTTAAGTTTTTTGTAGCTATTAATTTTGATATTATTGTCCTTAACGTTTGCTTCATTTTGCTGTGATGTAGTACTTTTATAGATAACAATCAGAAAATTTGCTAGCAAAGAAGAAAGTGCCATCACTGATAACATATAACATATTCTATAGGAAGTTGGAATATGTTGATTTATTGAAATAATGTTTATATATATAAAGATATATTTTATAAATGAAATATTACATATAGTTATATAAGTATACATAGTTCTGAAAGTATATTTCTATATATATTTTGTATACATATATGTATGCATATATTTTATATAGGAACATATAATACAGTATATGTTTATATACATATATATATAGAGAAAAAGACATATACATCATCTTCTAATTACCCACATCTGTGCTAATGTTTAAGCAAACAAAGGCAAGAGAAATGTAGCAGAAATGAAATTTCCTCACAACTTTTAGCCCACTGATAAATACCTGAGACATGCAGAGCATGACATTCCTCAAGGAACTCATGGCTGCCTTAATGTCGATCTTTTGCTATAGACTAAAAACAACCTTATCTTGACAATAGGCATCTCAGGGATCCTATAACTCTTCTTTAACTTGCAGAAATCCCTTTAGAGACTTAGGTTATCTCTAAACCTACCCCTCAAACTTAAAAATTACATAATCAGTCAATTCTCATAAACAGGGTAGCTCTTTCTGCCCACAGGTCCTGTTCCCATGCTATAATAAAAACACCTTTTTGCACCCAAAATGTCTTAAGAATTCTTTCTTGATCCTTGGCCTTGATAATCCCACATTACTAATACTTATAAAAAGACACATATCTTGCTTAATAATCAAAGAGCTAAGAGCAATCTCCTTAGATTTCAATATAAATATCATACTCTTAACTACTGCCCTATAATGTTTGAAAGTTTATGTATTTATAAATGATCTTTTTATAATATTTATTTTGATAATAATGAAGTTTTGGAATATAGGTGAGGTCCGGAGCTGAGGACCAAGAATGAATTCTTGAGACGTCTTTGGTGCAAAATGGTGGTTTTATTAAAGCACAGGCACAGTGCCCATGGGCTTGAAGAGCTGCTGCTCCAGGCCTGTGAGGGGTGACTGATTCTATACTTGCAGAGTTGGGGGAGATTTCAAAAGGATTTTCATATGCTATGGAGGACCTACAAGACACTGAAGGCCTTGCCATTGTTAAGTTAAAGATTGATTTTCCTTCTAGCAAGGCATTAGCATAAAGAAATTGGAAACTTCCTGAAGAATGTCACACATATCACACCCTGGGTGGGAGTTTGCGGGGATATCAGCTATGCTTTGTGCAGTTAGCCCTGTTTCCTCATCAATATTATTTATAATAGGGCGCCTGGGTGGCTTAGTGGTTAAGCATCTGCCTTCAGCTAAGGGCGTGATCCTGGAGTCCTGGGATCAAGTCCCACATTGGGCCCCTGCGTGGAGCCTGCTTCTTCCTCTGCCTGTGTCTCTCTCTCTCTCTCTCAATCTCTCTCTCTCTCTCTCTCTCTCTGTGTCTTGCATGAATAAATAAATAAAATCTTTAAAATAAACAAATAAAATATGTTTCTAATATTTATATTATAGTATAGATAATGATATTTATACCTTAATGTGCCTAAATTAATTCCTGGAATTGCTTTAAAACTGCAGTGAAATAGAATTACTTCACTATTCAAAATATATTTGATTTTTAATGTGTTTGGTAAACAAAGGGACAAAATAAGAACAGAATTACTGTCTACTGTTGAGACAAAGTAAAAAAAAATAATTACAATAATGATAATAATAATCATTATAAAAATTTTAAATAAACAGGCTGTGTGTTTGGTTGTTAATGGAAATGACCATGCTTATCTTTAGAAGAAATCTACTTAGAACCATTGTGTAGGAACACATAAGAATAGCTTATTGCTTTCCTGATTGTTCATTTCCTCTTTGAATAGGCACAGAATTGTTACCAATATAGAGCTCTGTCTTTGAAGATAATTTTAATCACCAATCACACATATAGTTTGCAAATTACCCTGAAGTACAATTCTACAATACATAAGAATTTAATAGGACTCACTAAGGCAGGTCCTTAGTGTCAGCTAAAATACAATACTTTCAGATGAAATTACTTTTTAAGCCATAGTTGAGGAAAGGCTAAGCAATTTTCTACAAACAATTATTATTGACTACTCTGATGGTAGCATGATGTTAAAAAGAAATTTATTACTCTATTTTAGGTTTCTGAATTTTTATTTTATAGTCTAACACCATGGCTATATCTGATTTCTATTAAGCTGGGAGATGAAGGGAATTGCATGTTTTCAGAGACCATTAAATAGGACTTTAGATTTTGTTGTTAATTCAGGCTTGATGTATTGCAATATGTATACTATGAATGGGAATTTATTTAGAATGTTTATTACACTTTGCTGTATCTTGTTTTTAATTTGGAGGAATTATGTTTTTTCTACTAATAATATTATGTAATTATGTAGTTTCTCATGTTAATGAAATGATAAATAAATGTCATTAAAAGAACTAGATATTATGGTCTATTATGCTCATAGATTTTTGAAATTTGTTGTTTGAAGACCAAATAGTGATCTGAAATTTTATAGCAGTTATTATAAATTATATTTTATAAAACATAAGTATAAAGTGATGGGGGAACACAGGGCTAGCTGAGGACAAGGCACAAGCCCAGGGCAGAACATTGACAAGTCCTTGAAACAGGCAAAGAGATATTCCTTTATGGACTCAACTGCCTCAATGTTCACACTTGGCTAAGGGCAAAAGGCAATCTTAGCCCGACCCCCAGGATCTTGTAAGTCCACTTTAACATATAAAAATTCCTTTAGAAATTTCCCTTTATCTCTAAACCTCCAAGATACATGTTGGCAATTATCCTCCAAGCACATGGCCCACCAATATACAACTGTAGGGTCTCATGACTCAGGTTTTATTAGACGGTAATAAGTGACATCTTCCCAACAACAGCTAGCCCCCTCAAGGTCCTGGAAACCTTCCGTCCAAAATTCCTTAGAGAGTTTGCTATCCTCAAACCCTTCCCAACTCCCAGGTATATAATCAGCCATCCCTCACGGGCCTGGGGCAGCAGCTCTTCCTACCCAGGAGTCCTGTCCTCATGCTTTAATAAAACCACCATTTTGCACCAAAGACATCTCAAGAATTCTTTCTTGGTCATCGGCTCTGGACATCACCTATAATTCCAAAACTTCATCATATAATACATTTATTCAAAGGCATGTAATAAAATATAGTAATAACCAGGAATAATACTAGTAAATCAATAGATGAGTATCAGTTATTGATATTAATAATATGCCAGCCACTGTTCTAGCCCATTTTATAAGTATTTTGCTCATTTTGCAGAAAAGGAATCTTAGGCATACAGTTGGTAAATAACTTGTCTAAGGTCATACAACTAGATATAGTGGGGCTGTGATTCAAAAACAACGTGTTAACACAAATAAACATTATTGAATATATAGTTGTTTAGCACTTAACAAAGAAAGGTATATTTTTATATAATACAGTTATTCCTCAGATAATGTTTATGTTTTTGTTCTAGGTGGAAATTACATTCCTAAATTTTTTTGTTCCACTTAAAAGGACTTATTCTGATTAAATATATATATATATATCATATATTTATATATATATATATATAATACATATATATATATCAGTTACCTATTGTAGTTTTGAAAATATTACCACAAATTTAGTGGCTTAAAGTAATGCAAATTTACTTTTATTTTCTTTCATATTTACCTTATAGTAATGGAGGACAAAAATCTTAAATAGTTTTCATTGCACTAAACTCTAAGGCTGTGTTCTTTTGATAGGCTCTAGGAGAGACTCTGCTCCCTTGGTCTTACTGGCTTCTAGAAGCTCACTCCCTCCCTTGGTTCATGGCCCTTTCCTCCACCTTCAGGTTAGAAATTATATCATTTGAACCTCTGCTTCCATTGTCCTATCCCATTCTCTAACTCTGACCCTCTTGATTCCATTTCAATAGGACCTTATGGGTACACTGAGCTCACCTAATTATCTAGGATAATCTCCCCATTATTCATAATTTATGTGCAAAGCCCCTTACTTGCATTAGTGGGAAGTCAAAGGTGATATCATTGCAATGTTGCAATGTACTGACTCAAAATAAAAACCCATAAATATAAAAAAATAAAAAATAAAAAATAAAAATAAAAATAAAAAATAAAAATAAAAAAACCCATAAATATCATTGATGGAATTGATATACTTTCTAAATGTTCTAAGATTACAAATACATTTTTGGAAAATGTGATTCAAGCAAATTATAAAAATGTATTTTTTTCTAAAAGAATAACAGAAAAATAACTTTATTCTCTTAGAAATTTTGGTTGTTCTTATAGAACTTAAAAATGCAATTTTCCTATGGAGTATATTAGAAGTTTTAAGAATCACCAAATATAAACCAAACTTCCCAAAGAACACAGGATGACTCCCTGACCAATGAGTCAAGGAAGAATGTAAGGAGAGGGAATCATTAAAGGATTATTTAGTGTGAAAAACCTAAAGAAGTCCTGTATCTTACATTATGTGTCCATCCCCATTCAGGGAGGTAAGATGGCTGAAGCTTTTCACAACTTCTGATATTAAGCATATACCTATTGAAGAGATTGATACATAGAGCTAATTCATATGCATAAAGCCCTATAATATAATCTGATTTCAAGGAAGAATCAACCAGATAAGGTTATCCTATATCTCATAGTTATTATTTTTCTCATTATAGACAATTAAACTTCAGTTCTGGTTTACAAGTCAATTATTTTTGAGGTTATTGGTGTGAGGTCATGCATAGGTGATATAGTCATTATCAATGTGTTTTGAAATTCAAGTCTTTAAGTTTACAACCCTGAAAGCCAGACTTTAAAATTTGTGAATTCATGATGGTAACACTTTGATTATTGTCTAGGAGATGATTTCTTCTGACATCATCTTTATTTTACCAGATATCTTTTATCAAATGTATATAACCTTTATGCATCATAAGTGGCAAAAATACTATTTACATTAATTCTAGTGATCTCCCTGATTTACTTGTTGTTGTTCAAAGGTTCACGCTATTATGAGGTAATGAGTTTAGGAAGAGTTTAGGAAGCAGGATGGAAGGGATAGGATTGTTTCAACTTTATATTTTCTGTTTTGATTATTTTGAGTTCTTTATACTTAGTTCTTTTTATTTGTAATAAAACTTTCTATAATCTCTTAACATTGCAAGTAGCTTTAAACCTAGTCTCATGCTAAACTAGAAGTTTCGTGGCAGAGGCATTATATCTGACTTTTGCTCATCATTGTGTATCTACATTTTTCTGGCTGGAAAGTAGCTGCTCAATTTATACATGCTGAATAATATATATTAAATTAAATATATAATTTTTTTTTAATTTTATTTATTTATGATAGTCACACAGAGAGAGAGGCAGAGACACAGGCAGAGACACAGGCAGAGGGAGAAGCAGGCTCCATGCACCGGGAGCCTGACGTGGGATTCGATCCCGGGTTTCCAGGATCGCGCCCTGGGCCAAAGGCAGGAGCTAAACCACTGCGCCACCCAGGGATCCCTTAAATTAAATATATAATTAATATTAAATGCTTATTTGTTATTTGCTAATTCATACATCAATATTCACTATTCATTGACTTATTCATTTTGGTATACACATACATCTACATACACATACGTATGAATAAAAATGATTAAAAGGGAGTGTTTTCAATTGCAAATCATTTCTCAGGAGAAAGACTTCTTTGGGGACAGATAAATAATGCATTTGCAAATTTAAATGAATCCCTTATTCTCTTCATCATTTAAAATCCACCTAAATCTTTATTTCTAAGTTATATATAAATCTTCACATTAGTTTTGGAGTCTTTTGTGTTACATACAAATGTAAGGTGTTTATATCAATTTGAGGGTCTTCAGTGCACTGCCAGTAGCATTAGGCTTCAAAGATTAGCAGCTTTTATGCTTTTCACTTAGTGAAATAAGAAATGGATTTCTTTTTAAGCTTCTATTTATATGTCCTTGAACTAAAAGCCTTCAAATTTTGTTTAGGCACAAAACACAAATTTTGTTTTGATCAGTTTCATTTTCTTTATTAGGATATTTTAGAAAGTGTGGTCTATAGCTTATTTTTCAGAATTCTAACACTTTTATGCAATTTATCTGGCAACAAAGATTTTTGACTTTATGATCAATTATATGTTGATCCTTTAGGATTTACCTCAGGTGAAAATAAGAACACATGATTCAATAAAAAGTAGCAATGGGACATTAAAGTTTTCTTAGTCTTGCAGCATTTATCAAAACAGCTTTGTTTTGTTTTTAGAGAGAGACAGCACGTGTAAGTGGGGAGGTGTACAGATGGAGAAGAAGAGAAAGAATACCCAGCAGCCAAGCAGGCTCTGCCCTGGGCACAATGGAGTGGGAGGTCTTGATCTCAAGATCCTGAGATCATGTGCTGAGCAGAAATTAAGAGTCCAACACTTAACCAACTGAGCTACCCAGGCATCACTATCAAATAATTTTAACAAGATGTCATATAAAGAACATTTGCATTGACCTGATTTCTATTCCCTTCTTATCTATTAAACTGCAGATCCATTTTTCTCTTTGTGCCTAGATATGCTCTATATTCCAATTCAAAATTTTACTGGAGTTTGGATATTTTAATCTCTATAGCAAAGACTGATGCTATACCAGTACACTGCCTTCAAGTTGTCAATAAAGCTGGGTGCTGATAGCATTCAGATACCACACACAGATATAGAAAACCAATAAACTCTATTTATTATATTGTACTCAGGGATAGTATCATTACAAAGTAATGTGATATAATGATCTCTTTAATATCTGTGCATTTTAATGAGACAAGAGTCCATCAGAATTCTAGAGGCTAACACAGACTACAATCTTTTTGGACTTGGCCACAGCAATTTCTTGCAAGACACATCCTGATGGCAAGGGAAACAGAAGCAAAAATGAATTATTGAGACTTCATCAAGATGAAAAGCTTCTGCACAGCAAAAGAAACAGTAAACAAAACCAAAAGACAACCTACAGAATGGAAGAAGATATTTGCAAATGACATATCAGATAAAGGGCTAGTATCTAAGATCTATAAAGAACTTAATCAAACTCAACACCGAAGAAACAGATAATCCAGTCAAGAAATGGGCAGAAGATATGAACAGACATTTCAACAAAGAAGACATACACATGGCCAATAAACATATGCAAAAATATTCCACATCACTTGCCATCAGGGAAATGCATATCAAAACCACAATGAGATACCACTTTACACTGGTGAGAATGGCTAAAATTAACAAGACAGTAAACAACAAATACTGGCGATGATGTGGAGAAAGGGAAACCCTCTTGCACTGTTTGTGGGAATGCAAGCTGGTACAGCCAGTTTGGAAAACAGTATGGAATTTAAAAATAGAGCTACCCTATGACCTAGCAATTGCCCTACTGGGTATTTACCCCAAAGATACAGATGTAGTGAAATGATGGGAGACCTGAAACCCAGTGTTCATAGCAGCAATGTCCACAATAGCCAAATTGCGGAAGGAGCCATGATGTCCTTTGGCAGATATACAGATAAAGAAGATATATATATATATATAATAGTATATATATACAAACGTGTACATTTAATAGTATATATATACACGTACATTTAATAGTGTGTGTGTATATATATATATATATATATACATTTAATTATATACACACACACACACACACACACACAGTGGAATATTACTCAGCCATTAGAAGAGACGAATACCCACCATTTGCTTCTATGTGGATGGAACTGAAGGGTATTATGCTGAGCAAAATAAGTCAGTCAGGGAAGGACAATCATCATATGGTTTCACTCATATGTGGAACATAAGAAATAGAAAAAGGGACTATAAGGGAAAGGAGAGAAACTGAGTAGGGAAACATTAGAGAGGAAGACAAACCATGAGAGACTCCTAACTCTGAGTAACAAAGGGATGGAGAAGGGGAGAGGAGTGGGAGGATGGGTAACTGGGTGACAGGCACTAAGGAGGGCACTTGATGGGATGAGTAATGGGTGTTACACTATACATTGGCAAATTGAATTTAAATAAAATATTAAAAATAAATAAATACATGTGAGAAAATCCTAAAAAGAATCTATGCACTTTATATGTTTGTTTTTTAAAGTGCAATAACCAGTTTAGCACAAAAGTTTTCAATGCCAGTAATATTAATTTTAATATCTTCATGGGTAAAATAAAAATAATTATAAACAATAATTCATGTAGGTTATAAAGGAAATTATAAATTAATGTTATCAAAATAAATTATTTTAAAGATTTTTATAATTTGAAGTTTGATGTAAAGATATTTGTCCTATACTTCTATAGTAATGTTAACATTCAAATATTTTATTTTTCACTTAATAGAAACTATTAAAGTACATATTTATATGTTAAGTCACATTTAATGAGCAGATTTTATTGAATCTTAAAATGCTAGGAAAATTAATTATGCTTATAACATAGAGTTATATATTGCATACTAGATATGCACATCAGATAATATAATACAAGTAATGCAAAATGCAACTAACAAAATGTTCTATAGAGGTATGTTTTACATTAATATTTGTGAGAAATCACTTCTATTTTACTCCCATCAGAACATAATGAGATTTAAAACATGGATGTATTGGAAATGTTATCTTCTAGCTATCTAGCTAGAGATAGCTAATTATTGTTATAGTAGTGCTAAAATTCATACAAATATAGGCAATTTGAAAAAAAAAACAGTAAAATATTTTAAGGAAACCAAAACTCCAAAGAATTACAGTGATTAAAGAAAACCCCACACAACTTAAAGCAGTTATTATTTTGAAAACATTTAGAATACTTGAGAGAGTCATTGAAAGAAGACAAAAGAATTCTCAACAACTACTTGATCATGAGTCAATAAAGCACCAGGAAATCTGGCTTTATTGTATGCTGTTTCCCACTAACAAAAGCAATTTGTAGGCTGGGAATGAGTTGTGGTGCATTGGCTGCCTAAACAAATTGCAGAGGCAATAATCTGAGGCTCACATTTGAAGATATTGGCGCTTTTTCTGAAGTTAAGTGCAGTGAAGCCTATTACATTTGTGTCTTATTAACCAGCTTCAAATAGGGCTATGAAGCACTTTGTTCTCACTTTACGGGAAGCCCTAGAGACATTCTTTTGCTACTAAAAGATTTGTCTTTGCCACATTGTTTGGTAAATTTCCATTTACTACAATGAATGAAATAAGGGGGATTTGAAGTGTGTTTAAAAGGAAAGAAAGCAATTGTGTAGTGTTTTATTTCCCTAATCGGACAATGAGAAATGGCTCAAAACATAAATGTTACACATCTATTTGTCCCTGGGGATTCGAGGATTAAGAATGGACAGTTAGGATTAAAAATAAAATCTCTGCAAGTCAAATGCAATTTTTCTGTTAAAGAATTTGATTCTAGTTGGATAGACAAAAGTTAAAAGATGAAATGGCCATATCACTGTAATGATTGTCTATAATACAGTGTAGAAATATATTTAAAATTTTGCAATTTTGAAGAAAATATTTGATTGATTCTTTTGAATAAACGTTGAAAGTATCTGTTTCATTGCCCCCTCAGAACATAAACACTACATTGGAAAAGTAATAAGTGTAATTAACCGAAGTTTGGAAAACAAAAATCTAATTTTATGAGTTGTTTTAGGCTTCATGAGGTTACTAATAAAGTATTTAAGGCACCCACGTAAGTTTCCTTTTCAATGGGGACACATTAATGTATGCAAGAAATTGATGAATTTTTAGAACAAAATTTTAGGCAGAAACTTCAAACTCAACAAGTCCTTGAATATAACCTAGAATGAATTATTCACTTTTTTTGAGTCTCAGAAATTCTTATGGATTAAGTAGCCATGATCCTTGTGTTAGAGAACTTCTAATAGAGTTAAAATATAGAATATTACATTATATAGGACATATATCTTGTAGAATTTATCTCTAGGGAAGATAATCAATGATGTCCTGTTCTTTATCTCTGCACTATGATATACCTAGACTCATGATATTTCCGCAGCATGCTTTATTCATTTTTCATCCTTACCATTAACAAATAAATTTTCATTAATTATGCCCTGAATGAATCAGTGAGTAAATGCTTTGGATGAATGAGTGATTAAAAATAAAATCTCTTTGATCTTTATAATAGAACATGAAAGACTTTAGAAATAATTGGTGTAGTAATTATTACATTTATGTTTGCTTCCATTAATCTTTCAAACAACAACAAAAATCCAGCTGGGATCAGGCATCATAAACTACATTTTGTGTTAAACATGTTTATATCTCTATAGTCATCCCATAATGCTTGCAAAAATGAAGAAACAAAATAAAACAAAAAGACAGCCATTATTTGTTGTTTCTATGTTCCAAAAAATGAAAACTACTAATTTAGCCAAGCCTCCTCATTTAGCAGCTGAAGCTGTTTAGGTCAAGAGACATTAAATCCCCTTGCTTTTTTTCATACAGGTAATTAAAGGCAGAGCCAGAAACTTGTCCCCAGCCTTCTGGAATCTAATCTGGTGCATTATCCTTTAGAGTGCTCTACGTCCCTATTTGGACCATTCTTCTCAGTGAGAGCAAATACAAAGCTGAAGAATGAATTGGACTAGGTGGGTTGATTGTCAGAGTTTCAGTGAATAACCCAGGGGTTCAAAGCTTTCAGAACAGTTCTGGTGAACGTTCTTTGAAAGTTAATGACATGTTGTTTTGTTCCCTTATAAATTATTGAAATGCCAGCATACAATAGTCAAGAGCTTAGTCACAAAAGCATAATGTAGACATAGTTACAATGAAGCAACACAATTATAACTAAGGGCTTAGTGTGACCAGTTTAAAAAGCAATACATAGCAAAAGTGGCAATACTGAGATTTTATTTTCAAATTTCTAAGTATTATAAAAGGGGAAAAGAAACAACTTCAGAAAAAATGGGAAAGAAAACAAGTGTAACTTTGTAAGTAAAAGAGACTATTTCAAGGATCAAATGGTAAAAACAACTGAAATAAAGATTTTTGATAGAATTTGCATTATTTTCTGCAGCACAAAAAGCTAAATAAAAAGTTGTTTATATCCTCAAAGAGTTTACTATTCAGAGGAGACAATAAATGCATGATAATGTTTAACATATTGTCAAATTATTTTATGTTTGGTAACCATCTAAGTGTTTTGTAAATATTGTTAACTTTTAATCTCTACAATAGCCTAATGAGCTGCTATTATTATCTTCAGTCTTACATGAGGAATCTGACAGAGTCTAAATAAATTGTTCAGTGTCATAGGTAACTATTGATTTTGATAAGGTTCAAAGTGGTCCGTCTGGCTTCAGAGAATTACTGCTTAAACATTACTGTCTACTGCCTCTTAACCACTCAGTTAAGGTATAAAACTGACATAATACAAACTACTATACAATACAGTCCCCCTTATCCATGGGGGATATGTTCTAAGATCCCCAGTGGGTGCCTGAAACTACAGATAGTATCAAACCTTTTATATACTCTATTTTCTCTTATACATGCATACCTATGATAGTTTAATTTGTAAGTTAAGTACATAAGATATTAACAATGATAACTACTAATAAAATAAGATGCTTATAATAAAATATTGTAGTAAAAGTTATGTGAATGTGGTCTTTCCCTCTCTCTCAAAATAACTTACTGTACTATACTCTTCCTTCTTATTATGATGATGTGAAATGATAAAAGGCCTATGTGATGAGATAAAGTAAGGCAAATTACATGGGCATTGATTGTGACATAGCATGAAGCTACTATTGCTCTTCTGACTACATATCAGAAGGAAGATCATCTGATGCTCTTTGACCATCGTTGATCATGGGTAACCAAGACCATGGATGGGCAACTGAAAACATGGAAAGTAAAACCACAGATAAGGGGGTGACTACAGTAAACAAATAGAAATAAAATAGTAAAGGAACATAGGAAAGAATCAGTATTTTCAACTGGGAATAGTGAAAGTTTAACTAAATTAGTGGCATATAAAATTAGCTTAGGAAATCGACAGAAAAGAGAAAAAGAAAAAAAAATGACTGCACTAACATAAACACAACAAACTATTCATAAAATGTCTCAATCCATATCGATTCTTTTCTAAAATTAACATTAATTTTCACCTGATAATTCTTTTTTTAAAGATATTTATTTATTCATGAGAGACACACAGAGAGAGGCAGAGGCATAGACAGAGGGAGAAGCAGGCTCCTCATAGGGAGCCCAATGCAGGACTAAATCCCCAGACCGGAACCACGCCCTGAGCCGAAGGCTGATGCTCAACTGCTGAGCCACCCAGGCATCCCTCACCTGCTAATTCTTCTTATCTATCACCTACAAGATTCCATATAACTACCTAATTATTCATTTATGTACTCAGCCCAAATATGGACAGTTTATAGTATGCTCCAAATCCCATTTCTAAGTGAATAGGAAACAGAATTCAAGATGTAGTCTTTGCCAATATGGAGCAAACAGTACTGTGTGGAATGCAGATACATAAAAGCTTATCTGTAATTTTTATATTATTTGGTAGAAGTAAGCCAGAGAATTAGGAAGACTCAAACCAAGTCTACTAAGTTTCAGGAAATATTTCTGTAGAAAAAGATGCTGAAGGAGTACTGGAAGATAAGTAGGAGTGAAAGAGTAGATGAAAACAAACATTCAAAAATAATTTTCTAGGTGAAGTGAACAAATATAAGGAGTAAGGGAGGAGAGAAATATCATACATCATTTTCTAAATTATATGAAATATTACCAAAACATTCCACACTCTAGCTGTTTGTGGGACAAAGCTTTTACAGAATATAGGCTTAAGTTCTACCACTAATTTGGTCTTTTACCTGCTAATTTTTCTTATCTACAATCCGTAGTAAAACATGAACTATACAAGAAACATCAACATAGCCCAGAACAGACTACCATATTCCATTTTGAAAATATCTAAGAGCCTGCAAATCTGTACAAATGAGGCACCATGATTCATTTTGGTGAATGACAATATATAACTGTAAATTCATCATATAACCATCCTAAAACATATATTTTGCTAAACAGAGAGGAACAAAATCAAAAGTAGAACGTGTGTATATCAAGGAAAGAATAACTCATGGGAGACCATGTGCTTCTCACCATAGCCAAGGTAGTCTTACAATCTGATTAAATGTTTCAGGTTACATATGGAATGTGGTTTACAATAGAAATTCCAAAAAAAAAAAAAAAAAAAAAAACAATGAAAAGTGAAACAGTATTGTGAAAAATGCTTTGCTAAGATTGTGCTGTGGCCTCTTCTCACAAAACATTCCTCAATTCATGCGGAAAGAGAAAGTTGCTCACTTTTCCATACTCTCTTAACACTCTGTACAAGTGACAATTACAGGTGTTAGTAAATTTTATCACAAATTCCATGTTTATTCTTTTCCTTATTCACTAGGCTTTTAACTAATTCAACAAATGATGCATTAATTAATTCAGTAACTAATAATTGGGAAAATTGAATTGCAAACATTTTAGGAACCCATTCATATGCATTATTTGTTTTTATATTATATACATCATTATCTTGGGAATGACTCATTTGGAAGATGAAAACTAACTCAAACATATTGTATAAAATATTTTAAGTAAATCATTTATAAATACTGAGAAGAAGTTTGAAGGAAAGAAACAGTCTAGTGAAATTTCATCTCTGGGATCCAGTCTTTTTGGTATTTTATTTTCAAATTAAGTAATAGCTATTTTCATTTACTTTTTCAAATGAACTAAAGTATAATTAAGATGGGGTGCTTGGGTGGCTCAGTTGGTTAAGTGTCCTACTCTTGATTCCAGCTCAGGTCATGATCTCAGGGTCGTGAGATTGAGCCCCAGATCAGGCTCTGCACTGGGCATGGAGCCTGCTGAAGATTCTCTCTCTCTCTCTCTCTCTCTCTCTCTCTCTCTCCCTTTGCCCCACACACCTGGTGCAGGCTTGCTCTCTATCTAAAAAAAAAAAAATATATATATATATATATATATATATATATATAACAAATTATGTATAACACAATCATATAGTAGTAATTTATTTTAAATTATATGCTAATGCATATTTTATTGTGGTTATTTTAATTTAGATATTCCATCATATTCCAATAAGACACCTAAAGTGGCACCTGCTAATATATATTATCACCCTACATGTTTTTCAGGGCACCTGGGTGGTTCAGTAGTTGAACGTCTGCCTTTGGCTCTGGTCATGGTCCCGCGGTCCTGGGACTGAGTTCTCTCTCTGCCTACGTCTCTGCCTCTCTCTTTGTGTCGCATGAATAAATAAAATCTTTTAAAAAAATGACTTTTTTTTCATAACTAATAAGTTCCTCAACAAAGAGGCCTTTCCATTGGAAGTCTCAAGGTTCTAGATTTGACTGCCAAAGCTCTGTTATTACAGAGTATATATTCTGGTTCAGAATCATGACTGTCAATAATCAAGCTCTTGTCATTCAGTTTCAAATCTACCCCTTTATATTCCACTTTAAAATGCTTAGACTAGAATACCTCAAACCATATTTTTTCTTTGTCAACTCACTTCTATTATTTTCTGCCAAATAAGTTCACTATCAAATGTAGGAAGGGCAAGAGATAGATTTACTTTTTTCTTCCTCTCTGATTGCTATTCCTGTTGTGCTCTGTACCATTGGCTCTTCACCTTTGGAGCAATATTTGGTTCCATTTACCAGCTTCCTTTAGCACTCAAAAGCAATCTTGTTACACTTTCTCAGAACTACCATTACTGGGATCCCTGGGTAGCGCAGCGGTTTGGCGCCTGCCTTTGGCCCAGGGCGCGATCCTAGAGACCCGGGATCAAATCCCACATCAGGCTCCCGGTGCATGGAGCCTGCTTCTCCCTCTGCCTGTGTCTCTGCCTCTCTCTCTCTCTCTCTCTCTCTCTGTGACTATCATAAATAAATAAAAATTAAAAAAAAAAAAAAAAGAACTACCATTACTAGTCAGACACTGATTCCTGATCAGAGCCTGGTTCTGCAAGGTCTCTGCTTACCATTCCTGAGATAACCAGCACCAGCTAGGAAGCACCAACTCCTAGAGGTCTGCCCCTAGGTTGATAAGGGCTCCTCCTTTGAGTGTTTAATCTTAATAATCCAAATATTATTTCATTTTACTTGAGTGCTTTCATTTTGCTTTTCAAGATATTCCAAAACTATGTAAACAATATACTATATTAAATCTCCTCTGTTGAAATATTTACTAAAGTTTCACATACCATGATTAGGTAATAATTGGTATTAGATTCAGAATGTAATATTAGAAATGGTCCCAAGAAAACAGAATCTATACATATGATTATGGAATTGCTTAGTTATACTTTCTCTTGAAGGTAGTCCCTTGATATAAAAGTCCCTTGATAATGAAAAATAAAATATTGATAGACTGTCTTGAGGGTAGTATTCATTAAATTAATACCTTGATTGACTATGAAGTAATGATTATTGAAACAAATACTTTGGGAGAAGATGCAAAATGCTGTTGTACATAACCATTATTCATGTAATGATAACTATAGGATCTATGAGGCAAAATGTTTGATTGTGAATGAATGAAAGAGCTTATGTAAAAAAAAAAAAAAAAACCATCTTACAGTTCAGAGAGCTATAATGGCAGACCTAAAAGAATTACCTAATCATCACTCATAGATGTAAGACAGAACTCACTGAATATCAGACCCCAAATGTAATTATATAGTTTTTAGAATTGCAGCATGTGATGAATTCATAGATTCATTCAGTCTCAGGTGAAGCATTGATTTTGAAAGAGTAGAATCCTAAGATTATAGACGTAAAGGTAAAGTGAGATGAAGTTGAGAATATTAAGTCAACAAATCTCTCTGAACCTTCTTGTTAGGGGAAGGATATCTGCTCTAACAAGACCTATGCTCTCCAATATCTAAGAACACAAGTTTTGCCTTCCTTAAAGTTGTTCCTTTATTAATCTCATCCTGCAAAGAGGACCTGCAAAGGGCTATTTTTTCCTGCCTAAACACATCTCAACCTCTTACTATATCTTCTAGTACAATAAATACAGTAATATATCAGAGAGCTAAGTGCATTCATTATCTGACTCAGTAGATAGGCCATTCTGCAAAATAATTCTAACATTAGTTTATTTTATATCATCAAATACATGAGGATATGTTTTGGAATTCTAACAGTGGTAGGTGTGAGGAATGGAATAAAACAGTGTAGTAAGCCAAATTTATATAAGAAGGCTTATCAGATATGAATTTAAAATGTTAGTTTGCACAGAAATATTGGCTGTAAGGTTTTACTTGATTGTTTGACTGAGACTTGGACCTGTGGTGGCTTATATTTAATGATATTGGGAGGCTAATACTCCCCTGGTATAATATAGGGAAAATGATTCAAAGCTTTAAGGTAGTCAGAAATTTTGTAGTGCATTTATCTGTCATATATTATGTCTTTCCATTCACTCATTCTATTCTCCAATTAAAGGACTGAGGTGGTATACTCTGCACCAAGGCACCTAGAACTACATTTGTGAGGAGATTTGCCAGCATACTAGAAATCTCCATGGTAGCTGTCCTCTAGCTGGGTATGGTGATGGGAGATCCTATTCTCAAAATGGAATTCAGGATTGCAAAAGCACCAGAGATAGTACCTCAGAATAATTAAGTTGAATGGCAGCACTTAGTGGTAACACATAAGGTGGACATAATTTTCCTAATAAGCAGTAAAGACAAATTAATAAACATCCATGACAATGAAAGGTAATATCACATCTCTGAAGCGATTAAAATGCTTAGTCACTAACAAATACTTGAAAATTCTAGATTAGTGATTCCTAAGATATGTCAATTTAACTCACTCGTTTGACCTATGCAGAGGCAGATGGATCTTAGAAAAATATTGTGATTTTCAGTTATTTTTATATGCATGTTTGCTAGGAGAAATCTATAGAAGTGTTGATTAAGGAAATGCTTTATTGTTTTTCTCAATGTATAAGGTCCACCAAAGACTGTTATTGTCTGACAGGTATAACAGTACACCTTCAAAGTCTTTTTAAATGACTATATCAACTTTCTTGCTTTTGCCATAACCTAGTCTGAAGACATCTTGATAGTATTGAAAAACTACAGAAAAATTTACAGTTTACCTGCATTAGTGAGACTTCACTTACTAAATATAATGTGCAGGAAGTAGCATTGGTCATAAAGTGCTTGGTAAAAAAAATGTGAGCCAGAGATTGGAGTCAAATCCCACAAAAATAGTCTTCCCATCTCATTAAATGTTTTGGGTATCCACCAGTCTAGAACATGTAAACATAACCCATCCAATAGCACTTTGCATCATTTACTTCAAAAACAATATTCTATACATATTTTATGTAACAACTAAGACTGCCAATATTGAGTGAGGCCAAGAGAAAGAGAAAGCTCTTTAGCAAGTCCAGTCTGCAACAAAAGCTACAGTGTCATACGAACTTTCTACATATCAGTTCCATTGGCATGTAAAGTGTCTATGGCAAAAAAGTATGCTCTATAAAATATTTGGCAAGACAGAACAGCGAGAACTTCTGGAAGTGTTTTGAAGCAGCACTTTGCCCTCTCCTGCATATAACATTTTTTCATTTCCATATGTGAAATACTTTCTGGTGTGCTACTAAGCCCTCTATAAATTACAAATGGTCACAAGACATTACCTGACAATTTGGACTGCTTGTCTTCTGACCTACCAAATCATAAGGCAGGGCATGCAAAAAAGCCATCAGTCATTCCATGTAAATGATGCATTCAAGATCAGGTTCCAGCAGTAAATAAGGCACAGGGAAGCTCAATGAGCAGGTGACTCAAATTCTTTTATTACCTTCTATCAAAACATGACCACTCCTCCTCTTAAGGTCTCTTTCAGAGTTCCTTTCGACAAATTGACTGAGAAGTAAGTATCTTAGGACTTTTGTCCGTATAATGTATTCAAACATAAAGAGACTACTGCAGTCAAAAAACCTTGATCAAAAGTGTGTCTTTGAAAGACACTGATTAATGGAACTCATCTCAATATGCAATATGTTTTGTATTTACTCTGGATGGAGAAATAGACATATAGATCTATTTTAACTTATGGGAAGTAGTGAATAATTTGACTATATGATCATAAAATTGGAACATTAGTAAAAAACAAATTAGAGAATTCGTGACAATGAGTTTAGAGGGAAATATCAATAGATATATTGAAATGAGAAGAATATGAAGATATGTGCCTACCATTGAATGCATACCTGAAAAAAAGTTTTATCTAATTCAGAGACTTTCAGTCATCAGTTGGACAACATGACCTCTTTTTTTGGATATCAGTCAGCCCCTTTCTTCAGCTGCCTTGATTCTTGCTCGGGTCAGCATATTTACAGGCTGGCCATGGTAAAAGGATGAAGGCCCTGCATTGGGCTAAACAATGTAATTTCTTTACTAAGACTCATTTTGCTACTTTCAATGCTGAGTGCCTAACTTTCTAACATAGAACCATTCACAAGGATGATTTCATTGGATCTCATCTCATGGTGGGGTCAGTGATTTGTTCTCACTAGTACAGAAAGATACTCATGAATTTGCCTTTCCTGCACATAATGTATTTATTACCATCTATGAACTTGATTCTAAAAAAAGGATTTTTTTTTGCAGCAAACACATGTCAGAATTGGTATATGTCACAGAATTAACAGGATTTCCCACATAGTCTATTATCCCAAGAACCTGCCTTGATAGAAAAGAGGAATGGCCTACTGCAAGCTCAGCTATAGTACTGGTTGATAGATAATACCATTAAAGTTTATTGTTTTATCTTACTGAATGTGATCTATGCTTTAAGATAAATATCAAAATATGGGCCATATTTTTCCATTGTCAGAAAATATAGATCCTTTAATCAAGGAATAACATAAGGGTAGTAGATCAAATTAATATCACTTTAGTTTTCCACTACTGTGATAACAAAGTGTCACAAACATTCACTTAAAACAGAACAAATTTATTGTTTAAGACTTTTGTCAAACAGAAGTCTGATGGGCTTGGCTGGTTTCTTGGCTTAGCATCTAATACGACTGAAATCAGTGTCAGAAGTTGCAATCTTTTCTAGAGGATCTGGAGTCAAATCTAATTCCAAGCATGTGCAGACTTTTTTGGTCAGAATTCAGTTCCATCTGGTTGTAGAACTAAGGTCTCCATTTGCTTGCTGGACATTGGCCAGGATTTCTTCCCTTCTTCTACAAGGAGTATCCTGTCTCATGATACTCATCTTCCATCTCAAAACCAACAATGTGCCTTTTATTCTCATTCCTATCTCTCTGACTTTCTGCTTCATTTCTCCTATGCTATTTCTTCTTTCCTGCTTTATCCTTAGCCACACATCTGTGAATGACACTTATACATTTATTTCCTGTTTTCAGTGGCTCATGGTAATACACTGAGACCACTTGGATAATTTAAAATAATGCCATCTTGAAGTCAGCTGATTAGTAATCTTATTCTATCACCAAAGTCCCTTCACATAAGTACCTTGGTTAATATTTGTTGAAAATTTGGGGACGAGCATCTTGGTAGGGACAATTTTAGAATTCTGCCTGCCAAACTATTACACCTACTAATTCATTTAGAAAGCTTTTCCAGGACCAAAAATGTTGGTTCTGTTCTTTCCACCTGGGCACAGAAAAATGGCCCATTGAATTGAGATTGAAATCACTGCTTGGCCAATTTGATACCTAATTCTACTGATAGACAAACAACAAAATAGTTATGAGATGATGTGATTGATTATGATATGTATGAGGTGTGTTGCTGATAAACATTGGAGATAAAGAGAAGTGTGCTTAGAATGTATAGATTTATCTGAGGTGTCACTTAGTGCTTCTTTTTTAAAAGATTTATTTATTTGAGAGAGAGAGTGAGTAGGGGAAGGGGTAGAGGGAGAGGGAGAGAGAGAGATAAAGAGAGAAGCCGGCTCCCAGCTAAGTGTGTGTGTGGAGCCTGACACAGGGCTTGATCTCACCACCCCGAGATCATGACCTGAGCTGGGGTATTACTTAGTACTTCTGTGTCTAATAGTAAACATAGAAAGCTATAGCAATCAACAAACCAGACAACTAAAGTTTAGACCTTTCAGAAATGAAATTTGGAGTTACTCCATAAGATAAAGAGCTCCAACTTGCTTGGAACAATGAACTGGTATTTGAAAAATGATTTGAAAATATCAACTGTGGACTTATATTTAAAGGGAAAAAAATACTGTAGCAGGTCTTCTTGTTACACACACACACACACACACAAACAGGTAAATAAACTATCAGATGTCTTTGTTTCTGCCTCCCACTTTTATCATTGTATAAAAGGGAAGTTGTCTGTTAGTGGTTAACTTTACATGTGGCCTTTAGATTAGAATAAATTCATGTGGGGGCTGTAACACCATTAGTGGACTCTTGAAATCAGAGATGGATGATATATTTGCTGAGGATTAAGTGAATCTTAACACCTTTTACTCTTTTTTGGAGAGAGGGTAATAACTTTTCTGCTTGCATGAAAAATAATTGCATCTTGTTAGGCAAATGGATAAAATTACAATCATTATTGCATGGAAGTTCATTATAATAAGTGTATTGTGGATACAACATACCAGGGGATGAGATATGTTGATTATTAAATGATCATCTTTCTGTTGCAGCACACAATTTCCTCTCCAGTTTCTTCAGCACTAGCCAAATCACATCCTGTGCTGAGCAGTCTAGGCCTCATTTCCATGCAGTCCATTTTTCCAGTTCTTAAGGCACTGCCAATAACCAGTGTCTTCTTAGAAGTTCTTTCTGCCTCTTCCATTTTTTTTTTTTATCTGTCAGCTTTTGGGGTAGTGAGTTGATGCCTGCAGTTACAATATCTATGTTACTTCAGTGCTTTTGTCCCCCCAGTTCTCTAATACTTGTGAAAATAATTCCACATATTGAATTCTCTGCTGAAATACACAGTATGGTTTCTGTTTTACTGAAAGTAGTCCTTCTGAAAAGGGGCGGGGGGAGATACACAGGTAAAACAATATAAACACAAAAGAGTAAGGCAAGAGAAAATGAATATGGAGAGAGAGATAGAGACAGAGAAAAGAAGGCAGAAAGTAAATTAGGAGAAAGGAAGGATCCCAGGAGTGGGACACCAGAGTAAAAATGTAACAAACGAAAATAATTGAGTAAGAGATCCAGGAGAAGAAACTTTCACAAGGAGGGAGCCATAAGTGTAAAGCAATCTAAGCAAAATGCAATTGGCATTAAAACAAGCTGTGAGGCACTTAAATGGAGACTAATAAAGTAAAAATTGTAGAAGAAGATAATACTTAAAATATGAAAGAAAAGATCATCAGATAATCCTTGGAGGCTATCATAAGACATATGTCTTTTATCCAGATTGATAAATCTTGGGGGGAGGGGGTATACACACATACATGAAGAAAAGTGGCTCTAAATTTAATAATATGAAAGTCTATTTTGTTCTAAATTTAATGAAAATATATACACAATGCAGACAATTTAACTTATTTATTATGATTATTGGTTACTCTGACATTCCAATCTTATTTTTGTGTCTATCAACTGTTTGATTTATTATCAACTCAATCTAACAAAAGTAAAATATATATTAAGGAAACAAACCATTTTCTAAGTACAATTTTTTTAACCTAGATTGAGGAACAAAATAGATGCTCACTAAGTTTTTATTTGATTTAAATTTCAATTTTTAGGATTTAAATTCATATCTAGCATTTTTAAATGTATTTTAATTCTAAATAGGAAGGTAAATATGATTACTATGTATTCAATAAGGGACCTGAATTATAGTTGAGGAAAGTAATAATATATAACTCAAAACTTGAATTTCCTACCATCTAGATCAGACCTTTGCTCAAAAATCAGAAGCAAGGGAATACAATCCACTTTCTTATGACAGAAATACTTGAACAAGTAATATCTGTTCCAGTGGGGGACATAATAGCCTAGTGTGATACTGATAAATGTTATGATTATTTTACCATCAGCTTAGTAAAGACATATGATTTTCGGCATGGAGCACAACGCAGTGTAATACACACTGCAAAACTGAGTCGATACGATGATTTGCGCATTGGGAGAGCTGTTATGGAAATGCATAATTCCCCATTCAAAGTTCTGATCCTAAATACTGTTGAAATCCAGATGGCTGATTTAAAACTTACCAGAAAGGAGAACTGTGGAATGTCCCTAAAGTATTGGAATGTAATTGAAATATCATCTGACTTTTCATTTGCAAGGTAAGAAGTGCTTCATGGCATCCTTTTTATTTTTATGAAACAAGACCAAAAAGCATTTCTTACTGGGACCAGAAGGCTTAGTTATGAGATAGAACTTTTAAAGCAATAATACTCAAATTGAGAAATAGTTTTCCAGACAAGAGAAGAAGAATAAAATATAACATAAAAGAGGATTGGAAACCTCTGGCAAAATAAATAAGTTTCTTCCACTGTGCAGAGAACCTGTTCAGTGAAATTTATTTCTCTGGTGTGTACTAAATACGTATAATTTTATAGCATATATGACATACTGCTTCACTGTATCAGTGCAATCATTGCATTTTTGAGTGGCAAATTGAAAAAAATATAGATTAATAATAAGATTAACAGAAGCAGAGAAAGGAGCAAAAAATTAATGGAGAGAAAACAAAAGTTTTTACTCATTTTAACAGCTATTGATAGAGTTCTCATAGTTCTCATTTGCTTCTAAAACTGAAGAGACCCATTCTCAGAAGTTCACTAGAACCACCGGCAGTAATCTCTATTATTCTGGGTCCCATCAGAGGAATCAGACCACACTGATTATTTTAACAGGTAGATTCATCAGAAAAATGCGGTTATTATATAGTAGACAACTACAAAAAATACAAGTGAAAACCAAAGTGACAGAGATATGAATTATAGAGAGCAACCCTACACCTAGTGCTGGAGAAACAAAGAAGATTGGGTGCCACTGTCAGATCTCAGAAGGTTGGAGATGAGGGGCCAACAGAGCTGAGACCTCCACCTCTGAAGAAGAATCTGCCTAGTTGGTGTTGGTATTAAAGTAAAAAGTGCCATGAACCTAATTCTGGAAAGGTGAGAGCAAGCTAAAAAACACAGCAATGGCTGTTGGTAGGGTGAGTTCACACTGGGACAATGCTGTTAGGAACGGCAGTAAAAGAAAAAGGAGCAAGTACCTTCTTCCATATTTTGCTTGCCAGTTTCCTTGTAACACTTGTTACTGACAGAAACAAACCTAAAAGAGAGTCAGGTGGTCATGAAGAAATGCAGTTTGCAGAATTATAGTCCTACCATAAGACAGTAGAGAAGGGTGGATTTTGATCCAAAGGGAGACAAACTTTAATAACTCATTGAATTCTTTGAATATTTATTCACTAAACATCTATATAGTATTAACTATTTTAACAATACAATGGCAAAAGGTATGTTGAAAGTACATTTCATCTTCTTTAAATACATATATATATATATATATATATATATATATTCATTCTTAGTATTGATACCTATAACTTTCTAGGGTTAGAATTGCCACCAAATAAAAGAAAGCTATTCCTTTCCTGGACTGAAAATGTTCTTGCTGCAAACTAATGCATCTCCTATTTACAGTCATAGACATTTTGTTGTCATTTTTTATCCTAATTTTCCTGAATTAACTGTATTACCATTTGCCCACACTTTCCTCCTAAAGTAAGACCTAAGAAAAACTGGAAAAGTTCATTTAACACATATATTAACTTTTTATATATGGCATATTAAAGAGAGTGCTTTTAAAAGACTTTAAGAAAAGGAAAAGAAAAAAATGAAGTAGATACAATAGCTTCCCTAGTGCAACTTGATCTAATATGTATAATAGGAATAGATTAGTGGTTTGAGACTACACCAAGTCTTTTAAAATTGTTGTAGTACTCTGGTAGTAGTGAGTTTCCAAGTTCTTAAAAAAAGGAAAGATAAGGAGAAGCATCCAAGTCTGGGAGATATTTATCTTTTACCATGAATGAGATTTAATCTAAATATAGGATATATAACATCCAATAGAACTATATAGGAAACTGATAACTTTTAGAAAATGATCTAGAAATATATCCCTGCTTGTGATCATAAATTTAAATGATCAAGATATCAAATTAGGCATTTACAGATAAAACATAATAGATTAGCATACTAAGCCTGTGACAAATGAGCATAATTGTCAATTTGAGTACATAAGACCACAGTTTTTTGGAGATTCGTTTCCCAGAGACCAATTCAAGTAGAATATGGAGGAGGATGATTAATCAAGTTAGAAGTTTCCTGTCTCCAGATAATCTCAATTTTTTTTTAATTTTTATTTACTTATGATAGTCACAGAGAGAGAGAGAGAGAGAGGCAGAGACACAGGCAGAGGGAGAAGCAGGCTCCATGAACCGGGAGCCCGACGTGGGATTCTATCCCGGGTCTCCAGGATCACGCCCTGGGCCGAAGGCAGGTGCTAAACCGCTGTGCCACCAGGGATCTCCCAGATAATCTCAATTTTGATGTTTTTTTTTTTTTTTTTGATAATTAAAAAGAAGGAATTCTGGTAATATGGGAAATTTAAGATTACTACCATGCACTTCTTGCTAGGGAGGCCATCATTTTCAGGGATAGATTCCATGTCTACTTTTTAAAAAAGAACGAGGAGGAGGAAATTTAAAAAAGAGGTTTTTTTTTTTATCTGTCATGTAGACCTCCCCACCAATTAGAAAATTTGCTTGGAACATTTGTGATTTCCACTATTTCCAAAAGAAGAACATTATTGGTGATACAAAGTTTTCTCCTTCTATAATGGTTGATATTAAGTGTCCTCTTACCTGGGCCATGATGCCCAGATATTTGGTCAAACATTATTCTGAATATTTCTGTACACATGTTTTTGGATGAGATTTACAACTAATTTAGTGAAATTTCAGTAAAGCAGATTGCTTCCATAATGCATATAGGCCTCATTCAATCAACTAAAGTTCTTAGTAGAACAATTGACTCACTTCTCAGCCAGAGGGAATTCTAACACCAGACTGCCTTCAGGCCTAATCCGAATAACTGGCTCTTCTTGATTCTCCAGCATACTACTTCTGGATTTGCACTACAATTCTTTCCAAAGCCTCCAGAGTGCCAGCTTTATGCATCAGATTTTGAACTTGTCAAGCCTCCACAATCGTGAGACAATTTTTTAGACATGCACACATGCACACACACACACAACCTCTGCAGATCTCTTATTTGTTCTGTTTCCCTGAAGAACACTGACTAATAACAACCAATGAATAATTCCATTATTTATCTAATTTGCCATGAGTAGGGGAATTTGTAGTCTTTTTCTTTTCTCCTTTTTTCACAACACAGCCAATTAAAATCATGTTATTCCCTATATCTCCTGAAAATCAATGCAAATAATTCAGTTCTTTATATCTCCTCTGCTTTTATTCATATTTTCTCACACTTCTAAATCTTGGTGTGTGCCCTTCCCCTTGTTTGGAATGCCCTTCACAAACTTACTGTCCTAGTTCACTGCTATTTATTCTTCAAATATCCATTCAGATATAACTTTCTTGGAAAAACATCTCCTCATAATCCAGATGCTACTGTTTCATTTTGTTTTACCACTCCTCTTATTTGTCCACTGTTACTTGTTTGATCAGTTGTCTGTGTCTCAGCTCTTCTGTAGTTTGTTGAATGGCTGGAATTCTGTAATGCGTCTCTGAATTATCAGGTTTGACCCAGTATCTGTGACATATCAGAGATTCATTCAAAGATTGCTTGATCATTGTCTGGAAAGAACTAGGGGATAGTTCATGGCTGAACTGTTGAATACAAAGGTAGATAAGAAAGGACATCTAGGTAATTTGAATGTTATTTGAATTGATCTCTGTGCAATCTTAAAATTACATAGTAGTTAGCAGTTTGTTAAATGGATCCTACAGATTTAAAACTGCAGATTCCAGTTCCAACACTGCAGATTGAGCTTCCAATGTTTCAATTTCCTTCTATTGTAAATTGGGGTAATAATAATAATATGAAACTTATGGTTTTTTTTTTTTTTGAAACTTATGTTTTAAGAGATACGTACACTTGAAAACATATCTGCAGCATGTACCCAAAGGCTAGCATATTATAAATGGTAAAAAAAAAAAAAAAGATTAACTAAAATGCATTCAATTTAAGTATTATTATAGAAGTCTTTTGTTTTCTTTTAGTGCATTTTACTACAAATATGATATAAAATTGAATCTAGATGAATCTAGACATCTTATTACTTTAGTTATACATCTCTTCTCCCATTCCTGTCTCCATCTTTCTAGCGTTAGCTATCCTGGAAACATTATTTCTCTACTACATCATGGTGTTTCTGCATTTCTGCATTTACTTACAATTTTCACTAAAGGAAACACTCTTCTTATTTCAATTTTCTCTTGACTAACTGGATTTCCTTGTGAATGTCTACCCTAAATTCTAAGGCAGTCGATGTATTTCTATTTTATTATAAAGAATAGTTTAAAGATTGTGATTCCTGCTAGAATTAAGCTTTATGAAGGCAAGGTTGTACATTTTTTTAACATGGAAATGCAGCATTTCACACTCTTCATAATATATAGTATATATTAAATAAATATTTTTAAACAAATACATAAATATTTCACTCATCTAAACAATGATCTCTTGTGTATAGATAACAGAGTTTAATGAATGTGAAAATGAGATATTCTTTTCCTTCCTTTTTTTATGAGTGGAAAGCAATATAAACAAGGTGTTTGATACATTTTAGACCCAAAATATCTCCATTCTTTAGATTAAAAAAAAAAAAGGCATATGAAGGAACATAATTTGATCAGCTTTATTTGGAAATATTTTAATTCTGTCATTAATGTCTTATCTTAAGGGAAAAAAAAAGATGTTATTAGCCTACTGCATTAACATACCTACCAATGAATTTAGTTTAAAAAAATGAAAAAAAAAGATATAATGAAAAAAAAAGATATAATGAGAAATGGAGTTTCTTTTTACTATTATAAAAAAGGCATCTGCCTCATCATCATATATCTAGGCTCATCCAAGAAATAACCATCGTTACTTCACTCTCTTACTGTTTTTCCAAATGTCCTAACATCTTCAGCTGTATTTTAGTAGCATATGGATCCAAGAATTCTCTGCAGTTGTCAAGTCAGATGCCAGCTCACTAGCATCTTCAAATTATGTGTCTGTATTTACCCACCCAAATGTATGTGCAAACCAGTACCTCAATATCTGAGAAAACATTTATAGCATTCCCATTATTTATCATATCAAAATACTTTAAAAAGTTTTTACACTTTTTTCCCAAATATTTTATTTATTTATTTGAGAGAGAGCATGAGCAGGAGAGAGGAAAAGAGAGAGGTAGAAGCAGGCTCCTCTCTGAACAGTAAGCCTGATAGGGGACTTGACCCCAGGACCCTGGGATCATGACCTAAGCCAACCTTTACCAGTTGAGCCTCCCAGGTGCCCCAAGTTTTCACACTTTTTAATGACTTTAGTAAAATTTCAAGTACATCAGAGAAAAAAATTATTAAATGAAATAAAATATTAGCACAAAACTAAGCTACAGTTTTATGTAGCAAGTAATTAAAATAATATAGTCTACTGCTGAATATATATGTATTTGAATATATGATTTGAATATTCTATATTAGCATAAGAATTTAAAACAATAGATCTAAATGCTGCACCCTTCATAGGTCTAAATATCATCAATCTTTTTTTTCCCCTTTACTTTCAGTTTTTAAAATAACATTGATTTTATAAGTGGTAAAGATTAAGAAATATGAAATGAGAGTTTGTTACAACAGTAAAAATTGGAAATTTAAAGCATTAATTTATATCTTATGACAAGTACTCAAATTTTCATATGTATAAGCATATTATGCAAAAGAGGATATATATATGTACATACAAATAGTGTGTGTGTGTACATATGTGTGTGCACACATGCCAAACATACCTAGGAATAGATGAACATTTGCAGAGGTAAAAATGAGTAGAATTAAAGGAGAGAAAAAAAATATGACTCATGTATGCTGAGGTCCTCTGAGTCATGTCATGAAATGGGACACTGAAAAAACATAGGTGACTTAAGCTATCAAGCCAACTGGCTGAAGTCTAAAAGAACAGAAACATTCACAAGCATTTTAATTTAGTCAAAATGTCAAAAATCAAAGGATATAAGCTGTTATCTGCAACTGAAGTGGTGAATATGACCACTGATGGTGTACGTCTAGAAATATGTATTATTTTTAGTGCATTGGTTATAATTTTATTCATTTCCACTTCATTCAATAATGGTTTAAAAATAAGCCAGTGCAAAAATGATTTATTATAGGATATTGGCAAAGATGCAAAGAAAGGGGGAAACTCTTGCCCTGTTGGAAGGAATGCAAACTGGTATAGCACCTCTGGAAAATAGTATGGAGGTTTCCCAAAATGTTAAAAATAGAATTATCCTATGATCCAGCAATTGTACTACTAGGTATTTACCCAAAGGATACAAAAATACAGATTTGAAGGGATATATGCACTACAATGTTTATAGCAGCACTATCAACAACAGCCAAACTATGGAGAGAGCTCAAAAGTCCATTAACTAATGAATGGATAAAAAAGATGTGGTGCATAGATACAATGGAATATTACTCAACCATCAAAAAGAATGAGATCTTGCCATTTGCAACAACATGGATAGAGCTAGAGAATATTATGGTAACTGAAATAAATCAATCAGGGAGAGACAAATACCTTATGATCTCATTCATATGTGGAATTTAAGAAAGAAAACAGATAAACAGGGATCCCTGGGTGGCGCAGCGGTTTGGCGCCTGCCTTTGGCCCAGGGCGCGATCCTGGAGACCCGGGATCGAATCCCACATCGGGCTCCTGGTGCATGGAGCCTGCTTCTCCCTCTGCCTGTGTCTCTGCCTCTCTCTCTCTCTCTCTGTGACTATCATAAATAAATAAAAATTTAAAAAAAAAAAAAAAAAAAAAAGAAAACAGATAAACATATGGGAAGGGGGGAAGAAAAAAAAGAGAGAAGAAAACAAGCCATAAAAGACTCTTAGCCATAGAGAACAAATCATCATCATTATCATCATCATCATCATCATCATCACCTCTAGAGTAAGCTTTCTCAGCCTTGGCTATCTTTGTGTTTTGGCCTGAATAATGCTTTTTAGAGGGGAGGGTGGTTGGCTATTTTTTTATTGTTTAATATTTAAACAAACATTTAAATATTGCTGCTAAATGATAGTATGCATAAATGCTGTGACAGCAAATAGAATGTTCACTCATCTCTGCCTGAGTGGGTCAGGAAAAAAGACAGAGATTTGAATTGATAAGTAGAATATCAAGATCAAATTATCAGTGACCCATTCATTTATCCACATTAAACATAGCCTTGTTGCCTAATAACAGAACATTTTCCTTAATTAATAAAATATGCCAATAGGCATTGCACCAAAGAAGAGCAAATAGTCTGAACTCAATTGCTTTACACAGATTCCCCAATATCAAAATAAATTGATAAAACAGTTAATGATCAAGACACAATAGAAAGCCTTTTTACCAAACTTTGGCCACTTTCTCTTGCTTCTGAAAACATGCTTACTAATTTGTATACAAAGGTGAACTGGTAATGAACACTTCCCCTAGAGAGTCTGAATGCCTCTCTGCTCTGCCTTCCTTTCCAGCTAATCAGAGTACTTAGGTGAGGTGATTGTGTTTTCTGCTGTTTCTGTGATGCTTGTTATTACAATCATGTAAATTTTCTCATAAGCTAGTTATATATCCACATGAAAGGCAAATAATTTCATGTATAAAAACTTTGGAAGAATAAGATAAATGGAAACTTCTAAAGCATCTTAGTAGACATGCATGGATGAGGTGACTATGAGATTGGTAAAGAGTGAAAGTCTAATAGGATTCTAGGTTCCGGTTGTTTTAAAATTGATTCATATATACAAGGGAAAATTATTCAGCCATAAAAAATGAAATCTTGTCATTTGCTACGATACAGCTGCAGCTAGAGAGGTTAAATGCTAAGTGAAATATGTCAGAGAAAAATGCATACCATATGATTTCACTCATATGTGGAATTTAAGAAGTAAATAAGCAAAGGGGAAAAATAAGAGAGACAAAGCAAGAAACACACTCTCAATTATAGAGAACAAATTGATGGTTATCAGAGGAGAAGGAGTGAAGAGATGAGTTAATTAGGTGATGGGGATTAAGAAGTGCACTTGTAAAGAGCACCAAGTATTGTATGGAAGTGTTGAATTACTATATTGTACACCTCAAGGTAATATAACACTATATGTTATTTAATTGGAATTAAAATAAAAACCTAAACAACAAAAGGAATTGAGAAAAACATTTAAAATAAAAGTATATGTTATATATATACATATAATATAAATACTATTAAGACTATATATTCCATTTATTATAGTTTTAAAAATGTCTTTCCTTGTATAGTGTACATCTTAGTCTTTTGGAACAATAATACCCAAGAGCCCAAGAGCTGTTGCCAATGTGTTAAATTGTCATTTTTATGTAGCTAAATGAGAAAGCTAATGACAACATATTAAATTCTTTATGTACTTAAGGTTTTATAATTTAGAAGGCTCTTATTCTGAGATAATGACTTTCCTTCTCTTTAGTGATAAATTTATATAGTAGACGTATAGTAGATTTATTTGAGATGTAGCTCTTTGTTTTGCTTCATTTAATACTTATGCTTCATATAATGTAAAAATGTCAGAATTCATATATTAGGGCTACTTTTTATGTTTCTGTTTTATGTAATTGAAAGGTATACAGAAAACTCAGTTGGAATATTTTTCGTATTTATAATATTGAATTTTAAAATATGATTGAAATTAAAACTAATTCTTATCAAGTAAAGTGATCAGTGACATAAAAACACACCAAATAAAGTAAGACAGATAACATAATATAGTGTTAAGATTTTATTTGCTGTTTGCAAAGTTTGGTGCCATTACTTGCCATTTTGACACAGACAAGTAGTATAAAATGAGTTTTTCTTTCAGATTTCTCATTCCCTTCGGCATAAATGAAAGGTGCATGTGTTGACTTTGATTCTTTTAAAAGAATTTGTATACAACTTTTTTCTCTATTTTTTTATTTATTTATGATAGTCAGAGAGAGAGAGAGAGAGAGAGATAGGCAGAGACACAGGCAGAGGGAGAAGCAGGCTCCATGCACCGGGACCCCGATGTGGGATTCGATCCGGGGTCTCCAGGATCGCGCCCTGGGCCAAAGGCAGGCGCTAAACCGCTGTGCCACCCAGGAATCCCCTTTTTCTCTATTTTAAGGAACCATATTCTGTTCAAGGGAGCCACTTAAAGTTAATGAATTAATAATTGCCTAGGGGATATTAAATCCTAAAGATCATTTTTAAATGAAGGTTACATGTGGAGTAAGGTAAAAGACAAGAGAAACTAAACACAAATAGAGATTTCTTATCTTTCTGATAGTTCTTTTTCCTATTAAGAGAGAGAAACTATGCCTGGTAGGTGCCATGCAACCAGCCAGTTAGATTATTGGCATATATTATCAACCTTCAACCTCAAAAAGACCATGACAGATTGATATTATTAATCCATATTTAAAAGCTGGAGAATTTGAAACCTCAAGTGAATAACTTTCTCCTCTGTGATATAGCCAGAAAATGAAAAGGAAAAGATTCCAAGACTACAAAGCCTCAGAAAGAATGCCCCTTAAAGACACTATTCTTTATAAGTTTGTTTGCCTCAGTCTCCTATTTCAAAAGCATTTTAGAATCATCTGAATCTGAAGACAGAGAGATATGATATTTTGACATTTCTTTTTAATATATTGTATTTATTTATTATTTTTAACAAATTATTTTATTTATTATTTTTAACAAATTGTAAATGCTTCTACTCTTGCTATTACTGCTTCTACTTCAATAACAGAATAAAAAATGCAATGAACTCATAAAACTTGCGCTCATTATGATTCATGAATCACGAATATGGTTGCATTCAGTTTAGAACACCTCATTATTTATTTCTGGACTCATTCCACATTTCAAAATTTAGAGAAACCAACATGCTCTTAATCAGTACTAATATTGCATCCATGATATCCCTTGGATTTTTCAGCTCTGTACTCTTTCTATTTATTTCTCTTTATTTTTATTTCTCATTTTTCCAGCCAAGATAATTCTTTTTATATTCCAGTTCTTTATCTTCTTGCCCATCAATCACTTATCTTTTTCCTAATTATTTTTCTGAAATATGTTAGAGTGATATTTAACAGCAATGACTTAATATTGTAATTGATATTTACAAGTTCTAGCTTAAATCTCCACTAGTTATGAACTGCAATATTGGGAAGGATGATTTAATCTATACACTAATTTCCTCCTCCGCAAATGGGGTGATAAAGTCATTTATTTCAGAAGGTTGTTGTGTGAGGATTAACTTAGAACATATATTAAAGGGTTATCTGTTTGTCGCATATTACGTTTAATATATATTTTCATTATATTAAATGGTTATTGAATTGTGGCACTCAATGCTTAGTATATAATATTAAATCTGTTGAAACCTGTGGTAATTTATACAACATTGCTTTGTGATAATTATAAGGCATCATATCTGCCAGGGTTTATGCAAATGACCACCCAAGGTATATGATGTAACACTGTAAGTAGTACTACTTACATGGATTATAATATGGATGGCACTCCCTGAAGTAGTATAATGCTTTGATTCCTGAACCTTGTCAGCTTGCAACAGAATAAAGCCCAAAACAGCCCAACTCAGGATCATATCTTGTCTCCAAGTCACTCATACCTAAAGTGACAGATACAGAAGCTATTTTTCAGCTTTATCCTTCTGAATTGCTTTATTCAGATACTATTTTCTCTTTCTTCCTTGCTAAAATAATCTAGATGTAGTTAAGGTATATCCAGATGGGCCCTTCCTAGGCCCAGAGGAAGAATGATGTTTGAACTAAGTAATGTTGGCAATCTTATTCTCCTTGGCCAACAATCGGTTTAAGGAGATGACAATTTGGGCCAGTTCTGGTGAATGATATATTAGGGGTATAAGGTTGGATGGCCTTATGAAAAAACAATGAGTAGAGAGATACTTCTTTTCCCTTCTTTAGATGCAGTCAGTCATGTAACAAGCAAGGGTGGACTGCAGGTGTAGTTGTAATTTTAACTGTGGTATAACAAACTGTGGATAAAAGAAGAGATTCTGGGACTGGTAAAAGGGAAATGTCTGAAACTCAAAGAGATCTTGAATAAAATTATTAAGAATTAATGGCATCTACTTCCCACTTTCTTGTTATGTTTAATTTTGGTTGGAATTTCTATTAACTGTAGGTAAAAATATTCTCATACATTTAATTAATATGACTACTTTATCTTTGTTTTTCTTTTATGCCATAGGATTTCACAAGGCAAGTGTAAACTAATTTCTTTCACCTCCACTACAATTCTGCTTAGAGACAACATATTCTCCACCTCTCTTCTTATGACTCTTTCATTTTCTTATCTTACATATTTTCAACGTGAAAAACAAATAACTGGGCAGTCCAGGTGGCTTGGTGGTTTACGCCGCCTTTGGCCCAGGGCCTGATCCTGGAGACCCAGCACCGAGTCCCACGTTGGGCTCCCTGCATGGAGCCTGCCTCTCCCTCTGCCTGTGTCTCTGCCTCTCTCTCTCTTTCTCTCTCTCTCTCCACAGTCTCTTATGAGTAAATAAATAAAATCTTATAAAAAAGAAAAGAATTTTTAAACAATTACACGCATTTTTCTCTCTAGATTATCTCTAGTTTATTTCCTCATCTATGACATGATGATAGTATATGCCTCGGAGGTTATTGTGGATACTGTCCAACTTAATCACAGACATATTTTAAGTCTTTAGTAAATTGTCTTCTAGTTTTCTATTTGGTGAAAAGTATATTATCTTAAAAAGATTTTTAAAATATTTATATACTCAAATTTTGACCAAAGAGCTTTCCTAAAATATAAGCACTTAGAAGTAAACAGATCTTTTATATATTATTTGACAAATGCCAACATTCTCTGACATATCTATAGTAAATGTACAGTACATTATATGGTTCAATCATTTGAAGGTAGAGAAAGTCAAAGCAACAAATATTTATAAGCTCTGACCACTTTGGGATATATAAAAAAAATTAAATTACGTATCTATAGTAATAAAATGTTATAATGCTTCCTCAGTTCCAGACAAATTTCATTGTTTGTCAGAAATAACAAATTTAACCCAGAGTCTCCAGAAAACTGAGACATTTTACTCTGGTCTTCACTTGGGGGTATATTGGCTGATAACATTTTCTCACTTATAATTAATCTGTCTGTCTGTCTCTCTCTCTTCTTGAATTTTTGGATAAGAATGAACAAAATTTATGAGTTTTTCTTGTAGTAGAAAAATAATACTCTGCTTATAGAAAAAAAGCTTTTCAATATTGGCAACATAGTGATGTATTGAGAAAGCTATTCAAGTTGCTGCATGAAGATTGCTTCCTTTTCCAGCCATTCATTATTTCCCCCACCCACGACAAGATGTAAGGTAGAATAATGAGATGGGGTATACATTTATAGAGTGTCTACTATGAGGCAGACATTTTACTTGGTATTCAGAGTAGCTTATCTTATGTTAAGCCTCATTCATCAACTCATTTGAATGAGCTTATTTCACTTTTACATGTGGTGTTTGAGGTTCAGAGAGGCATAAAGAATAATGATATGAATATGCAGCACAGTTTATTAAATATAACATTTGGCAATATGAAAAGTCCTTCTTTTTCTTATTTCAATCTGCTAATACTAATACTTTCATATTTCTACTTTTTCATAGCTATCTCATAGGATTTATAACATAGAGGTATACCTCAGGGATAATGCAGTTTTGATTCCAGACCACTACAATAAAGTGAATATTGCAATAATGTAAGTCAAATGAGTTTTTTGGTTTCCCAGTGTTAGCAGGCTGAAAGCAGCAACCTCCTTGTACTATCTCCATAAAATCTTTTAGGTGATCAGGTGCATTGCCAGTGAGCAGTAATATTTTTAAATGAACCTTATTTTGCTGAGTAGTAGGTCTCAACAGGCTTAAGATATTCAGTAAACCATGCTGTAAACAGATGTGCTATCAGCCAGGCTTTTTTGTTCATGGTATAGAGTACAGGAAGAGTAGATTTAGCATAATTCTTAAAGTTCATAGGATTTTTGAATGGCCAATGAGCATTGGACTCAATTTAAAGTCACCAGCTGCACTGGTCCCTAACAAGAGAGTCATCAGTCCTTTGAAGTTTGAAGCCAGACATTACTACTCATTGCTAACTATGAAGGTCTTAGATGATACAATCTTCCAAAAAAGGCTGTTTTGTCTATATTGAAAATCTGTTGTTTAGTGTATCCACTTTCATTAATTATGAGTTTTAGATCTTCTGGATAACTTCCTGCAGCTTCTACATTAGCACTTGCTGCTTCACATTGCCTTTTTATGTTACAGAGATGGCTCCTCTCTTTAAACTTCATAAAGCAACTTCTGCTAGCTTCCAACTTTCCTTCTGCAGCTTCCTTACCTCTTTCAAACTTTATAGCACTGAAGAAAGTTATGCCCTTGTTTTGGATTAGACTTTGGCTTAAGGGAATGTTGTGGCTGATTTGATCTTCTATCCAGATTACTAAAACTTTGTATCAGCAATAAAGCTCTTTTGCTTTCTTATCATTTTTGTGTTCATTGGAATAGCACCTTTAATTTCATTCAAGAAATTTCCCTTGATTCACAGGTTGCCTCTTTTGTGTAATTGGCACAGTTTTTGGCCCATCTCAGTTTTCAACATGCTTTCCTCACAAAGCTTAATCATTTCTAACTTTTGATTTAAAGTGAAAAATGAGCAACTCTTCCTTTCACTTGAACACTTAGAAGCCCCTGCAGGGTTACTAACCAGTCTAATTTTAATATTGTTGCGCCTCAGGGATTAGGGAGGCCCAAGGAGATGGACAAAGACAGGGGAATGGCAGATTGGTGTAGTCAGAAGGCACACATTAGTGATTAAGTTTACCATTTTATTTGGACATGGTCCATTTAGCCCCAGAACGAATACAACAGTAACATCAAAGATGACTGATCACAGATCCAGTAACAAATACAAAATAATTTTTAAAAAGCTTGAAATATTTTGAGAATTACCAAAGTGTGACATTGAGACATCAAGGCAGCAAATTCTGTTAGAAAAATGGTACCAATAGACTTACTCTAGGCAGGGCTGCCATAAACCTTACATTTGTAAAAAAAAAAAAAAAAAAAAAAAAATGTAATTATCAGCCATGTGCACTAAAGTGAAATGCAGTAACATGAAGTATGTCTGTATTATAATTTAATTGTGGGCACCTAACTGGTACATCAAACATTAGATTCTCAGATAATTCACCTTCAAATGACCCTTGTTGTTTTAAGTTTAATGTACTATTTTAATAACACTGTGTATTTACATTATGCTTGAAATTTACATTCCACTTTTATTCCTTTAACTAATTAGGATACAAAAGCTATTGTCATTTTACATATGAAAAAAATGAGATTCAGAAAGGAAATATTTTATGCTAAATTCAATTATTTAAATATGGCCTTTCTCACCCAAACAGAAATAGGTTAATAAATCATGGATGCTTCTAAACCATTTAACATATACCTATTATAGCACACTAACAGTATTATCCCAACAAAAATATATTCACTGATCACATATCTGTGATAGACCATATGTAAAACTTTCATTATGCCATTCAATCTTCATAGCAATCCTATAAGTTGAACCACTACTTTTATCATTATCATTATTATTGTCAATATTATGATCATTTATGTTGGTTCAGTAAATTGTCTCAAGAGCCAATTAGTAGCAAAGCTTGGATTCAAGCATAGCGCTTGAGTCTAGAATCTCAAATTCATAAATATTCCACTATTTTAGCACATTTTGTCATCTGGTCAGTACATTATTAACCATCTAAATACAAAGAAATATGTTTTTAATATGTATGTTTTTAAGACCTACCCTATTGCTCACATTTTGGTAAATCTTACTGTTTTAAAATAAAAATCTATAACTACATATTTTAGTAAGCTTTGCAAGGCTTTGAAATTGAATGGGTAATTAAATTCAGTTATGACAAGAGTATAACCTACATGGAGTAGGAATTTTATTTGCCCTGTTTACTGTATATCACAAGTTTAGAACAGTGAATCATATTTTTAATAATTGTTGAATAGGTGGTTATATTTTACTATAGTAGAGTGAATATAAGGATGCCATACAGACTAATAGTGAAATCATGGAGCAGAAAGAAAAACCAGATTTGGAGAAGGGAATTCAAAAGCTGGAGCAGAGAACAGAAAGGTGCAAGCTGGAAATTGCTTACTGTCAACACTGGAGATGTTGTTGGCATTGGTTTCTTCTCTTCCTCGTGAAACCTTGCTAAGTTCCACTTCTGGTTCAGAGGATTTCAAAAAGTATGAAGTAATGAGATCATAGGGTGAGACTCCAGATGGCAGAAACCATGACAACAGAAAAGCAATGAAATAGAACTTTTTGCTGACAGAAAATAAATATCTTTTTCAATAGTTGTGGGTACCAGGAATAGGTGTTGAATGATGTGGACTTTCTAATTTCTCATTGACTTTATGAAATGTAATCATTTGATAATTGGTATAACATATTGTGTGCATAATGTTTTCTTTATTTAAAAATTGTAGTATAATTGTGTTGCAAAGTTAACAAAGATTTAAGGTATTTTGAAAGCATTGGAAAACATTAGAAACCAGGTATGAATCATAGCAGAAATGCATTCATGACAAATATAGTTCATTTTTAAAAATCACAAAATAAGCTATATAAACATGGACTATGTGATAAGTTCCTGACAAATATTTCCTTCCAATTAGTGTAAGTAGATCATATAGGCCAAGATACTACTTTAAAGTATAATTGGTCTCAATTTGGAATGTATCATTTTACCATTGTTCTTATTCTGAAAAGAAATAAACACTCTTTGGGAAGGATTTTTTAAATATATAAAAAAGACAATGGCACTAAATTGTTTGGTTAGCTACTAATTATAACTAATGATATTTTGCTTTACAATTTATGATATCTGTCATACAATGTGCATTGCTAAAACTGGACCACTAAAAAGTCAAAATAGAGTGTGAATAAGATGCTAGCCTTTTGTCAAATTAATTTAGATGCTTTTATTGAAAATTAACATTTCAAAGGAGAAGGGAAATATCTATGATCATAATATCTTTTCACTTTTTAAACTTTATTGTGTTTTTGAAACTATAGTCATACACAGTAAAATAGATTCAGTGATAGAGCAACACTTGTTATCTGCTAAATTCAAATCATATAGTTTCATGTTTTGTATGACACTGTTGGTTGATTTAAAAAATGCATAATGATATCAATATAAAATTTTAAACACTGTATATATAGTATATGCATATGTATATATATTTAATATGTACACATAATAGATAATAAAGCATAAAATTGAAAAAAGGTAAATTATTTTTTTTTGAAAATGCATAAATTAAAAAGCATCTAGGCTTATTTTATTATTCAGTTCCTTATCATCTTCCTATATTTAAACTGCTTACAGTTTATTTGATGACTAATAACTATTTTTGAATAAACTCATTTTAATTCAATTACTCAGTCAATTGAAATACCAAAAATCAACATAGCTTCAGAATTCAAATTATGTAGAGTACTTTGACAGTCATAATTATTAAAGGTGGAGGGCATATGTATTCTCTCAGCTGGTGAAGCTGACCTTTTAAATGCCTTTTTTCCAAAAAGAAACCCATGGAATCAAAACATTGTTGGCATCTTTGAAACATGCTTATGCCTTGGATATAAGTTATAAGATGGTTATATTTTTGGATCCCAGTATTTGAAATCCATCATATGACACAGTAGCTGACCAGTGGTCTGAAGGTACTATGAAATATTTGATACTGGGAAAAAATCTCCTAAGAGTAATCATTAATATGCAATTGTTTCTGTCTATTCCAAGAGTAATAAGATTGGAATTATGATGAAATGCACAATTGTCAAAGTTTGTATTTTAAGTAAAAAGGCAATGTAGAAATTTAAGTAAAGTAATAGAAAGTATTACATTTATTTCTAAATACACAATTTTTGTAACAAATTTATAAACTAGTTCAATTAAATAGTTATGACATTTTGTCATCACAATAATACAGCTGATGTCTACCATCTAAGTATAATAGAACCTTGAGAAAATCAGAACTCTCAATTGGAGAGGCTGAAAAATCAGATAGCAACACCTATTTTACAACATAATTATATAACTTATTTAATGTCATAAAAATCATATGAAATTGCTTACTAAATTTGAAAAGTTATTATAAAGGTATTTTACTTTTTAAATCCTTTATCCTATAATAATTGAATTTAAAGGATAATATTAGTGATTTTTAATTAATAATTATATATCTATACCTATTATTAAGTGTGTATCTCAGTATTGAAAATGATATCAATATAGGTATACTCTCTCATAGGAAAAGCATACGCAATTTGGTTTCTCCTAAACCTTTGTTAGAATTTAAAAACTATATGTACTTTAAAAACTCAAGTAAATTCCTTGGGTAAAAGTATACTTGTTTTATGTATTTTTAAAGAATTTATCTATTTATTTTAGAGGAAGCAAGCACAAGCAGAGGAGGGAAGGAGCAGAGGGAGAGGGACAAGAAGACTTCATGCTGAGTGCAGAGTCCAATAGGAGTTTGATCTCATGATCCTGAGCTCATGACCTGAGTGGAGATCACCAGTCAGACGCTTAACCAACTGAGCTACCCAGGAGTCCCTTGTTTTACATTTTTTTTAAAGATAGAACTCCTGGGGCACTGGGTAACTCTGTCAGTTAAGCCTCTGATTCTTGATTTTGGCTCAGATCATGATCCTGACAGGATCAAGAGATGGAACCCTGCCTCAGCTCCATTCTGGGGGTGGAGCCTGCTTAAGGTTCCCTCTCTGCCCCTCCCTTTGCTCTGCCGAGCACTCACCTGTGTGTGTACTCTCTCTCTTAAAAAATACAAAACTATATGTTATTTTGTGCATTAAATTTACAGAGAAATGCCTCCTTCTTTGAAACTATGAGAAAATACTATGAGATATGTTATGAGCTAAGCTGGCTGTAAAAACATGGCTTATAAATGTCATGATAGGGGCAGCCCGGGTGGCTCAACGGTTTAGCACCACCTTCATCCCAGGGCATTATCCTGGATACCCGGAATCTAGTCCCATGTCAGGCTCCTTGCATGGAGCCTGCTTCTTCCTCTGCCTGTGTCTCTGCCTCTCTCTCTCTCTCTCTCTCTCTCTCTATCATGAATAAATAAATAAAATCTCAAAAAAAAAATAAATGTGATGATAATGAACCATCCAGTTAACTAAAATATAGTTTCAAATCATGCCTATTTTATTTCATTTTATTACATGAAGTAGTTTCCAAATCACTAAGGCAACACACAACAAAGCATTATTTAATTGCTCTCTCTTATAATGCCATCCTGATAACAAAATTTCATTCAATAATTGAACAATCATTTTCAAGTGCCTTATGAGTACTGCAGGAAATACATAGATGAGTAGCATATGCTTCCTCAACGTCAAGGTGTTTATTAGTGAGAGAGATAATAATCAAACTTACTCTATTGCCTTGTGGAATTAAGCAAATGCTAAGAGAAATATAAAGCATCTATATAGCAGCACAGAAATGGAAGCAATTAATTTACCTTGAAGAGAAATTAGCCTGCCAGTTTCAAGATTAAAAGCTCAGTTATGAAATGAGTTAAAGAAAAACTTGGTAGGGATGCCTGGGTGGCTCAGTGGGTGAGTGTCTGCCCTCAGTGCAGGTTGTGATCCTGGGGTCTGGAGATTGAGTCTCACATCGGGCTTCCTGCATGGAGCCTGCTTTTCCCTCTGCCAATGTCTCTGCCTCTCTCTCTCTCTGTGTCTCTCATGAATAAATAAATAAAATCTTTGAAAAAAAGAAAAACTTGTAAATCTAGTAAACCTCATTAAAATCACCATTAGTGGAAGGTGCTCTTAGATCCTGATTCAAGTTATAGAACAGTTATTAACTTCATAAATGGTGTGCCTATTTTTCTTTTGTCTCCACAGGAATTTTAGCATAAACTTGAAGAAGCTCCAAGTACTACTAGCCTGATGCCATTTTAAATTAAAATTTACTGATATTTCATAAAAATATTCAATGATGAAATTATTTTTCCCCTTCCAGTTAATCATATACCTTCCATCTTTCACCTGGCTGTTAAAATGTAAGATGATATTGTATTGGAAATATACTAGATCTATTGATAAACCTATTCACTTTATCTGATCTCCTCATTTCCTGTCTTTTCCCATTGTACCTATTCCAGTTTCTAACAATGGCAGTGTCCTCTGTAAGAAGTATGTTTGGGAAAATTTCAAAAGGACAGCTTGCATATTTTTGTTGGATGGCATTTCTGGTCAGTTAGCTGAACTAAACTTCCACCTTCATTCTATACACACACACACACACACACACACACACACACACAGGAACATATGGAGATGCCAGCTCAGATGTTAGAAAAATGTCTTAGATGTTTATTTAACCACACTTGAAACCAAAACAGGAGAATAACTAACCAGAGCAGAAGACAAAAAAATAAGTTTAAGTTCAGATAGAAGAGATAGAGGTGAAACCCTCATAGTAATTAGAAGTAGATATTTCTCATAAGTAATGGGGGCTTATGGGCCTCTGGTAACTGCAGGAAGCAAAGTCAAGTTCCTATTGTTGTACTGTTTCTTTGAGTGAAGGTACCATCATTCTAGTCTGTCTGTATTTAGATGCCTGATATTCATACACAGCCTTTAGTAATCCACCATGTTGTAATCCTAATACTTGTCAAATACTCCTGGATCCTACTGCCTCCTTTCTACCCATTAGATTAGTTTATTTTTTCCCATTATTTCAATAACGTCCTGATTTGTCTTCTTTCAAGTTGGCTTCCTTCCATAGGATTCCCTGCTTGACCATAGTAATTACATTCATAAAACATAAGTCTGAATGAAATTCAATGCTCATCTCTTTTCCTTGTATTTCAAGGCTCTCCTTTAACTCTCAAGTAAATCTCATGCCTTTCAACAGACACATAACATCATTCATAATTTTATCCTTTCTTACTTCTCCAGATTTCTTACATTTCTCTTCCATTTTCTTCCCATTTTTGTCTTTATATTTTAATATTACAGTTATAATCCTCTTTTTTCTTATGTGTTCCATCCATGCAAGCTACTGTACCTCCACTACCATTAGATTGCTTTTAGCTTGAGTACTCTTGCCTCCACGTACTTCAGAATTTCTCAAGCATTTTATTTGGAGGCCTTCCTCCCTACCCAGTCAACTTGCCTTAGTGCCTCTGGAATGTACCCTTCCATTCTTTCTCCACTATGGTATGTACACCATTAAAGAATTTAGAAAAATGAATCATAGGTGACTTTTTTATGGTTTTATTTTCTATTACTATATATACTAGTGCAGTGTATATACTTCACTGATGTTTATTGAATTAGCAGATGAACTGCATTGTTGTGAGCCATATTAGAAAAGACAACTCTTTAAGATCATGAATTCATTTATTTTCTTTGGACCTTAGTTTTGTAATCCGTTAATTATAGGAGACTGAATGAACTGATCTTTAAGCTCTTTGCACAGTCCTTAAAATTCCCTACAAATTCTTCTAAGATCTGATCCTATCACTTCCCCAGCCTCATTATCTATTAATCTCTCCAATCTTTTCAGCCATACAATTTCTTTTTTGTTCCCCAAATACAGCAGGCATGCATCCCTTTTTAGGAGAGTTATATTACCTAATTTTTCAGGCCTGTATACCCTCCCTCATTTTCCCTAAGGCTAACTTCTCATTTTGTAAAAGACCTCATTGTAAGCTACAATAAAAACTAACATATTTCATAAGTTATATAGAAAATAGACTACAGTATCAGTAATAGTTCCTAGTTTTATTTTCCTTTTTCTATAACAACTTTCTCTTTATAACACCATTTTATTTACTATTTTATGTTTATTGATTATTGTCTAACATTTCTTTTTGGAATGTCAACTCCTAGAGGGCAGAAATCTTTTTTGTACAAAAGTATATTTTAAATGCATAGAAAATTTCTTATCATATCTGTAAGTATTTGTTGACATAAATACAGGTAATATTTAGTTCTATGAATAAAAATGTTAGTTCAAAATCACTGCTTTTCAAATAATATGTATATATTCTCTTTCTTGTATCTGACTTGGCTCAAGTTGTCGACTTAGAAGTGTGTTTCCCCTAAATTCTAAACATATTTTACCTATTCATTAAGTCTTTATTCTGTATCAAATCCAAATTATGATGAGAAAATTTTACTCATCTCCTTAGTTAGAAGTGATTTCTCCCTATACAAAGCTACTGGAGCATTTATTAGTATCACTTATTTGATTTTTAATAATTAAAGTAAATCTAAGTAAATTTAATAATTTTGTGTTAACAAAAGTTTACTTACTTTGAGTGATTATCAATTATCTTATAACTAAATTATAATTCTCCATGAGTAATTTATGGTTATATATGTACTGCATTGTATGTATATATACATAGTTTGCACTTCGTTTTCCACAATTAAAATCACAAAATTGACCTTAACTAAAAATGACTTTATGCATTATGTAAAAAATGATAAATTATATCCACCACTTAATTAATCCACAAGGAAGTGCTCTTTTATTATTTTTGTGGGGGTTTTTTTAGTTACCAAAAAAAATATGTAATTTTGGTTTCTCTCTATGGGATGGAAAGAACAAGAAAATTATTTCTTTAAATGAGTTTGATATAATTAGGATGCTGCTAATTATATTGTATTTTAATGGCTACCAATCAAGGATCCACTAAAGCTCAGTAAGTTCATGTAGAAGGTTAATGGCTAGAGAAATTAATTCGATTTATTTCCTAATTCAAACTGAAAAGTCACATGAAGTTTTCCTGTCCTCTGTTGATTGAGGGGCAAATGCTCCAGTAACAGTTCTTACAGAATATTAATGATATAATAAAGTGAGAGCACTTTATCTCAAATTGCAACTAGAAACTTCTCATGTTTAATAATTACAATAATTTTAAAAAATAAAAATAATTTTAAGCACACTCACAGAAAGCCTTTTATTAAAATAGAGCGCTAGAGTTGTCTTAAAAACAGTATGTTCCTAACATGTTATCTACTTACTACTCCTATAAAAAAAACCTGCATTCTCTCCGGATCAAACTCAAAAATAAATCTCTTATGTATTTATTATGTTTTGTTCCAAATGGTGATCTAATCTTTTGTTTATATATTATATAAATTATTCCTCAAATCCTCATATTTTGGCATGGAGTAAGTACTGTTATCAGGATGCAATTATCAATATGATGTGAATGGCAATCCCTCAACTTGGGTACAAGACGGCTCAGGTTATTAGTTCCACTTTTTCAAAAGAGAAAAGAGTACCTTAGAAAGAGATAAGTTTGGAAGTGTATTCAAATACAGAAGTCCAATAAGAGACAAAATTAGCACCTGAACCCAAGTCAAAACCTAAAGCAGATCAGGACACAGCGCAAATGTTTACAATGGCTTCCCATGCCAGACTAAAGGTCAGAAGCTTTCAGTGGCATATACAGTATACATAATCTATCTTAATCTATTTTCTCTTCTCCTTACCTAGCATTCTCCCTTTTAACTTCTAGAACACATTGGAATTCCTGTTTTCCCTAAAAAAAAAAAAAAAAAAAATAGACAAACTGCATTTTTATGGGCCTTATCAAGGCTCTGCCTTCAAACACAAAGGTTTTCTCTCTATATATCCACATGATTTGCTTACTTCTAAATCTTTAATTAAATGGCACTTTCACTGTATCAACCCAACTTGCAACCCTAAAATTACTACCCCTTTCCTTTATTTATGTTTCTCTATAGCATGTATCACCATCTGACAAAATACGTGTTTGACCCATTAATTTGTTTACTGACTATCTCTTATCTCTGGAATATAATATACATGAGATTTTATTTTATGATGTAATTTCTTGGCTTAGAAAAGTGTTTGGAACAAGGTGATACTCAAAAATGTTTCTAAGCTAAAACTGTCCAATACTGTTAAATTATTTTCCAACGTAATTGCTCTATAGGTAAATGTCCACTGTGTGATTCTGCTTGTTTTCACATCGCAATTACCTTTGTCTTGCATTATAAATCTTGTTGCTTTCTTGGGAAATGGGCAAACAGAAACATTTACCTCATTATTACTATAAATTATAAGTTATTAATTTATGAGATACATTGAGCTGTATCCATTTTGTCTCTCTTTTGATGGTAGCTACCTTCATTTGCCCACTTTAGATTAACTTTTGTTCCTTTTATTATTGATTTTTAAGAATTCTTAATATATTTAGGAAATTGGTATTTGGGCTATGGGTTGTGTTACCCATATTCTTTCATTTCTATTTATTTTTTTATCTTTGTGCATTATTTTTAATTATGCTGTCAATTTTATGTATTTTACTTTATCCTTATTCTTATTTATGATATTCTGTGCTATGTGACCTGCTTAAGAAAGTAAAAAGAATTCCTTTAAAATTAAATCCTGAGAGAAGGGAAAGTATACTTGAAAATAAACACAAATGGATTGTACTGAACTATTTCAGTTAACTTCACAATTAAGGTAAGCATAAGAACCAAAGGCAATTTGTCAAGAAATGACTGTATTATCTGTTTACTAGAGAATAAAAAAAGACTGACACATACAGGTTTAAAGAAAATGTCTGTCCAATTGTTTCTTAAATTTTCCTGGATCCTATTTTGTCTTCTAACAGTTTGCTGGATTGTTCACTCTAATCCATCCATTATGTTCCTTTCTTGTGTAATTTTGGTTAAAAAATTGCAAAAAATGTTTTTATCATTGAAGTGTGCATTTATTCAAATATCATGGGTTGGGTAAAGACATTATCTGTAAATTTAAATCAGTTTAATATATTACTGGAATTTAAAATATGGGCATTTAAGGAAAATGCCTAACTTGCATTTGTGTTTCCAAGTCTCTCAACTGCTTGTCTATAGGGATAGATAAAATCTTCTGTTCTATCCTGCTTCTTGGTGATATGAGCATCTTTGGAGACCATCATGGATATAGAAGGAAGAAAATCCTAGGTTGAACATCTCTGTAAATTCATACATTTAATATCAGAGATTTGTCCAGGAGTTTGTGTTTTGTAGTGTAAGTATTAGACTTATATAGGTGAGATAAAAGGTTTTAACTGATTCAATGATTTATCCAATATGACAATGTCACAGTTTTTAAGTAGTTTGTGCTACCTCATAATTAAAAAAAAAATCCTTGCAGTATTCCCTGTTATTTAGGCTAACATTCATTAAAGTACACTAACCTAATTCTAGTATTTGAGTAAACGAGAGATTCCTTTTCTCCTACCTACATCAGAATAAAATAAACTGAGACCTATAAGATCACAAGGAGGCAGCCATGTCAAAAACTCCATTTGAGCTTGCCAAACAGTATAGGAAAAAAGGATATTAGATCTGAGAGAGAATGAATTTGACATAATGAAGCGAAAGAAAAAGGCTAGTGAGGCAGGAGAGGAGCAAATGGGATGTAGGGAGGCATGGGAGGAAAGGGTTATTACAAGAGAACAGAGTAGACAGAAGCCAGATCTTGTAGTTGTTACTTTTTAGTTTCTTTCTCTGCTTTTTGGTTTACAGCTATAAACACACTTGATAATTTTATCTTTTATGAGAACAGCAGCAATACAAATCTAATAGAATCACCAAAGGTGGACTAGAGTGAAATAGTCTATGAAAATATCCTTTAGCTCTAGATTTAATTCAACATAATAATAAAAACAGATGAATGCCATATATTTGATAAATATTTTCCTTAAATTCTGTTTATATTATTATTTGGGGTATAACAAATGAGTGTGTCCATTTATTATCAGCATGTTGTTAAAGCTGCTTGAGGATTTTAAAAATATTTATTCCAGATAACAGTAGGAACAGATAGTAGTAATTCATATAACAGGAGATTTTATGGATATTAATCTGATAAATTGTATTGCTTTGCTGTAGCACTCTGGATTTTGTGATTTAACAATACCAGGCTTTTATTGTGAAAGAGAAGTTACTATCACTTAGTGACTTTGTATAAGTTCTTAATTTCAGTTCTAATTTAAATGACTCCATTGTCCTACTACACTGGGGAGGGGGAAATAAATGAGTCACCTTGTTTAAAAATGTGGAGAAGTGTCATCTTTGATATTATTAGTCCCAGCATTGTGTTAGGCAAGCTGATTTTATGTGCTGGAGCAAAACCCATGGCTCATAAACTCAACAGAGGTGAGTGAGTTATGATGGTCTTGGAAATACGTTAATGAAATTCTGCAAACATCAGTATGGTACATTAGTCTTCATCACATTTGGCTTTATTAAACACACAGATAGATGGGAAGCTGTCATGTATGCCAATTGTTTTCCTTTTTCAAAATGACCTAAGGAAATACAAAAGTGTTTCTATTTTTTTCAGCTATTTTAAAATCATGTGCAAATGATAAAATTTCATAGTTTGGTGATTTAAAGAATGAGACAGTTTAGGATTTTGTCATCATCATGATTTAATATTCATCAGTGATCCATAATACATTGGACACCACAAGAAAAAAAAAAAGGACACTGCAAAGACACAGTCTGTGCCCTTAATTTATGTTTGCTTATTTTCTCTAAAGACTAGAGAAAATATAATGTTTGCTTCAGGGTACATGGTTGAAAGCTGAAGTTTTCCATCAGAACCAATGGGGCTTATACCATAGGAAGGACTAAGTTGGTCTGTTCATTTCAAGACAAAATAGACATTAAAATGAAAGTTATACCAAATAATAATAAAAATTCAAATGTTGAGCTCATTGAAGAAAATTTTGCTCTATCAACCTAATTGTATGTTCAGTTTTTGAGTTTAAATTAAAAAAGCAATTTACAATCGGGATTTCATTTTTCTACTTGGGGTAATATATAATAGATCATGTGATTAATTTAGATTTTGGAATTGAAAAGTGGCAGTCACCTTCAAAATGTGATGTAACATATATCCTAATATGATATCAACTATATTCGGAATGCATAATTCAGCCTTAGGACATTCCTTTGATATATTCTTTATACTATTGTCAAAGTAAAATAACTCAAACACCAAACTCATTCTTCTTTCAAATACAGTTCACATTTTTCCAAATATCCCCTCTCCTATAGCCACATTATGTTAATATACATAATATTTATATCTAATATATTTAATTTGCTTCTAATATCATCTATCACTCTGATATGTAATATACATATATAATGCCATTCTTTCTGCACTTATCCTTGATCCCTTTGTATATGGTAAGGTAAAGATTATGTTACATAGCAGAACATTACACAAGTTCTCCAGGGGAAGAATTTCTTTTCAGTTGTTTTTATTCATTTTTTTGTGATGATAATAATGATGATGATTACTCTTATTTTTTTTAATTTTATTTAAATGCAATTTACCAACATATATATAATATTTTTTTTAATTTTTATTTATTTATGATAGTCACAGAGAGAGAAAGAGAGGCAGAGACACAGGCAGAGAGAAGCAGGCAGAGAGAAGCAGGCTCCATGCACCGGGAGCCCGACGCGGGAATCGATCCCGGGTCTCCAGGATCGCGCCCTGGGCCAAAGGCAGGCGCCAAACCGCTGCGCCACCCAGGGATCCCCCAACATATATATATATATATATATATATATATATATATATATATATATAATCTTCTCTATCCATTTATCTGTCAAAGGACATCGTGGCTCCTTCCATAGTTTGGCTCTTGTGGACATTGCTGCTATGAACATTGGGGTGCAGTGTCCCGTCATTTCACTACATCTGTATCTTTGGGGTAAATACCCAGTAGGGCAATTGCTGGGTCATAGTGTAGCTTTATTTTTAAAGCTTGAGGAACCCCCACACTGTTTTGCAGAGTGGCTGTACCAGCTGGCATTCCCACCAACAGTGCAAGAGGATTCCCCTTTCTTCACATCCTCACCAATATTTGTTGTTTACCGTCTTGTTAATTTTAGCCATTCTCACCAGTGTAAAGTGCAATCTCATTGTGGTTTAGATCTGTATTTCCCTGATGGCAAATGATGTGGAACATTTTTTCATGTGCTTGTTGGCCATATGTAGGTTTTCTTTGGAGAAATGTCTATTCATGTCTTCTGCCCATTTCTTGCTTGCTTCTTGGGTGTTCAGTTTGGTAAGTTCTTTATACATCTTGGATACTAGCCCTTTATCTGATATGTCATTTGCAAATATCATCTCCTATTCTGTTGGTTGTCTTTTAGTTTTGTTGGCTATTTTCTTTGCTGTGCAGAAGCTTTTTACCTTGATGAAGTATCAATAGTTCATTTTTACTTTGTTTCCCTTGCCTTCGTAGGTATGTCTTGCAAGAAGTTGCTCTGGTCAAGTCAAAAAAAAGGTTGATGCCTATATTCTCCTCTAGGATTTTCATGGATTCATAAGTGTTCTGTAGTTTCTAGAGTACAGATCCTTTACCTATTTGGTTAGATTTATTCCTACGTATCTTGTGCTTTTGGTGCAATTGTAAATGGAATTGAGTCCTTAGTTTCTCTTTCTTCAGTCTCATTGTTAGTGTATAGAAATGCAACTGATTTCTGTGCATTGATTTTATATCTTGCCACATTGCTAAATCACTGTATGAGTTCTAGCAATCTTGGGGTGAAATCTTTTGGGTTTTCTATATACAGATCATGCCATATGCAAAGAGGGAGAGTTTGACTTCTTTGCCAATTTGAACTTCTTTTCTTTCTTTCTTTTTCTTTTTTGTCTGATTGCTGAGGCTAAGACTTCTAGTACTATACTGAACAACAGTGGTGAGAATGGGCATCCCTGTCATGTTCCTGACGTTAGGGCAAAAGCTGTCAGTTTTTCTCCATTGAGAACGAACGATATTTACTGTAGGCTTTTCATACATGGCTTTTATGGTATTGAGATATGTTTCCTCTACTCCTACACTTTGAAGAGTTTTAATCAGGAATGGATGCCATATTTTGTCAATGCTTTCTCTCCATCTATTGAGAGGATCATATGGTTCTTGTCTTTTATTTTTTTAAAAGATTTTGCTTATTTATTCATAGAGACACAAAGAGAGAGGCAGAGACACAGGCAGAGACACAGGCAGAGAGAGAAGCAGGCCCCATACAGGAAGCCTGACGTGGGACTCGATCCTGGGTCTCCAGGATCACACCCCAGGCTGCCGGTGGTGCTAAACCGCCGCTACCAGAGCTGCCTGGTTCTTGTCTTTTAGTAATGTGATCTATCATGATGATTGTTTATGAATGTTGAATCACCCTTGCATCCCAGGAATAAATCCCACTTTGTCGTGAATAATCCTTTTAATGTACTGTTGGATCCTATTGGCTAGTGCCTTGTTGAGAATTTTGGCATCCATGTTTATTAAGGATATTGGTCTGTAATTATCCTTTTTGGTGGGGTCTTTGTCTGGTTTTGGGATCAAGATAATGTTGGCCTAATAGAACGAGTTTGGAAGCGTCCTTTCCATTTCTGCCCTTCGAAAAAGCTTTAGTAGAGTAGGTATTATTTCTTCTTTAAACATTTGGTAGAATTCCCTTGGGAAGTCATTTGGTCATGATGACTTAATTTTTGGTAGTTCTTATTCCTGGTCATAGTGCAATACTGTACATTTTCTAGGCACTCAGTGTTATTAGGTGGATATATAAATATATACTATCTATGCAATTTTTTGTATATATATACAGTTATATATACACACTATGTAAATACATGTATTTATATATTTATATGTATAAATAATGACTTTATAATATCCATAAATCCAGAATATCATATTTCACAAGGTCAATTGTAGAAATCAAATTTGAGATGTTGAAGCTTATAAGACAAAATAATGCAAGTTTTACTATACTTATAAAGGAAACTAAGGTATATGTATGAAAATGTAATCTTGTGTTGCTAGATGAAGATATGAGAAACATATTTTTCTATATGGTAAATTTATAAATATGAGTGTGCATACCAGAGATTTTGAATTTGATATGCTGCCACAAATGTGGTAGTGATTGCTCAGTAAAAGTTGACTATAACCTGACTCAGTGGGGTTCTACACAAAATGAAGTTGAAATATCAAAAATTCCTTGCTGAATTGGAAAGGTGATTCCAAGTATATTGGAGATGGGAATGTTGGGAGGGATTTTATATTGCCTGTTGTGCTCATCTACCATGTAGATATGTTCCCAAATGAGGTAAAAAAAAAAAATCTTTTCAACAGGCATTGGGAAATTCTTTAATGAGGAGAGTGCAAGCATCTTATAAGAATATTCTTTGGGCTGTTTTCTAGAGACCAGAGATGTGGGTGGTAAATGCTGTTAATGAAACATTCTACTTGGTTTCAGTTAGATAGTAAATGCCAGTGTGACAGAATTCTAGTACCAGTTCTAAACTGCCCCACAGTTACTAGGTGGCACCTCTAATCAGAATAGCATGATTTGCAAAACTACTTAGTAGTAACTAATAATCAGTTCCTGTGAGAAATACAATTGGGTGCGACTTGTATAATTATACAATTAGGACTGCATGACTTAACACAAAACAAAACCCACAGGTCTGGTTAAAAAAAAAAAAAATTGCCCTAACTTGAATCACTATGACAACAAAATCTCTACCCTTGACTCATCTTCCAGCTGAATTAATTCATACCCTATAAACATCCATAGAGTATTCTTAAGTAAAAAGTACACTATGACAGTATGCACACCCGTTAAAAATCATCATTCTAACTTTTCCTAACATATATTTTATTTGACAAGGTAACTCTGTAGTTGGTAAAGTAAGTTAATACTCATTTTTCATGTATAATTGTATAATTTTCCTGTGTTATATTCATTATTAGAATTTAGAATGGCACTGCTGTCATGATGGTGGCTTATCATTTTCCTGTTACAAGTATGTTTGCTCATGTTTGTCTTATCAGTCCTTTATTAGGTAGTAGAAGTCTAGTCAGTATTGCATATCTAATATCCCCTTTGGAGTTCCTACAAGACCCAGGGGCAGGTTTTTCAGCACTGTCAATCATTTGACCACAAGAAGTCTAATTTAAAGTTGCCATGGAGGTCCTCGGGCTTAAAATCCATCACTAGGTTGGCAAATAACTGCTCTAAGCCTAATACATTCTTTTTGCAAAGTGTCCAGTACCTATCAAAAGTATCAATCTTATTGTACGATAATTGTAATTTTTGTTGTTTTAAACTGATAGAACATTGAATCAATTCCCCAATGTTCTCCTCTCTTCCTATATTTCATTTCAATTAATAGTAGCATAATGCTAAGTAATAATGGCATAACAATTTCCAGAAGTTACTCAAACACCATCATCAGTGGGTTCATTATGATTTTAAGTTAGGTAGGAATCTAATTCTGAAATCCCATCCCGAGAGCTTGTTTTCTGAAACAGCCCCTACTAGCAGTTTTTCTGAGCTCGAATTCCAAAACAAACAAACAAACCAAAACCTTACACACAGACTAAATGTCAAGACTTTTTTTTTTTTTTTGAAAGTACAATCCTAAGGGAATAAGAGTAAAACAGTGGGGACTTGAGACAGAAAAAGATAGGAAGAAATGTACAATGGAGCATTACACCCCTGGTTATTACTTGACATTAAGCCCTAAAGAAACACAGCTGTTTACATAGCAGATACTTTTATATGATTATATGGGCTGGCCCAATGGAAATATTGCCATGAGTAGTTAGGTAAAAAGGAGAAGAAAAAATGATCAGCCTATTCTGTCATTCCTTGTTTGATTCCATTCAGACAAGAAGCTTCATTGCCTGAGGCTGACCAGCCTCACAAGCTAGTGGTTCTGTTTTTAACCAGTATGGCCTATTACACCACTGAGCAGGAATCTAATTTCTAGCATGGCTGTATAATAGACCAAGTAATACAAACGTTAAGTGTATTTGTGGGGACTAACTTCCTGGTTGGAGTTAGTGTGGGGACAAAAAAACAGCACTGCTAAAATTCTTCATATGATCAAAAATAAAATCTGATCTCAGCATTACACCACCCACAAAATCATTTCTCGACAGTTTAAAAGTAAAAATATACAAAATACAGTATAAAACATTTTGAAGAAAATTCAGAACATCTTCATGTCCTTGGTAGAGGAGTTTACTATTTTATTGTTTTAAATTTTTTTTATTTTATTTATTTATTTATTCATGAGAGACACAGAGAGAAGGCAGAAACATAGGCAGAAGGATAAGCAGTCTCCATGCAGAGAACCCAATGTGGGACTTGATCCTGGAACTCCAGGATCATGCCCTGAGCCAAAGGCAGACACTCAACCACTGAGCCACTCAGGCATCCCTAGAGGTTTACTATTTTAACAAAACAGAGAGTTGAAATGATAATAAAACATTGAAATAAAATTTTAACTACATTAAATTTAAGAACATTTCTTGTTCAGAAGATACCATTAAATGTGTGTAAAGAAAGCCACAAATTGGGAGAAAATATCTGGAAAACATTTAGGTCACAAAATAATAGCAATAGGCTACATGTGGTATCCTGAAGAATAAAGGAAAAAAATACAAACAAATATATAGGTAGATAGACAAAATCATAGACCATTATTAGAAAGAATAAGAATCATGTTGGCATATTAGTAACCAGTAACACTCTATATAATATCAGTAATTAAACTACAATGATATATCATTTGATACTGACTGAACTGGCAAAAAAAATACAAGTGTAAAATTATATAACATCAGAGAAAATGTGAAGTAAAAATCCTTTGGTAAACTGGAGCACCTGGGTGGCTCAGTCAGCTAGGCATCTGAGTCTTGACTTGCTTAGGTCATGATCTCAGGATTTTGAGGTCGAACCCCTTGAAGGGCTCCATCCTGTGTGGAGCCTGCTTAGGATTCTCTCTCTCCCTCTTCTTCTGCCCTTTTCCTATTCCCACTCAGGTGTAAGTGCAAGCTCTTTCTCTCTCTCTCTCTTTAAAAAGTAATCCCTAGTGAACTTAGTGAACTTTGAGGATAAAGAAAACACCCTTAACATTAAAAAAATTTAATAACACACCTACATCAAACATTTTAAGTGATGGAGAAATGGTATCTATATTCTCTAAGATGGACATAAGACAGTGAGGCCTATCATCTCTCATTCTTTACAGGGCACTGTGCATTCTAACCAGAACTGTAAGAATAAAAAAAGGAAGAGATTTTAAGATAGAAATGAATGTAACTCTTATTTATAGACAAAATGATAAAAAGATTTTATCTCATTCTAATTTAAAAAAGATTAGAAATAAGATCATCAAGATTCTGAGTATGAAAACTGTTTCACAGAAACAAATTGGATTTGTTTTCAAGAACAACAATCAACTAAAAGAGTTACTAATTCATAAGACAATTTATAGTGTCAACAAAGACTATAAATTACACAGTAATATATTTAATGCATATTAGCATTAAAAGAGTGTTAAAATTTTTCTGAAAGTCATAAATGATATTCAGAATAAATGGAGATATTAAGCACACTATTGAATGGTGAAGGCAATATTATGAGGATATCAATTTCAAAATTATCTATAAATTTAATATATATGATATATATCTAAGCAATTTTAAAAGTAAATCAAAGGAAGAATTTTAAAGAAATCCAGACATATTAAAGCATTTTTTAAGAGGGCAAATCTACCAATGGGAATAAATAGGAAATTCAGATATCTATTTATATATCTTTATCTATATATCTATCTAATTTATTCCCAGATAAACATAGGTAAAACAAATCAATATGTGACAAACTATTTAATCTAGCAGATCAAGCAAAATGGCTCACTCTCTTGAAAATAATAAAAGGAGATCTCAGCATCATCTACAGAGGTGGACTTCAGATTCATCTAGCTTAAATGTGAGTAAATAAATGAGATGAAATAATTACAGAGAAATATAAATCCTATATGTTGCACTTAGGAAAGGATTTTTGAAATAGAAAAGTACATTATATCCATAATGTTTTCAAAGATAAAATACTGGATAATATTTATTGTGGAGCTGAAGAAAATTCTGCACTCCTGGTAGAAATTTGGCTGCTGCAGTAATTATGGCAAGTAGCTTACTGTAATAAATCAAAATACATTCTATGATTTGGCAATCCCTTGCCAGAGTATACAGCCTAGAGAAATTTTCACACAATCCTGGAAGATGAAATGTGCCTGAGTTCATTTCAGTATTCTTGTGGTAATGATGTTTGGAAAGTGTTTAAATTTTTATTTCTGAAAAAGGAGATTAATAGTGGATACACCTCATGGAATAAAATGCAGCAGTCAGAATAAAGAAATTAGTATTTGAACACCTTTAAATGTAAACAGATGAGAAGAACCATGTTTTATATTGCTTAGCCATTTATGCATTTTTAAAATTACATCCTCCAAAAATCAAAGATATATGTATAATTCGAGGGTATATACTAAATATATTGGAATACCTATGAGCCGATGGGGATAAGGCTGAGAAAGGGTAGGAAAGATGGAATATATGAATACAATAAAGAAAGGACAGAGAAGAGTATACTATCATTGAGTTGTATTTCTAACTCAATTCTCCACACAGAAGTTGAATAAAACAAAAAAGAAAATAAAAATACAATAGGTCAGGAAAGCTAATATAACTAGGTTATAGGTGATCAAGAGGGTTGCAACTGTGTCATACAATTATTAATGATATGCACATTTCCTATTTAGTTTGGAGTACACAGCTGCACATATCACAGTATCTAGATATTAGTGAGGTTGGGCTCAGCAGTATATTCTCTCCCTTGCCTGATGTTTTCAAAATATGATAATTCTGGCATTTATTAAGTTTGGAGATTCAGTTTTCAAGTAGTTTATCTAAAACTTACAATAAGTAAGAAAACACATAAGAAATAAATGCAAAGAGTAAAATCTATCATGCTTTATTTAAAAGATTTAAATTGTTAGCTGATAAAGATAGTTACTAGTCATTATGTTAAGTGAAATAAGTCAAAGAAAAGACATACACAAATATTTTCATTCCTATGTGTAATTTAAGAAACAAAACAAATGATCATATGGGGGAAAAGAAAACCAAGAAATAGACTCTTAACTATAGAAAACAAACTGATGGTTACCAGGGGGCACTGGGGTGGGGAGATGGGTGAAATAGGTGATGGGGCTTAAAGGAGGGCATTGATTCAACAAATCCTTTCTGAATGCTTACTGTGTGCAGACACTGTTCTATATGATGAGAAGCAGTGATATTGAGTGAACACAAGAAAAGTGGAGGGCTTATGCAAGAGAGTGATGATAATAATGGCTCATGGAACAACCTATAAACAAGGAGAGAGAAATCACCAGAGGAATGAGGGGCTTCAAAATGTAGTAGCAACAGGGGTTTTAAACCTGAATAGGATCAAAACAGTTTAGTGTTAGAGGACTCAAAGTATTACACTGAAGAGGTAGGAAGTTGGAGAGTGAAATGTTTGAAAATGGGATAATAAATGTGGTGTAGTTTTTGGCATCAGCAAGTTTCCAAATCTTATTTTAGAGATGCAGCTTCTGTACTGACTCCATCATTAGCTATCATCTCCTCTCATTATCAGAAATTTGGGGGATAAATACAAGTTGAATAGAAAGTTAAGTGTATTTGTCTATAAATTCAGAGTGAAGTTCTGGTTTTGAGAGACATACTTCTGAATTCTCAGTTTAAACACAGAACTTAACAGCCTGGGATGGACGAAAGGACTGTGGAGTGAAAGCAGACAGATATGAAAAGAGGTTTAAGGACTGGTACAAACAATGTGTGAAAGTAAGTCATGGAACAGTCCTCGGAGACAAATCATGTTTAGTGATGGAGTGTTGGGCTGGGAATCAAGTGAAGAATATGTATAAAGAAGGAGGTAGACAGACATTTCAAATGCTACTCATAGTTCAACACCCGAAGATTCATTTCTGGATTTGTTAATGTGAGTGTTGTCACTGACCTCAATTACAAATTATAGTGTGGTTGAGTTTTGGACAAAATTCTAATTGGAGTGGTAACAAGAAAAAAAAAATTATAAGAAATACTGAAATACTGATGATTTCAAATAGTTCTCCCTTTCTTCCTTCCTTCTACTTTCCTTCCCTTCCCTTTTATTTTCTTCTCTTTCAGAGTATCTTGACCCAGTTTCAAAGTTACTGAACTCAAAGTACTCAACTATCTTGAGCTCCTGAGTAAATCTATGCCCCAACAACTTCTGTTTTCTATCTCTCATACTCTGCAACCACTATGCATCTACCCTAATCATCCTAGAGCCAGATGCCATACAATTAAGGGCAGCCTCTCAATTTCTCAGAATTCACTGAACTATTCGAATTAGTTAATCCACAGGGAGCCCACAAAACCTAGCTGACCCCAACTCACTTGTTATACATAAACTGTCCCTGCAGCTTTAGCTTATTGCCATCCTATCTGTCCTGGGGTACAAATTCCTCTGTGGCCCTGAGTAGCAGCCTTCTCTCTTTTAGAGTTGCAAGTAACAAGAGTTATGTCTTTCCTCTGAGTGTCATTTGTCTCTGTACTGTCTTACCATCAAAAGAATCTTGAAACCATAAAACAAGTCTCTTGAGAACTTTTGCTATGGGGAAAAGGATTGGGGTGATAAGATTTGAGGGCAAAGCTTTTTTTTTTTCCTCTCTTTATTAACTTTGGCAGAGACTGTAGGATATTTGGATGTTGATGAGAATAAGTTTACATAGAAGGAAGCATTGTTGATTCAAGAGAAAAGATGAGACCATTTTAGGACCAAAGATTTTTGAATAGGTTATCCATGCTGGTTGATAGATGTGATGGTGAGAGCAAAGAAAATTCACAATTAAATTGTAAATTCTAAAGTAGAAACAAAAAATGGATATTTGGTGACAGTAATATTAAGCTTATGCTACAATATCAATGCATACTGGCTCCTAAGAGAGTACATTTCAATGAAACACAGTTAAAACTTCAAAACACTAATGTGTTGTGCTATGGATCAAGGAGTTTCCTCTAGGGTATGAAAACTTGGCTTCTTTTCACTACATTAAAAAAAAATCATGCTGCAAGAACTGCTGAGTTCTGCATTTCTCCATGGAAATTAACCAATTTAAACAAAAAGCAGTGAAATGTGATTCACTCACTTACAATTAAGACTAGCTCAGTATATTCAGCATCAAGGTACAAATTTTTTTTTTTTTTGGACTACCATTGTCTCCAGAGTATTCAGCAGCAGTATAAAGGGTCAGGCTTAATAAATTATTAAATATCCTACTGGGAACCTGCTGCCTAACCTATAACTTTTCTGAGTAGTATTGCAACAATGAGAAATGTGTGGGTGTTTGATTTTATGCATATGTTTGCAGCTTTTCCAGTTTTAAAGAACCTGGGTTAAAAATTGTGCCTAATATTTATTCATAGTAAATTTTTCTTTAGTTCAGTAAAGTACATTTCAATTGCCAACCTCAGATTTTGATTTTGCATACTTTTTATGCCTTTAGTATTTTCTTTTGGTGTGAAGCCTATGAATATGCTTTTGAACTCTTTCTAACCAAAGCAGTTTTATCTTCTTGATAGCTATTTTTAATAAAAGAATACTCTAAAATAATTATCTCTAATGAATATAGATGATTTTAAAAGTTTGCAATATTCAGAGTTCTGACATAAGAATTATCATTTTGTTTTAATTTATTAACAGATGATTTGAATGACACAAATAGTTCCCATTAAGAATATAAAATATTTTGTGGATTTTTCAAGTATTTTGATATTCCAATATTACCTTTAGTATTCCTTTTTAATTTTTAATTATCATTTAGTACCTAGTAAACTGAATCATTAATTCCATCTTTCCAACTGTATAAGAAAAATCAAACAGAAACATTAGAATTTCTGAAAAATGAGGTTTCTTGAGATGTTTTTTTTGTTGTTGATATGAATACATCCTGTATATAGTGAAAATTAAGTTAACTACATATGTGAAAACACCTTATAGTCTTGTAATGTCAGTGATTTGATTACAATGATAAAGTAAAAACGAAACATAATTTGGGGGGATATTTGTGATAGTAGATTCCATTTTGGATATTCACTCCAAAATCTACTATATTCACTAAATAATATATGCTAATGTAGGTTTTTATGTAATAGTGGAAATCCATATAAATATATTTTATGTGTTTCTCTTTTAGAACATAAACTTGCAGGGGTGCCTCAGTGGTACAGGCGATTGAGCCTCCAGCTCTTGGTTTCAGCTCAGGTCATGACCTCAGGGTCATGAAGACTGAGCCCTGTGTTGGGCTCAGCACAGAGTTATACTTAGATTCTCACTGCCTCTCCCTCTGCCCCTTCTGCTTACACTCTTTCTCAAATAAATAAATAAATAAACATTAAAAAATATATATATATAAACTTTCTGGGATGCCTAGGTGGCTCAGCAGTTTGGCACCCGCCTTCGGCCCAGGGCATGATCCTGGAGACCCAGGATCAAGTCCCACGTCAGGCTCCCTGCATGGAGCCTGCATCTCTCTGCCTGTGTCTCTCATTAATAAATAAATCTTTAAAAAATAAAAATAAAAAATACATAAACTTTCAAAGATTTCAATGTTTCAGCTTAGATATTTATTGTAGAGACTGGTAAATGAGAAATTATAAAAAAAGTATTTAATCAGAATTTGGAACTATTCTATTTGCTTTTCAGTTTTACTAAAGTCAGGTTTTTATTTGTTTATTTTTATTTTTTTAAAGTCAGATTTTTAATTTAATATTTACTTCCTAAAATACCTAGCCCTATAATAAATTATCTCCAACATATATTAGGAATGATTTTTGAGTTAAAGATCTTTAGTTTAAGAAAAAGAAGAAATTGTTACAAATAATAATTATTTTATTTACCATTCAATTCCATTAATAGAACACTGAGGATAACATTATATTTTTGGTATAATCACTTGAATTACAGAGTAGTATAAACTTGGTGAAAAAATGATAAGCAAAGAAGATTGACTAAGTACAAGATCAAACCTGATTTGTTGTCAATGAGAACCCAGAATTTTGACCACTGTGACGGAACAAACTACATGTTATAGACTCTAAATGCATAAGAGCATTTAGCATAACATTAGCATATGCTTTCTTAAATATACTTTCCTTAATAAAACATATTCTTACTAATAGACCAGGTATACTCAACAATGATATTGACAGTGAAAATTTAGAATAATATGGCACAAGGATATTGTTATGGTTTCATTTATTTTGGGGGAACAGAAGGGGAAGTTTGAATTTATATATTACCTAGAATATTTATGTATATTATCTAAGTGATTCTTCTAACAATTTTTATACCCTTTTTAATAGGGGATACATGGTCTTAGTATCAGAATATGATATAGAGCTTCAACCCATCTGACCAGTACCAAAGCTGTCTTCCTAACATAGTCTGCTGCTCAAGATACTTATTAGGTATAACTTTATTTGGATGTATCTTAAACCTGATTTCCCCAAACTCTAAAGATTTATTTAGAAATTTGGAGTTAGTGTATGCAATTCTCCCTTAGCATCTTTTATGAGAAGTAGCCTTACTAATATAAAAGTATGAATAATTTGATAAAATGTATACTTTGGAAAAAGTAATCAAACAAATGACCTGAGGAATTTTCTTTCATAATTTCCTGTTTATTAGTATTCAAAATATATTTAATCTAGTGTCACAGATACTTCCTAAGCTAATTTAATTTCTCTTTTTTGCTGTATTAGTCATTGTGTTGATTGTATATCATATTACTAATAAGATGAATAAAAATAACTATTATTTCTATATCTCTATTCCTAGGAGATATAAAAGACAACAGAATACAAAGCAGAAAAATCTATATGGAGAAATATAACTCAAATTTATACAAAAATAAAAGAATTTTATTTCTATAGATGAATAAACTTCTAAGAATATAATTTTATATGATAAATTTTATATGATAGATTATAATCAAGTTATTACAAACCTGTGCTTCGTGCATGAATGAGGACAGTGTGGTTGAAATTATCTTTGAGACTGACAAAAACTTACTATGGATATGTACATCTATCAATAGGATAACATCTGAGATGTGGCTTGTGAGCAACAAGATTTTTAAAATGCCAAACACATACAAAATTGATAAATGCATATGCCAATGGTTTAGGATTTTTTGCCTAAGTGCGTGGACAGAAGACTAGAAAAAGCCCCGGAGGTTCAGCTCTATTGTTACATTATTCTAATTTATGTTTCCTTGGCATATTTATTATTATTTATCAGTTCCTACTTTTCTCTAACCAGATTAAAATGCATTCAGCTTTACAATCTAGTTAATAAACACAGCAAGGTGTAGAAATAGAAAGAGATCAGATTTATATTTTCTCCAGGTGGCTGCTCAAAATTATTCCTCCTGATAATGCTTTTTTTTTTTTTTTTTTTTTAAAGGGGGGCCAAATTATATTATTATTTAAAAATTTGAGTACAACCAATTTTGTTGGCATTAAAATTAGAAGTATCTTAAATTTGAATGGATAAACCAAAAAACCAGAAATTAAGTTTGGTAAAAATGGGAATAGTTTTCCAGTAATTACAGATTAGAACGCAGAAATCAATTTAGAGAAACATAGACAAACCCCATGTTTACAATGATTGTGCCACAGATTTAAACTTCAGTAGTGCATTAGTAAACTGTTCACATTTAGATCTTCACCTTGAGATAACTGTTTCTTTAAAAAAAATCTCAGTACCTTGTGCAAATAAATCGGTCTTCCATGTGCCTTAGCACACTTAAAATTTCTCCATTGTATATATACAAAACACCTACCGTTTGGCAGGGCAAAATACATACTTTCATAACAAAACTATAATGTACCTCTCAAGTATGAACAATATACACATAATACATGGTATACAGTATTTACAAAATATAAAATATAATACAAGTTGTTGGTTGTAATTTTTTCAACTCATCTTTTGCACTTGTAAGTTACAAGGCAAATTTTCATTTCTGTACCAATTTTCTTTTCAAGAGTCCAGAGATTTTGAAAACCGACAGACATTGCAATCTGAGATCTAAGTTTGAACTTTTAGGAGAGTTTTTAAGTGTACTGCCATCAACTCCCTATTTTGGTTGGAATTTTCAATAGTGCTTCCCATCCAGTGACTAGGAGGCTTTGGAAGAACACTAGGAGAAGGTGGATCGCTAAACTTTGCCCCAGCATAATTTTCCTTTTGGTTCACTTCAGTTAGAAATGCTGATTTCTTCAAATGCATATTTTTAATATTCTCAGTGTTTTTAAAAGGCTTTTTTTCCTGCTTCTGAATTAAAGCGGATGAAACAGAATCCTGCCAAAAGTTATTTTCATTTCTTTTTGCAGAGGTGATCTTGGTTAGTGGTAAGTTATATTTGCTTTTCTGTCTGTTTATCTTTGGTTGTTCACACAAGTGTATACCATGAACAAGCTGGCCGTGGGGAATGGCAATTTTCTCCGATTTTCCCATCTTTGATTTTAAAACCTCTCTTCTGAACGAGGGCTGGCCGGGCGCCGGGGGCGGCAGCGGGCCAGGGAACGGGCTCGCTTCCTCAGTTTGGGCTGCGGCCGCAGGACCCGGGGCCAAACTGGAGGCCCGGTCCGGGACTTCCTGCGCTCCGCTCGGGCCCGTCGCGGGGCCCCGCCCGCCCTCGAGGCTCGGCCGGTGCTGCTGGTACTGATGGAAGCGGCTGGGCAGCTGCCCCGCCGGGCTGGCCCGCACCCTCTTCTTGCGCCGCTTCTTTGGCGCTGCCCGAGAGGCGCCTCCCGCCGGAGCCAGACCGCAGTTGGACAGAGGTGCTGGGGCGCGAGGCTGCGGGGTCAGGCAGGGACCGTCTCCCCCAAGGAAGTGAGGGAGGAAGAGGGTGGGGGGCAGTGCCCGGGGGTCCGGGATTCGGGGTAAAGGCGGCGGGGCCGTGGTCACCATCGGGAGAGCTCCGAAGTAACCGCGGGCGGAAAAGCCCAGGGGCGCAAGGCGGCCGCCCAGGACAAGGGGCTCCCGCTGCGGGACGGAGACGACGGTCATAGCTCTAGGAGGAAAGTGGCTCAGCGAGAAGAAAAGGAGGAAGAGAAGCCAGCGATTGCAGGGCGGCGGCGGCGGCTGCTGCTAAGAGAGCCCGAGTGGAGCGCGGACCATGGTTCGGGCGGTGGCGGCGCAGCAACCTGATAATGCTTTTGACATTCTCTCTAATTCCTGACTTAATAAACTTTGATTTATTCTTTGAGTGTAACATCACTTTTTTTTTCTCTCAGTGTTCCTATAAAAACATGGTTGTATCCAATGCAGTAATAACTTACCAAGTTTCAAAGCAAAGAGTTATCATGCCAAGGAATAAATGGGAATAAAAGAAAGCTTGCCAGGCAAGTGCCATAGATTATGGAGGGGAAGGTTTGTTTCCAGGAAGAGATGACAGGTCTTCTCAACTGCAAGCTTTGGGTCAGACTCTACAGTGATTTAGTTCAAGAGCAGTGAGCTAAAGCAGAAAAGGCCAAGCAAGTCCTATAAATCTTGACAGGCAGAATGACAAATGTTATAGCAGTCAGGTAATGCACGTTTCAGGACATGTAAAGTAAGTTTGAAGTACTTGTATCTCTGAGAAGAAACCCTGATTCTGAACTGTGGTCACAGCAAGAAAATTTTTGTTTTATATTGTTTTCTTGGAGTGGAGATCTGATATAAGTCAGATCACAAAGTGAAAGTTGGAATAAAAATTTGATGAGCATGATGACTCTGCTGAAGGTTTTGCAAATAAGCAATGCAATAAAGATCTATGAGACTTTACACAAGATCAGGAACACAAGAGGATAGAAAGAGATCTGAATTCCTTGCATTGGCCCACATAAAGATGTGCCAGAAATTTAATGTTTCAATGCAACTCACAGGAAATGAGAAATGTATGCAATCGTTTGAGTTTAGTGTTGAGCTTAGTGTTGAGCTTATACCATTAATTTTGATACATGGCTGTGTTGGGGGCACTTCACAGCATAAGCAGTCCAACCATTCCAATGAAGAGATCCCTTGCTTTGCCATACTTATACATTATGTCATATTCTCATTATACATACAGATACATCTATCTATCTATCTATCTATCTATCTATCTATCTATCTATCTATCATCTATCTATCTATCATCTTCTATCTATCTCCGGGCTTATACCACAGATGGTGTTTGCTTGCCTTGGGGCTTAAATTCCAACCGTCTTTTCTTGGAATGGATTCAGAAATCTATTACCGCCAAGAAGTCTTTAAATAATAATTCACACTTTAAAATTCTAAAAATGGAATAATACAAAATTATCCAGAATATATGGATATATGTTTATATAATATACATATAATCCACAGAAAACATTTTTTTCATGTATTGTCTTCTCATTAAACCTTATGGAAAAAATTTAAAAATATTGACTTTGGATCTAGATTAGGTATGTCTTCCAGCTCCACTACTCACTACCTTTATAATTCTGTACAAGTTACTAAAACTTTGTTCTTGTTTTCCCATGTAAAATGGAAATGAAAATTGTTCCTATTACATTGGATTGCAATAAAGATTAAACAAATAAATGTAAAACATAGTATTGTATATGATTACATGGTATTATGATATCCATACATACATATACAAGCATATACATATATATGTATAACTTAATATATGCAACAATGTATATGATGTGATTTAAATATAAAAAGTACAGTTAGGAAAGTGTGAATGGTTGCTAATTTTTGTGTTAGAAATGTGGGGACATGTGGATGGCTTAGTAAGTTAAGCCTCTGACTCGATCTCAGCTCAGGTCTTGATCCCAGGGTTGTGAGTTACAGCCTTGCGCTGAGCCCCATGTGTGAAGTCTACTTAAAAAAAAAAAAAGAAAGAAAAGAAAAGAAGAAAAGAAGAAAAGAAAAGAAAAGAAAAGAAAAGAAAAGAAAAGAAAAGAAAAGAAAAGAAAAAAAAAGAAAAGAAAAGAAAAGAAAAAAAGAAAGAAATGTGGAGAACATGAATGAATGCTTTTGTTTTCAAAAACTAACAAAGTGTGTGCCTGTGATTGAAAGAAATGAGAGTGGAGGAAGGACAAGGATAGAATCTAAACTATTTTAATGAATCTTGCTTTATAATTTTAATATGAAATATGTACACTTCATAGTTTAAAAGCAAAATTTCATTTAAAACATTTACAAATCTATTGGCACATGTTAAGTGTTCAATATGCTGCCCTGATGACAATGGTAACAAAGATGATTATGCTAAATATTTTTTAATTTTTATTTTTATTATTTTATTTTTATGCTAAATATTTTTAAAAGCCTGGGAATATCATCAAGTAAAAAATCCAAATGATTCCTCTCTCAAGAAGTGTGAAACACTGAGAACACAATTTAAATGAGACAAATATCAAAAAATGGGACTGGGATGGTATTATTTTAATTGTGATGATACCTTCATATGACTTCTGATCAAACTTAACATCTTAAACATAAGCATTTAGTATACTTCTCCATTAGAATAAAAAAACAAGTCTACATAAAACTATTAGTATAAATAAGAAGGGACAGAAGACAGCAGCATTGGGAGGTTTTCAATATATTTATAAAAGACATATTTATGCAAGTATTTTAAATAATAATACACTGAATACTAAGTGCTTACAGAAAAAAAGTGCTTATTTTCTGTTATAACGTCACCATAAAGACTAAGATCTTTTAGACAATGAAACATGCTGCAAACAGGGTGCAAGTTTTTCATTGCAATCTTTTAATAACTTACTATTAGCAGAGGGATAAAGGAGAGGATATAATAATAGATCATATTCAAAAAAATCTAGATAGAAAAAGGAAAAATCAAGAATAAAAGTGAGATTGTAATTCTTTTTAGAAAAATTATAAGATAACAATGAAAAGCAATCCTCATTCTTAGACAAAATGTTTCTCAACCTGGGTTTTAATCTAGAGAGACACTGATTCCAGTGTGGAAATATATTTTCTGTTGTGTAAAATCTCCAAAATATATCTGTTGTTCTCCCCTTTACAGAAAGTTATTAGAAGATGCATTCCGACAAAATAGAGTGGTCAAAAATACTGAGATAACAAGATCAAGGAAACATGAGCCAGAGCACTGATGGGTTGAATGGAGTTTCCAGGATGGTGGCAAAAGGATTCCCTACAATAGTGAACCTGGAGTGAACTCAGCCCCAATAATAAGAAGCTAGAGGAAAAACATTGTGAGACTGTTGAACAGTTTTGAAAAAAAAGTGGCATAAATGTAATAAGAAGTCAATTATTCTGGGATGTCTGGGTGGCTTAGCAGTTGAGCATCTGCCTTTGGCTCCCATCATGATCCTGGGGTCCGGAGATTGGGTCCCACATCAGGCTTCCTGCATGGAGCCTGTCTCTCCCTCTGCCTATGTCTCTGCCTCTGTGTGTGTGTGTGTGTGTGTGTATGTCTCAAGAATAAATAAATAAAATATTTTAAAAAATAAAAAAAATAAGTCAGTTATTCTTTTTTTAAGGAAAACAAAAAGACAAACAAGAAAAAATATAATTTGGTTTATAGATTTATTGGCAACCAATATTTATATTAATTGTATGCTGATGTATTTAACATAAAATATATGATTTAACATAAAAAGGTATTCTTCATTTGGAGAAAGAAATGCTAAAGAGTTCATGTGTGGGGAAAGTAATATTCTCTGCAAGGTAAATAAATAGTCATCCTATTTATTAGAAAATCTTAAGATGTATCTGGAATTGTGAATCAAGAGATAGCAATATCAATATTATTTGTAAAATATAAAGGTAAATGAGAGGAAAAATGTCAGAAATTGTTCACTCTAGTGCAGAGAACTGAAATTTAAGTTCTTAATCTTTTATTTTGAGGAAATTTAGTTGAGTTGAGATCTATATCCCCCCCAACCATATAGTTGTATTATTTTGGTGAAAAGTATAAATTTATTTTAAAAAATGATTGAAGATAAGTGAAAGTTGACAAGTAAACACTTTTAATATTTTCTAAATTTTTCATAAGACAGCTTAAATTTTAAAGTACCATATTTATATTGTAACAAAAGAGTATACAAATGTAAAATAAAAAACAAGCCACATGAAGCAGTTATTCTATGGATTTCATCCCAGAGAACCATTTTTATAATAAATCATGTTTCTTACACAGGTTGCAGAAAACTGTAGAAAAGATAAATCATTTTAACAGTTTAAGGCAAAAACAGATTTAAAAAAAAAGCCTAAAAAATTAAAATTGAGCTTATAGAAGAGACTTCTAAAACCACAGCACAATAATCGTCATAAGCATAGCCATCTGGAAGCTGCAGTCTCAGGAAGCTGCTCCCACCCAGAACAAGCAGCACATACCCTGATTAGGAACAGAGAAGTCTGATCCTCAAACCACATCCTTGAGTGGATAGCTGCAGAATTGTGCTGCCTCTTCCATAATCAGTGGCAGCAAAATGGTCAGCTTGGACCTGATGTCAGCTATTCACATCACCACTATCCAGTCCTGAACCAAATTCACACCAGAGTGCATCTGATTGGAAGAATGCAAATTACCCCTAGAAGCCTAACTGCAAGGAAGTTTGAGAAAATGGTTTTTGCTTTTCCACCAGAACAATAGAGAAAGAATAGTTGAAGGTCTTATGCAAGTCAATGTCATGTACAAATCTCCTATTCCGTGAGAATGAGTATGTACTAGTCTTCCACTTGACTTTTTCACTACAAAGTCTTAACCTTGTAGCCTACCACATATCTCATATATAAATTTAAAACAGTTTATGAAATGATTGTCCTTTATATAAACTAATATTTTTGTTTCTCTTGTTATTTCAGATGACACTGCAGCCAATACCCTGTGTGTCATATACAAGCACACCCTTATTTTTCTAGAGAACCTCCTCAGAATAGCATTGCTGTTTAGAAATGCACATATTTACCTCAAATCAATAAAGCTGCTTTAACTCTCAAGAGTTGTACAAAATACATTTAACTCAAAAAAAGTGTATTTTAAAATCGTTGAAAAATAAAGTAAGAATTTTACATTTATAACTTTAATTTGCCTAGTTCTGATTACATGTAAAGATTGAAAATCTTTTGATATGTTTATTGGTAAAGTGACCAATATTTTTATTTTTCCCTGTAGTGCTTTGCTAATTATTAATAATTGGCATTTTGATATATTTATATCTAATCTATTTTCCCATTAAACACTCTAGTTTTTATTTTCAGATGTGCTTTTATTTAGGGTCCATCAATTTATTGTATGTGTTATAAATATTTTCTCCCAAATGATATATTTTACATTAAACCTTGATATGAAATATTTTTATTTCTTTTCTATTCAAGCTTTTATTTGGTTTAGCCAGTGCTGTAGGTTTTATTTTTTCTTTTAGAGTTTCTAAGTTAAGTTATATATAATGTATTACCCTTTAAAAGTCTTTCTTTATATCTTGAAGCTAAGTTATGGATACATACATAACAAAACTGAGGAAACTGTCTCAACATACACATCTCTCTCAGGAAACTACATCTTGTAGCCAGTATGTTATACAATCACCTGAAAGTGCAAACACTACCTGAAGATTCTTAGCATGTTCTTGGGTTAAGAAGGAGAGGGAAAGATGGCTGCTGGGGAGGATTTGTTGTCAAAGGGGAAGCAGGAGAGGGAGGGAGAGAAGCAGAAGGAGGGGAAGGAAGATGGCAAGAGGAAAAGGAATGAGGGAAGAGAAAAGAGGAAGAGGAAGGAGGAGGAAAAGGAAATGGAGAAAAAAACAAACTGGAGAGAGAGCTTGGTTTCCTGATGGATTACAAATTCCTTACAGAGCAAAGCTCCTGCCAAGGAAAGGAGCTTACCAGAAACCCAGGTTTGTGGAGTGTCCTGCATGCTCTGAATATTAAAATTCAAATAGTTTAAAGTACATTGGATTTCTTTTGGGACTGGTAATTACTGTATATACTCTTTCTAAACTTTAGTGTCTGGAAAGGAGGAAGAACAGTGATGGGCTTTCTAAATTTCTAATTTCCAACTCTTTACGTTCTTCCTTGCTTCCGAACACATGGCGTCTCATCCTTGACCTGATCAAGGCATTGTCTTTTTCTGAGCATTGGATGAGTATCAAGGATGGGAAATGTTTGGGGTAAAGAGGAAGGAAAGATACTTACAGCTATATACGGTAGCCTCTCCTCTGGTGTCTTTTAAGGAGAGATCTTTACAAATATGTGCGAATTAATCAAGAACAGTAAGGCCTAATTGTTCCTTTCCAAAGATATTCTTCTGCTTTTATTCCAATCATCCTTGTTAAAACGCTTCATCATTTATACCTGATTTCAAGTGTTTTCAATCATGCTCCACAGGCTTTGCCTCTTAACCATAATTATGCTTAGGTTTCTTACATCTTAAATTATATAGCTATCATTTAGATTTTGATTTCTATCAGACTGCTCTCTATATATTTGAGCTAAACATGAGGTTGAATCTAAATAGCCATACTGTAAAAATGCATGTAAATATATCTTCTTAAAGTATTAAAGATTTGAAAAGGCAGAACGGATATAGTAGTTCAAAGATGTTTGAGGATATAAAGAGACAAAAAAGTAAAAGTCACTTACAGCCTAACAGCAATGGTATTATTAAGCAAACTTCAACTTTGTGTTTCTTATGGTGTAGGAGACAGAAGACAAAGTACAGAGTCCAAATAAGATTAAGACTCAACAGAGTCAGCAAAAATGACAGACAAAATACCTCTGAACATTTTTTCCTCCATAAAAGCAAAAACAAAAATGGCAAAAAATGTCAGAATTAACTCTTTTCAAAACTGGAAATTACCCAAAGGTTTGCTGCAATCCAAGAGAAGTTTTATCAAGAAAAAAAACAAAAACAAAAACAAAAAAAACTGCTAAGTCTCTGTAAGAACAAATAGTTTCATGGTGTTTTAACTTACCTTATTCCACCAGCCTCAACTACAGCAAAAAAAAAAAACACAACATTTTGGCAAAAACTGGAGTTGGCAAATTAGGTTGGGGCTCTATCTTTACTCATTATCAGAGAAATGTTATTATCTGACCAGTTTGTTGGTTCCCTGAAAGACCCTACATTCATCTAGGAAGATTGGCTTTATTTGTTCTGACTGTAAGCTCACCCAGTGTGAAGAATCTTTTCCCTGGGGAGATTTATCAAAATTAAAAATTATTGTTAACATTGCAGCTGCTTGAGGTAGTGGATAACATTTGGAGCTATAAACAAAAATGCAGAAAATAACAAGTCTTGGCAAGAATGTGGAAAAATTGGAACCCTAATCCATTGGTGGTCAGAATTTCAAATGCAGTGACTGTGGAAACCACTTTGTCAGTTCTTCAAAAATAAATAAATAAATAAAACATCAGCAAACTTACAGGAATACAAATTAATACAATAACTCAAAAAGTAATTTCACATTATCTAATAATGCTAAAGATCTTTATATCTAACTCCACGATCTGTAATAGTGGCCTACAATATTCACTCACATATCTACTGAAAGAGTTTTGCAAATTTTATACATATTTTTACACTAGTGTCTCAAATTTTCATAGTAAGTATACCTAGTTTTAAAAGATAAAATTCATAAAAAAGATAAAATTCTTCTCATTTATACACACTGACCATTTATAATAAAATCATTGAATGCTTTTAAGAAGGGAGATTTAATGTTGTTTTGTTTATCTTTGAGTTAAGCCTTCATTAAATCACTCTGTTGCATGGAATAATTGAACCATCTGAAGCAGTGTGAAGAGTATTCTGTTATGTCACCATCATTTAACATTAGGAGAGTTGACATTTGCTTACATGAATTGTATTCCCGACTTAAAGTTTCAGAATATGAGGACATTATTTTTTCATTTTTCTCATACCTTTTAAAAGTACATTAAAATTAATTAATTTGATAAATTAATTAAATGAACAGAAAATAAACTTTATTCATAATTATTTGGAAATAAGCTATTCCAAACTTATGTTTGCCTGTCAAGTAGAGGAACTGATGCATGTTGACTTAGGTATAAATTTGCCTACATTCATCAATACCATACATATTTGATTTTCTTTTCTTTGATTTTCATTCCATTAAAATTCCTTTGGTAGTGTTATTCAAAGAGACCAAATATACTTTCTATAAATCTGAAAATTGTCCATCAAAGAGTATCTCAATGTATTTTATTAGAAAATATCTGAAGGCAATTTATGTTTAATTGTTGGAATGTATTATTAAGCCTGTAGTGTGTCTCAACCAAACAGCCACATAGGGGAGCTCTAACCTAGTAAAAGAATAAATCACCTGCTAAACAGGACACCATAACAGTATTTTTCTTCCTTCACAATAGATTAGGAGAGTTTTAGCCATTTCTACATTATTCTAATTATAAATATATTTTTTTGCCTCTCAGAAATATTTTTGTCTGAAGATTGCATAAGTCACATTCAAAATAAATTACAGCAAAGGGCAGTTTTTTTTTTTTTTTTTTCTTTTCCAACTAACCAGTGTCACACTCTATATTAGCATGGAATTACTTGCAATGGCTAGAGATTTAACTTCAAAGCAATTGTGCTTAATGAAAATGACTGTGAATTCAAGCAGCTGCATTGATAGTCCTCAGTAACTGATGAAAGGGAGGGCCTGCAAATTGCTTAAAGATGAAAGTCACAGAGCATATCTTTAATAATGCATATTTAATTACTTTGGTAAAAATGACTATTTTTTTAACTTTTTGTTCTATATGGAGTATGTATATTAACAATTCCTGATAGTGTGGTAATTTTAAGTAATCTAAGACATTTGTTGTTGTATTATAAAATGAAATTTAAAGTGAGAGACTTAACATCATTATATATTTATTTTAAATGACTGAAAATTATCTTTTAGTAGCATAGAACTCTAACAATTTAGTATTTGTTAGTTTTAACTCATTTCATTCCATTAACATTTCTAAATGATTTCGGCAAAAAGTAGATTAAAAAGAGGCTATTGATGTAATGAGCACTGGTATCATATAAGATAGATAATCACTGACCTCCTCTGAAACCAAAATACATTATATGTTAATAAATTGAATTTTTTAAAAAGTAAATATTGAATTAAAAAGATAAAATAAAAATAGGTCATTGGGGATTACTTTCTGAATGGAAGTGTAAGAAACTCCACAGACCCTCTCTCAAGAAAATCAACCATAACTGGTGAAAATCACTTTATTTATTTATTTATTTATTTATTTATTTATTTATTTATTTGAAAATTACTTTTTTAAAGTACTTCTTAAGGGTTTTTGAAACTGTCCTAACATCATACAACAACTATTCAAAACAAATATAGTAAAACTTGATAAGAACAGTGAATCTGTGGCATTTAGTCTATAGCCAACCCCATATCCTGAATCATCATAAATGAAACTTCAGTAGGCTGGGAAAATGTGGCTTCTCCTTGTCTCAGCTTCTGTTCAAAGGTTACAGTACCCAATGGGAAGGGGAATTACCACTATGATTTCTTATAACCCCAACTCTGTGTTTCAAAAGCTAATTCCAGGTGAGTGAGGTCAAAGGGCTGGGGGTTCCCTTCCACCCAGCTCTCACTTGCAGGGCTTTACTTAAGGTATAGCATGCCAAAAAACATTGGGGTTCACTCCAATTTCCATTGCTCACTAATAGGGTGGGGTTACAGGCCTATACATCAGATGCTACAAATAAACAAAAAACAACAAGCCCCAAAGAGAGGGAACATTAGTGTCCAGTTTGTTATATAATCTAACTTGTCTAGGCTTTGACATCAACAAAACTTAGGACACACAAAGAGAGGAAAGTGACAATATGCAGGAAAAAAGCAGGCCAAAAAAAAAAAAAAAGGATAAAAAAGGAAAGAAAGAAAGGAAAGAAAGAAGAAAGAAAGAAAGAAAGAAAGAAAGAAAGAAAGAAAGAAAGAAAGAAAGAGAAAGAAAGAAAAGAAAAAAGAAAAGAGAGAAGAAAAGAAAAAAAGAAAAAAGAAAAGAAAAAAAAAGAAAAGAAAAAGAAAATAGTAAAAGGAAACTTCCTTGGAGACAGTTGATATATATGTGGGACTCAGGAGACAATGACTTATAAGCAAGTATATTTAAAGAACTAAAGGAAATCATGCATAAAGAAGTAGCGGAAGGCATGATGCCAATGTATTACCAAATACTGAATATTTTTAAAAATGAAAGTTATAAAGTTTAATACTAGAATAACAAAAAATATACTACTAGAGAGATATTAAAAGTAGATTTGAAGAATCCTTGAGCTTGATGATAAATGATAGTAATTATGCAAGCTATATAGCAGAGACAAAGGAATATAGAAAATGAATAGACTTAAAAAATGAGGACAATGTTAACCACACAAACATATGAATAAAATGAGTACCAGGAGAAAAGAGAGAAAGGTACAGAAAAATATTTGAAGAATTGCTGACAACTCTCAAAGCAGATGAATAACACACATTTTCTAAGAAGCTGAGTGATCCAAATATCAGGTAAACAATGAAAACAGATCCATATCCAGACACATTATATTAAAAAAAATTATCAAGCACATTTACAAAATAGAAAATCCTGAAGCAGCAAAAGAAAAGTGACTCATCACACACAGTGGAACCCTAGTAAGATAAACAGCTGACTTGTGAGAAACTGCTGAGGCCAGAATGCAATGGGATGATATATTTAAAGTGACAACAGGAAGGAAGAAAACGACACATGAAAATTGTCAACTAAGAATCCTATATCCAGCAATGTATCTTTCACAAATGTGAAAAGATAAAGACATTCAAAAATAATAAAAAATTATTACTAGCATACCCACCTTATAAGAAATACAAAAATAAATCCTTCTAATTGAAAATAAGTAAAATAAATAAATAAATAAATAAATAACCCAAAATAGTAATCTAAGCACATGCAAACAGAGCAGAAAAGAAAAATCTGTAATTGTAAAGGACAATAAAATGCATGTATTCATTATTTTATTAATCAAGATAAAAAGCAATTTTACAGCAATATTAATATAATTAGATTTGGGCCCTTTAACAGATAGAAAAGTAGCATCTTTGATAACAAATGGGGCAGAAAGGAGAAGTAAGAGCTAAGTTGTGGAGAAAAAAAAGAAAAATGCAGATAGTAACTCCAATTCACAGGAACAAATGTGAAGTAGAATGGTAAATAAGAATGTTAATATAGGGCAGCCCCAGTGGCGCAGCGGCTTGGCACCGCCTGCAGCCCGGGGTGTGATCTGGAGACCCGGGATCGAGTCCCACATCGGGCTTCCTGCATGGAGCCTGCTTCTCCCTCTGCCTGTGTCTCTGCCTCTCTCTTCGCTCTCTCTGAATGAATAAATAAATAAATCTTAAAAAAAAAAAGAATGTTAATATAATAAATTCTATAAAACATTATATGCTTTAGTTTCTTCATTTTAATTAAAACACACGAAGGTATATAAAGTAATAATTATAAAAATGTATTGGTTGGTTTATACTATATTTAGATGATTTTTTTTAGAATGCTCAAAAAGGGGAAGAGAAAATATAGCAACATGAGTAATAGTTATCTATCTGCTGGGATACAGTTACTATACCTCTGAAGTAGTTTGGTGAAGTTAAGCACATGGTAAGACCTAGAACCCATTTAAGAAAATAACTCAGGAATATAGTGAAAATTCCTAAGGGAATTAAAATATTAAACTAGAAAATATTTACTCAATGTAAAGGAAAGGAGTAGAACTGGCTGGAGAACCAAAAAAACACAAAGCATATAGAAAATAAACAGTAAATTGACAGATATAAATCAAAGTATTCCTATGATAACATTCAAAGTGAATGGATTCAAAAATTCAAACAAATGAGAGGGATTGTCTGAATTTTTTTGTTTTTAAATACTAGATGCTAAAAAAGCACTAGAAGCTCTCTACTGGTGATATGCTTTAAATAAAAAGAAATAAATAATTTGGAAGTAAAATGATGGAAAATATGTATCATGCAACCAGTAACCATAATAAAGCTGCAATTAGGCAAAAAAAAAAAATATATATATATATATATATGTATATATATATATATTTATATATTTTAGGCAAAAGATTTTAAAGCAAAAAACAATTACTAGAGATAAACATAATGATGAAAAAGAGTAAATCCATAAGAAATATATAACAATTATGTGCATATATACACCTAGAAAGAGATTTCACAAATAGGGGGGAAAATGAAAGAATTGAAGGGAGAAATTAGCAATTCAAAAGTAATGGTGTAGACTTCAGCATCTCATGCTAAGTTATGAGTAGAGAAAATTGGCATACGATCAAAAAGGAAATTGAAGGTCAGAACAACATTTAAACTTTAAAAAAATATTTATTTATTAATGAGAGACACAGAGAGAGAGAAAAAGAGAGGCAGAGACACAGGCAGAGGAAGAAGAAGGCTCCATACAGGGAGCCTGACATGGGACTCAGTCCCAGGTCTCCAGGATCAGACCCTGGCTGAAGGCGATGCTAAACCAGTGAGCCACCCAGGCTGCCCCAGAACAACATTTAAAAAAACCAATGAGACCTACAGACATCTGTATAACATGCTACCCAACAAAAATAGAATACCAATTCTCCAGTACACGTTTAATATTCTCCAGAATAGATCACATGCTAGGCCATAAAATAAGCATCAGTGAATTTAAAAGGATTTAAATCCTTAAAGAGTTTTCTCTAATCCTAATGAAATGAAATTAGAATTTCATTTTCTTTGTAACAGAAGGAAGTTTGAAAAATTCACAAATCAGTTTAAATTAACACAAGCTGGTAAATAACCAATGGGTCAAAGAAGAAATCACAAGGAAACTAGAAGTACTTTGAGGTGAACAAAAATGAAAAGACAACATAACAAAATTTAAGGGATAAAACTAAATCTGTATCCAGGAAAAAATTTATAAATTTAATGTACATTTAAAAATGCTCATATTAAAAAGAAGAATGATAGTGAGTATAGTTAAGAATACTGGATTGTGTACTTGAAATTTCCTGAGAGGTCTTTTTTTTTTTTTTTTTTTTTTAATTTCAGTATGGCTAATACACAATGTCACATTAGTTTCAGGTGTACAACATGGTAATTCAATATCTCTATATATTATGCAATGTTCATCACAAGGGCAACTACCATCCATCACCATAAAACACTATTATAATATCATTAACTATATTTCCTATGTGGTGCTTTTTATTACTATGACCTCTTCATTATGTATCTGGAAAACTGTGTCTACTACTCCCCTTCACACATTTTGCCCATCCTCCTGTCCCCCTTCCCTCTGGCAATCATCAGTGTACTGCTAAGAGCATACATCTCATGCATTCTCACAACATCCACATATTAAAAAAAGAGACAGAAAATGGGAACTATGTGAGGTGTCGCATGAATTAATTAGACTGCTGGTGGTAATCACTTCACTATGTATACATTTATTATTTCATCACCTCACATTTTTATGCCATCACACTTTAAATATACACAATTTTATTTGTCAACTATACTTCAATAAAACTGGAAAAAAGGACAAGATTTCAAATTAATGACCAACCTTCCATCATAAGAAAATTGAAACAGTAGGGCAAAATAAACTTGAGTAGAAGATTGAACAAAATAAAGATGATTAATATGGAAATAAAACAATAAAAGATAGTCAAAGAAACTAAAATTTGTTCTGTGAACAAAAGGAGCAGAAAAAAATGACCCCAAAAAGGAAAAAAGATTCAAATTGTTGCATTTAGATGATTCCACTATGAAATGTTTAAATTAGGCAAAAGGTAGGGAAATAAATAGATACAAAGTTGACTATTTTACCACTTGGTAGAAGAGCTATCAGGAAATGGGAAATGGTTATTATTGGGTATATGTTTTTGTTTGGAGGACGATGATGATGTTCTAAAATTTATTGTGGTGACAGTTGATAGTTGTGCAACTCTGTGACTATACTAAAATTGCACACTTTTAACAGGAGAATCCTATCTCAGAGCTATATGTAAAAATATCAACATGTAACTATCCATCCCAGGCTATATTATTGAATGTTGTATTATCTTCAGACAAGATATGGCTGTACTTTATCTGAAATTGAATAAATGGATTCCAATCCAATAAGGCAAAAAAAATTATCAAGAATTGTCAGTATAAATTTAAACTTTAATAGCCTACAAAATGTAATGTTAATAATGAACACAAACTGAGCTCATAGAGGTAGAACTTAGAAATCTATATTAAAAAGTATATGTACTATCAACCTAATTGGTTGCTGGTGGCAGTGCAACTGGAGCAACAGTCACAGATTTCTCAATTCTGAGAGTCCAAAATAAAAAGGGTATGCTGTCTAATATATGCACAATACAGCTCTACTTCATACTATAATTGTAACTAAAATTTCTCTAGATAAGCATGCAATAAAAATTTCAAAATATTTGGGCTTCAAACTAAATTGATACATAACTGAAAGGCTTGAATTCTAATGTGTTAAATCACTAAATTAAAAAAAGGCCTAATTGTGTGCAATTTCAAGATGAAAACATTCTAACTTCTAACATACTCTATAATCTTATATATTATAGAAGACATAATAAGTGATTAACAGGTATATTAAAACTTTAAACACCACATTAATCGATGTATAAAGTGACTATCTTTTAAATGGTATCTGGAGGGATGCCTGGGTGGCTCAGTGATTGAATATCTGCTGTTAGCAGAGGGCATGATCCCGGGATCTGGGGATTGAGTCCGGTGCTGGGCTCCTTGTGAGGAACCTGCTCTCTCTTTGCCTATGTCTCTGCTTCTGTCTCTCAAGAGTAAATAAATAAAATCTTTAAAAAATTACATAAGTGGTATCTGGAAATGCCCAAAGAAACTAAATCGTAAATATCCAATTGTTTTTAATAATATAATCAGTTTTATATGTAAAGAAGATATTCCAATATAATAGTAATATTACTTAGCCATCAAAAAGAATGAAATCTTGCCATTTGCAATGACATGGATGGAGCTAGAAGGTATTATGCCAAACAAAATAAGTCAGTCAGAGAACAACAAATACCATATGATTTCACTCATATGTGGAAATTAAGAAACAAAACAGATGACCATAGAAGAAGGGAAAGATAAATAAAATAAGATGAAAATTGAGAAGGTGACAAACCATAGAGATGCTTACCTCTAGGAAACTGAGGGTTGCTGGAGGGAGGTGTGTGTGGGGGAGGGAAGGAATAATTGGGTAATGGGCATTAAAGAGGGCACTGATGTAATGAACACTGGGCATTATATTCAACTGATGAATCACTAAGTTCTCCCTTGAAACTAATAAAATAATTAATTTTTAAAAGTAGCATACTATTACTGGACTATAAATTGAAAAGAATCATATTACACTGATATTTTCAAACTATCACTAAGTTGTTTGCAACATTTTAATATTGACATTCACTTTGTTTAGAAATGAAACAATTCTATGGAAGAAAACAATATCATTATTTGGAAATAAATGAGTTGATTGCGTGAAGATTACTGCATACTTGGCTTTGGTAGCTTATAAAAATTGACCAGGTCTGAATGTCAAGCAGAAATATGATTCAAGGGAATTGCCTTTTTTGTAATTCTAAGTTTTCTATGCCTCATCTCCAGCTCTAAGGAGTAAATCAAAGCAAAACATTGTTTTTGTTTTGTTTTGATTTTAGACGAAACTATTGTCTTAGCTTATTCTAGACACCAGAGAAAAAAGTAAGGAGACGATGTTTATCAATATATAAGACAAACAAAGACATACAAATTTGGTCAAGGCTTACCTATGTATTCTGTTCTGGATTAACAAGTATAAATTTGTACTGAGATTTCTGATGTTATGCCTGTCTCCTAATGACTATTCTAATGAAAGTTTAATTTCTGTTTTATTTAGAACTGGAATCTATCTATCTATCTATCTATCTATCTATCTATCTATCTATCTATCTATCTATCAACTATCTATCTATCTATCCTGGAATTTCTGTTCCCTGTCATGCTGAGGAGTCTCTTTACTTCCCCTCTCCAACTTTTGGTGCATGTGCGTGTGTGTATTTGTTATTTTAGTAAGATTTTCCTTATTGTTTCTGATGGTGCTGTTCAGAAATCTGCCATTTTGTTTTTGTTCCTGTGGATAAATTCCTACACCTACCTAAGTTCCCAGAACACTGAAAATCCTTTCCTGTTCTGAGTGTTCTAAAGTTTCACAATGATGTGCCTTGGTATGATTATTTATTTTTCAGGGGCTCTTCTAGGCAATTTTTGGTCATATTCAATTAAAACATTCATATATTTGAGTGGTGGGAATTTTTCTTCAGTTATTTATTTTTACACCTCCATTTTCTCTGTTTTCTTTTTCTTTTTTCTTTTTTCTAAAATTCCTATTTTTAAGATGGATCTAAAAAGTCCTGGACTTGATCCCTAATGTGTGTTGGGTATACTGTCAAAAAATTTTTTTAACTTCCATGTACTTCACTCTCTGGAATAATTATTTTTCCAAATTTTCTATTGAATTGTTCATTTCTATTGAAATGTTTTTATTTAATTTATTTTAAAAAATCCCTCTATGTACTTTTTCTTGCATCTTATTTTTATGAGTGTAACTTTATTTTCCCTGAACGTTATTTTTTTTCTTTCTTATTTTTCTCCTAGTTTGTTTTCTTTTTAGCTTCCACAGTATAGACCTTACTAATGGAGTTGAGATTCTTCATAAAGGCATGCATTAAAAGCATGAGTTTATTGAATTTTAACTTTAGGATGGAAAATGAGTGACAAAATTTAGGAAGTGAACTCTCATAATATTTTCAGATCTTTCCTGTTGGACTTGCCAGATGCGACTGAAAAGCTATTTTCTCCTAATGTCAGGTAGATAAAGTTATCACTGCTGGCATTTTGGCAGCCAAGAAAGTGAAGGGGGCTGGATGTCTCTGCATTTCTTATCTAGTATGTCTGTGATCACTGAATCTCCCTGTTTTTGTCACAGGACTCAGACTATCAATTCAAATTGGTGTCCTCCATATAAGAACCTTGGCTTTCTCTCCAGATAATAAAGATCTAGATGTCTGCAAAGAGAAGAGTGGCAGTTGCTCAACACTGTAGGACAGGATGGGATCTTCTCAGTTTACCAAATCGTCCTTACATATCTCTTTACCACTAGATCCAAAGTATAAAGGTTTCCAGTTCCCAAACATTTTTTTATAATAAATTTATTTTTTATTGGTGTTCAATTTACCAACATACAGAATAACACCCTGTGCTCATCCCGTCAGGTGTCCCCTCAGTGCCCACCACCCATTCACCCCCACCCCCCGCCCTCCTCCCCTTCCATCACCCCCAGTTCCTTTCCCAGAGTTAGGAGTCTTTATGTTCTGTCTCCTTTTCTGATATTTCCCACACATTTCTTCTCCCTTCCCTTTTATTCCCTTTCACTATTATTTATATTCCCCAAATGAATGAGAACATATGTTTGTCCTTCCCCGATTGACTTACTTCACTCAGCCAGTTCCCAAACATTTTAAAGATTTCTTTATTTGAATGTAGTTCTCATCATTTTTTTTTTATATAAATGAAATCCAAGCTGGAATTTCTTTTTTTTTTAAGATTTATTTATTTATTTATTTATTTATTTATTTATTTATTTATGATAGACACAGAGAGAGAGGCAGAGAAACAGGCAGAGGGAGAAGCAGGCTCCATGCTGGGAGCCCGATGAGGGACCTGATCCCGGGACTCCAGGATCGCGCCCTGGGCCAAAGGCAGGTGCCAAACCTCTGAGCCACCCAGGGATCCCTGTAGTTCTCATCTTTTTTCCGCTCATAGGCTGGTGGTGGCTTTTTTTTTTTTTTTTTTTCATCTAAATACTTGTATATTTACTCATTTACTTTGTGTATTCTAAAGCTTGTGGCTGTTTCCTCCTTCCCTGCTTTTGCTATCATTGAGGTTTTGGTCTTTTAAAAGACTTTGCTTTAGTTTTGTGGAGTTTTGAGAAGGGACGGTATCTAGTGTCAGTGTACTTGACGTTTTGTACTGATCGTAGATTCTCTATTGAATTGTTTCTGTTTGACATATCTAGACTGCATGCTTTGTTTTTTTTCCTACTTGAGTCAGGACTAGAATTTGACAAGCCATTTTAGAGGCAACAATGATTTGAAAAACATGCCTAGTTTTGTTGATATAAAATATTTTTAAATTGGATAAAAAAGAGCAGCTACTTTAATGATCTAGTGATAAAAGTAGTTAAAGGTTATATTTACTTGGATTTCATTGGAGAAGTACTACATCAAAATACATCAAAATACAAAATAAGCCACTCATAAATAAAACCAATTTCACGATTGAAATTCAATTTTAAATATCTTTTATAGTAATTTGAAGCTATTAACTTTATCATTAAAAACTCTTTATGTCATGCTAATCATCAAAGTCTCTAGTGTTGAGCACATTTTAAGATTGCTGAAACACAACAGAAATCACCTCAGAAATGTGGAGTTTCTAATCAGAATGCCAGCTAATCACCTCAAGTCTGTGGGTTTCTGGTTACATAACCGATTATTAAAGCATATGGAATAGGATGACAGGTGGCTCAGCGGTTGAACGTCTGCCTTTGGCTCGGAGCCTGATCCCAGGATCAGGGATCGGAGATCCAGTCTCACATCCAGCTCCCCTCCAGGATCCTGCTTCTCCCTCTGCCTGTGTCTCTGCCTGTCGTGAATAAATAAATAAAATCTTTTTTAAAAAGTATATGGAATATGACTGTATATGTATATATATTAAAAGATTTATTTATTTATTCATGAGAGACACAGAGAGAGGCAGAAGCACAGGCAGAGGGAGAAGCAGGCTCCTGGAGGGGAGCCCGATGTGGGACTCAATCTTGGGACTCCCGGGATCACGCCCTGAGCTGAAGGCAGATGCTAAACCACTGAACCACCCAGACATCCCTATGATGTAGTATATATTGAAACAAACCTCTTTGGTCAGGAAAAAGATACTTCTGTGCTACCATTTTTCATGAAATCAGATCAAATTTGATGAAGATCTCTGGTCTATGGGTACCACTACACCCTATTCTCGTCATGTAAAGAAATTGAACATTGGGTTTTCTAAGGTACTTTTTTTTTTTTTTTTTTGCTAAGGTACTTAATGTATCAAGAAAACCTTTTATCTACACTGTTTTATGAGGCACAGACTCCATCACTCTCACATAATGACAGAAAATCATTGAAACAAAAATGCTTACTATCCTGCAATAGCAATAAAAAGCACATTTACCCTGAACCAATGCATCCTTTATCTTGTAACCTTAGGTATATAAAAGGGAGATAAACTGAAACTACAAGACTCTTCAGCCTAAGTTATTGGCTCAGTATTTTCCATTGGTCTAATTTTAAATCAGCAAGAAGGCAAAAATGGGATTTTAACTCTATTATTCATCATTTCAGTATTGTTTTTCAGAATTTCCCTTGTGAGACCAAATAAAGAGATATGCAGTATGCTATATGCCAAATTGATTGGTATTTATTGTAATCTAAACATAAAGCATGAATTATTTTTTTTCTGCAGTCTGAAGAGGAAATACACATTTATTCAAAACAACTAATCTTGTTGGTATAATCCACAAAGATAATAGCTGCATAAGAATTAATGAAATCAGAGAGAGAGAGATAAGCCATTAGAGACTCTTAACCATAGGAAACAAACTGAGGTTTGCTGGAGGGGAAGTGATGGGGGGACCAGGTAACCGGGTGATGAGCATTAAGGAGGGCACTTGGTGTTATACACAACTGATGAATCACTGAACTCTCCCTCTGAAACTAATAATATACTCTATGTTAAGTAACTGAATTTAAAAAAAATAAATTTAAAAGAAGAATGTAATATTTATAATAAGTTTAGAATTGTTTTCTGATCACATGTTAAATTTTAAGTCAGAATATCACCAGAGTATTTATCTAGACTAATAATGGATTGAAGTTGGCTTATGTCACAGTGGTCAAATGCTACTTTTGATTCAGCTTTTGCTATGATATAGAAATCAAAGCTCCTTTATATTTAATATTTTGAAACGATATCAATTGACATATAAATGTGTTTCTATTATCATGTGGAAAAATATAATAATTATCATGGGAACTATTAGTTTGGTGATTGTCAAGAACTTTCTAATAGCTAAATAATTTAAAAAAATAAGAAGTTACAATGATTAAACAGTATAGTTAGCTAAATACCACTAAGAAAAAAGAACCTTTGATAGTTTATGTTTACCTGAAAGAAGAGAAAGATGCCAGGATTGGCTGCAGGTACTTTCTGTGAATCATGATCCTAGGTAGGAGAACTGAGGATGCAGGAAGAAGGTAGTAGGTAAAGGAAAATCCAATTTAAAAAGTGTTATTGAGGGACACCTGGGTGGTTCAACAGTTAAGCATCTGTCTTTTGGCCCAGGGCATGATCCTGGAGTCCTGGGATCGAGTCCTACGTCAGGCTCCCTGCATGGAGCCTGCTTCTCCCTCTGCCTGTCTCTCTCTCTCTCTCTCTCTCTCTCTCTCTGTGTGTGTTTCTTATGAATAAATAAATAAATTTTTTTTTAAAAAAATTGTTATTGAAACTGCTGTTACATTACTGGCAGCTCATTTATGCCAGGTTTTCTGCCACTCCAAATTCTGCTCCTAAAGGAAGACAGCTGAAGCATTAATCCATACTCTTTGTTGGACATTTTCTCTCATCCACTGATGTTAACTGCCTTTTAGTTCTGATAAGCATTTCTAGATGAACATAATCCTCTGATTTCAAAGAAGTCTCTGAGATACAGAGTACAATTACAGTAAGTTAATGGATATATATCATCTGCATAATAGTGCTTTTTAAAAACTGTTTGCATGACACACCTTTTCCCAGGAGGTACTTTCAATCTACCTTATATTTATAGTGAAATTCTTATAGATAGCATACAGTTAGATCATGTTTTTTAATCTACCAATCTCTGTCTTTCAATAGCATGTTTAAGCCATACGTATTTATGATAATTACTGATAGGGTATGTCTAAATCTGTCATTTTGTTGTTTTATTTTGTATTCTTTCTAGTTTCCATTTCTTTGTTTTCTTTATTCAATATTAATGAGAGTTACTTGAACATTTTTAAAAATTCCATTTCAGTATACCTATAGGGATTATATATGTCTTACTTTAGAGCTTTTTAGTGGTTACTCTAGGTATTCTATTGCACATACATAACATCATGGTTTACTGTTGTTCACATTTTTTCAGTTTCAGAAAAGTATAGAAACCTTGAACCATTTTACATCCTTTAATTTCCCACATTTATAGTATGACTATCTTAAAAATCTCCTCTCTATATTTAAACTCATACTAGATAATATTATAATTATGGTTTCAACCATCAAATATAATTGGGAAAACCCAACAGGATAAAGAAAATGGATTGTATTTAGCTACATTTTTACTTTTTACCTTATTCTTTCTTCTTTCCTGATGCTCTAGCTTCTTCTTTTATCATTTCCTTTAGTTTCATGAAAATTTTTGGCTACTATTTTTGAATAGGTCTGTTGTTGACAAATTTTCCTAGTTTTCCTTCATCTGTTAATGTATTAAGTTTCTCTCCATGCCAGAAAAATATTTTAATTCTTTTTTAAAAGATTTTATTTATTTATTTATTTATTTATTTATTTATTTACTTACTTACTTACTTACTTACTTACTTACTCTAAAATGGGGAAGAAATATTAAGCAGACTCCACACCTAGCTTGGAGCCTGATGCTGGGCTCAGTCTTACGACCCTGAGATGATGACCTGGGCTGGAGCCAAGAGTATTATACCCAACTTACTGAGCCACTCAGGTGCCCCAAGGATATTTTCATTCTTGAAGGGTATAAAGTATATAAAATCCTTGGTTGAGGGCCACCCTCCCTCCCTCTTTTTTTATCTGTCAGTGAAAAAATTCAGCAATTCCTTTCAGCCTACATTGTGTCTGATTAGAAATCCACTGTTTTTCTTTTTTTTTTAATTTTCTTTTTTTAATTTTTATTTCTTTATGATAGTCACACACAGAGAGAGAGAGAGAGGCAGAGACACAGGCAGAGGGAGAAGCAGGCTCCATGCACTGGGAGCCCAACGTGGGATTCGATCCCGGGTCTCCAGGATCGCGCCCCGGGCCAAAGGCAGGCGCTAAACCGCTGCGCCACCCAGGGCTCCCCCCACTGTTTTTCAAATTGTTTTCCCCACCTACTTAAAGTTTGATTTCTCTATGCTTTCAAGATTTTTTATTTATCTTTACTTTTCAGAAGTTTGATTATGATGTGTATGGGTGTTCTTTAGGTTTGTCCTATGTGGATTTGCTCAGCTGTTTGTAGATTTATAGCTGTTGCCAAAATTAGTTAGATGATACAGCCATTATCTCTTCCAATACTTTTTCAGTGCCATCCTCTCTCTCCTCCCTCTTCAGAATTCCAATTAACAGTGATATAAATCTCTCTTTTTTAGAGATTTTATTTGTATACTTGAGAGAGAGAGAGAGAGAGAGGGAGAGAGAGAGAGAGAGAACAACCAGGGGATGGGAGCAGAGAGAGATGGAGAAGCAGACTCCCTGCAAGTAGGGAGCCTGCTGCTGGGCTTGATTACAGGACCTTGAGATCATGACCTGATCCAAAGGCAGATGCTTAACTGACTGAGCCACCCAGGTGCGTCAGATGTAAATCTTTGGTTATATTTCAACAGGTCCTAGGCTCTGCTCATATTTTTTTCAGTATATTTTCTCTATATTGTTCACATTTTATTATTTCTATTTTTCTATCTCCAAGTACACAGATTCTTTCCTCTGCCATTTCTATTCTGTTGGTAAGCCCATTTATTGAGATTTTAATTTTAGTTATTAAATTTTTAATTCTAAAATTCACATTTGGTTTTTAAATGGGTTTATTCCAAGCCTAACATGAGGAATCCTTGTGGTATTTAGAACGTTCTTTACGTTGATATTCTGGTTGTAATACTGTAATATATATTTTTAAGATGTAATTAGAGGGTGAAACAAGACAGAGTTCACAAGATCTCTCTGTATTATTCCTTACAAACTATATGTGCATTTACAATGATCTCAAAATAAAAGTTTTAGTAAAAATTAAAATGGTATAAAAATCTGCTCTGTCTTAACATTTCTATATAACCATAATATTCAAATAAGATTTTATATTCTCATGAAGCTGATTACTCTTTATCCTAATTAATAGAACTACATTAAAAATTACACCAAATTTAACAATTCATACAAAAGCAATAATTTATTTTATCTTGAGGTCTTTTGGTTCAGTAGCTCGAGAAGGGCTTAACCATGTAATTCTTGGTTGTGGTCTCATGGACTTCAGATAGTTAACAGTGGAATCACAGTCATTTGAAGGCTTTAACAGGGACTGGATGATTTATTCACATAGCCAGAAAACTAGTATTGACTGTTGGCTAGTGCTCTCAGTTATCTATTTGCACTTCTGAGGATATTTAATTTTTGTTTGTTAGTTTAATTGAATGGTGGCTGACTTTCTCCAGAACAAGTAATCCAAGAGACCAAGTTGGAAATGGTAATGCCTTTTATGATGTAGTCTAAGAGGTCACTTATTATTACTTCTTCAGCAGTATAGTCACTATATGGTGACAGCCCTATATTGTGTAGAGGAAGACTATGTAAGTCCATGAAAATCATTAGCCTGGGACCATTCAGGCCACTGTGGAAACCAAATAAATGAAAATATGGTAATTTCACTAAAAATACCAAATAATTCTATATCAATACTAAAATATGTTTTAAAGCTTAACCGCAATAGTAAGTCTTTACCTTTGAAATTTAAATTTCAAAAATAACTAGTATAAATCAGTGGATACAGTTTGTGAAATCACACTTCTGATGACAAAAATAATTAATATATATAATAACATTTCTGACATCAGAGTCATCTAGTTTCCTTAATTTACACCTATGAAATTCACTAATAATAATGAATATGTATAAACACCATATTTCAAAAATGTATCATTGAATTTCTCACTTGCTTTACACTCTGAATTACATAATTTTCAGGAAAACAGGACAAAGTTTTGTTTGTTAAAATTATTAATTATGAACAAGCACACAAAACTGTAATATGAAAATAGAATCCCCACTCCATATCATTGTTAAACCCATCTAGATTTTATGTTGCTGATTACAGAGTAAACATATACTTTACCCTGAAATTGCCATATATTAATACACAAATAAAATAGAAAAATAACATATGCAATGCTAAATATCCAAGAAGATTTATTATGTAAGGCTTAGATTATTCTTTGAAAATGACTTTTATAACATGGCTTTGAACATAGTAGAGGTTATGTTTTTTTATAAAATCTGGTCCCAGGTGTCTCAAAAATCAACTAGGATATGATTAGGAAAAAATTGTTCTGATTTTTATACTACATTCCCTTGTTTATCAAACATATTTAATAATAACTGTGGCCAAATATTACAATAGTACCTACTCTGGAAATTTGAAAAATAGACACAACATAATGTTGTTGATAAAATGCATATTATTTTTTAGTACTGAATTATATAGAAACTTATATTCAAAGTTACAGATGCCCATAGCACATTTAAATAGTAATGGCTGTGGCAAAGGCTCATAATTATGTAACTGGTGTATAAAGCAAATTTCATTAAGTTCTTCCATTAGCAATAATCTATGCAGAGTCTCCTCTAGGGAGGACCATCTTCTATTCTGAAAGTTTAAGTTTAATTGTTAATTATCATATACAATCCTCTGTAATAATACTAATTAATTTCTCAGTGGCTGTACAACTATCCTCAGAACTGTCACCTTGCCAGTTGACAAGAAATATTGTGATATTTTAATGTTCTATGAGTACAGAACTGCAGAAGACATAGTGAAGAGAAAGATTGTTGAATGGCAATTGGCAATTTGGAACCAGACAATCTTTTCCCTTCTGCTCCATTAAAATCCTCAATACTGTTTAATGAAGACTATACTAAAAATTTTGGAAATGCCTCTGTGAAAAAACATTCAGTCATCAATGATATTTTGCATTACATTACCCTTGATTTAATGGCTTACTTATCACATTTGTTTTGTTTTAGTTTTTATTTTCGTCACCCACTGTGCATCATAAGTACTGTCGTTAATCTCCATCACCTATTTTATCCATCCCCCAACCCATATCTCTTCTGGTAAACATTTTTTTTTCTATAGTTAAGAATCTGTTTCTTGGTTTCTCTCTCTCTCTCTCTCTAATATTTTCCTTTAGCTCATTTGTTTTGTTCCTTAAATTCCTCATATGAATGAAATCATATGGTATATGGTATTTGTCTGTCTCTGACTGACTTATTTCACTTGCCATTATACTCTAGATCCATCCTCATTGCTGCAAATGGCAAGATTTCATTCTTTTTTGTGGCTGAATAATATTTATCGTGTATGTACATGTATACAGATACATACACATACATATAAATATAACAAATCTTCTTTATCCATTCATCTTTCGATGGACACTGGGCTGCTTCCATCATTTGTCTATTACAGATAATGCTGCAATAAATATAGGGGGGTACAGATCTCTTTGAATTTTTGTATTTTTTGTATACTCAGTAGTGCAATTCCTGAATCAAAGAGAAATTCTATTTTTTTTTAATTTTTGAGGACCTCCAAACTGTTTTCCACAGTGGCTGTACCAGTTTGCATTTCCACCAACAATGCAAGAGGGTTCTTTTTCTCTACATCCTCACCAACACTTATTGTTTCTTCTGTTTTTGACTTTAGCCATTCTGACTGGTGATATCCCATTACAGTTTTTGTTTTTTTAAGATTTTTTAAAAAAATTTATTTATTTATTTTCATTCATGATAGACATAGAGAGAGAGAGAGAGAGGCAGAGACACAGGCAGAGGGAGAAGCAGGCTCTATGCAGGGAGCCGGATGAGGGACTCGATCCCAGGACTCCAGGATCATGCCCTGAGCCGAAACCAGATGCTTAACTGCTGTGCCAACCAGGCACCACCCCCATTACAGTTTTGATCTGACTTTCCTGATGTGAAGTCAAGCATCTTTTCATGTGTTTGTTGGCCATCTGAAAGTCTTCTTTGAAGAAATGTCTGTTCATATCTTCTGCCTAATTTTATTTTATTTTATTTTTTTTTTAAAGATTCTTTGTTGTTATTTTTTTTTTTTTTATGATAGTCACAGAGAGAGAGAGAGAGAGAGAGAGGCAGAGACACAGGCAGAGGGAGAAGCAGGCTTCATGCACCGGGAACCCGATGTGGGATTCGATCCCGGGTCTCCAGGATCACGCCCTGGGCCAAAGGCAGGCGCCAAACCGCTGCGCCACCCAGGGATCCCTCTTCTGCCTAATTTTAATTGGATTATTTGGTTTCTGGATATTGAATTTATAAGTCTTTTATGTATTTTGTATACTAACTCTTTATCAAATATGTCATTTGCAAACATCTCTCCCCATTCTGTAGGTTGCTTTTTATTTTTGTTGATTGTTTCCTTCACTGTGCAGAGGATTTTATTTTGATGTAGTTCCAAATAGCTTATTTTTGCTTTTGTTTCCCTTGCCACAAGGGACCTATATATTTTTATATTTTTTTAATATTTAATTTATTTATTCATGAGAGACACATACACAGAGAGAGAGAGAGAGAGAGACAGAGGGAGAAGCAGACTCCATGCAGGGAGCCCAACGTGGGACTCGATGCTGGGTCTCCAGGATCAGGCCCTGGGCTGAAGAGGCGCTAAACTTCTGAGCCACCTGGGCTGCTCTATTTTTATACTCTAATGAGAACCTGAAAAAATGCTTATCTGTCTATTAGAAACAAAATAGATAAAATTATGGCAAAGTATTTTATAATTATAGATTAAATCACAGGCATAGATATTTAAGGGCAAATTATATAGACATCTAAACTGATGTAACTATCAGAATTTATATTTTAATAATTGTATGCATAGTCCAAAACTATAAATCAAATAAATATAATAATGATTAAGATGATGATGAATGATGAATAATTGGATTATTGGATTAAATGATGATAAAGGGGGCACCTTGGTGGCTCCAGTTAAGCATCTGCCTTAGGTGTAGGGTCATGATCCCAGGGTCCTTGGATCAAGCCCGGCATTAGGGTCCCTGCTCGTGGGAAGTCTGCTTCTCTTCTCCTCCCTACCCTACTTGTGCTCTCTGTTTCAAATAAATAAATAAATAAATAAATAAATAAATAAATATCTTTTTAAAAAGGATGATAAAGGATTGAACAAATGTCTGCATGCTAGATACTGCTCTAAGCATTAAATTGAAATCTTTTTTTCTTTTAATGAAATTGAAATCTAATTCACTACGACTTTGTTGGGGCCCAAATTATAAGCCAGAAATGTTATAGCTCTGTACATCCTAGGCCCAATAAGTGAGTCTGAAGTTAAATGGCAATATGTTTGAATTAAAAAAATTGTCCCTGTTTCAATTCTACTATCCATATGTCTGGAATCAATTAGAAACAGAGAGAGATACTCCAGCTATAATAACTTAATTATCAAAGTCCATATAGCACTGGACATCTAATTTTTCTGAAGCATGGACACTACCTGTTTCTTTTCATATAACCATATGAACATCTACTTAAGTGGTAAATTGAAGATAGTCTAGAAAATTTAGAAATATTAAAATTGGGAAATAATACAGTCAGATCATTTTAATTTTACATTAGATAAAATTGGAATACCCCATTAATGTCAAAATTTCATGAGATATGGCCCAGTGTTGGTAGAACATATATACCTAGAAATCTCCTAAATAATGTTTTCCTGTATTTCATAAATCCAAATAATTTCTTTAAGATTATCTTCATTGGGCATCATTTAAGTTTATTAAAATTCACAAACTTCTTTAATGTTGACAAATATACACAGTAATATCCACCATAAAATCATACTACATATGATTTCTACAACTGTAGAAAGTTGTCTCATTTACCTTGACAGTCAATTTCCTTTTAAAACCATCTACCAGGGCAACCCAGGTGGCTCAGCGGTTTAGCGCTGCCTTCAGCCCAGGGCAGGATCCTGGAGACCCGGATCGAGTCTGACTTTGGGCTCCTTGCATGGAGCCTGCTTCTTCCTCTGCCTGTGTCTCTGCCTCTCTCTCTCTCTCTCTCTCTCTCTCTCTCTCTGTCTCCCATGAATAAATAAATAAAATCTTTAAAAAAATAAAAATAAAAAAAATAAAAACTATCCACCAATCTAGGGCATCCATTGATCTACTTATTCAAACAATATTTTTACATTATGTAAATTCTATGGTATATAATCTTTTTTTCTAACTCCTCTCATTTTTCATAATTTGAAAGTTATTCACACTAAAATTATTGTATCTATGGATTTATATTTTTTGTTACTGTAGGAAAGCATTTAGCCATTATTTAATTTTTTCCTCTTCAGTTTATACATATGGAAGACTGTATAATATTGTCACACAAGTCACTGAAGCTCTTCCCGTGCTCTATTTTCAAGTTCACTAATATTTTTATTCTGCAGTGTCTAATCTCTTATTTCATCTATTTTGTTGTTGTTGTTGTTTTTGAGAAAAAGAAAGAGCAAGATAAGTGTGGAAGGGAAGCAGGGACAGGAGAGGAAGAGAGAGAATCTTAATCAGGCTCCATGCATACAGCAGATCCTGACACAGGACTCGATCTCATGACGCTGAGATTATGACATGAGCCGAAATTGAGAGTCAGACACAACCAACTGAGCCACCCAGGTGTCCCCATCTATTGTATTTTTTTGCAGATACATCATATTTCAAATCCAGAAGTTCCATTTGAATTTTCTTATACATTTCTCTTTATCAAAGATAATTTTTTATAAATTATTGAACATATCAGGAATATTATGTTTTAATATCCTTGTCTTCTATTTATATCATCACTTAATTTTTATGTGTCTAATGACTGGGTTTTTGTTTTCTTGATCATGGGTCATAATATCCTGCTGCTCTGTGTCCCTGATAGTTCTATCCTGAATGCCAGGAATTACCAATTTTATATTATTAGATGCTAAATTTTGTTGCATTCCTTTAAATGATATCCGACATATGATACAAAGTTATTTGAGTGTGTGTGTGTGTGTGTGTGTGTGTGTGTGTGTGTTATGATTGGCTTTTAGGCTTCATTACAGTGAAGTCTTAGAGGTCTTGCTTATTTTTAGCTTAAAGGTATTTTAGTCCCACTACCAAGCTTAGACACATGTGAGGGTGTATTAACTAATACACTGCGTATTATAATTCTCACTGTTTGAAATGTGAAAGCAGTCTCTTACAAGACCTGTGAATCTCTGGGACTTATTTGACTTACTACTTTCCTTTGGTTTTTTCCTTGGCCTCGGGTTGTTTTCTCTGAGACATGCCCAGATACATGCATCCACCTTGGCCTCCCTGATGCAAATCTTTATCTTCTCTATTCAGTGGCACTGACAGCTGTTTCCCAGCACTGATGCATGGAAGCTGCATCTAGATGCTAAGTCTGAGTAATCAGAGAGATCACTTCACTTCTTTTCTCTCATAGATTATTTTCATGTGCTATGCATCATTTAACATATGACAATGATTCAGATTAATCCCTGCTAAAGGAAAAAAAAAAAGATTAAGGCAAGAGTTTAAATCTTATCTCATTTATTCCAATATGACTAGGAGTAGAAATCAAGATAATATTAGGAATCTATTTTCTAATTGCATAGCTCAACAGTTCAAACACAATATCTATAATTTTTATGAGTCTGGAATCCTATCAAATTATGAAATGTGATATTTTGGGTTATGATAGTCTTAGTGAACTTAATCTGGTTTCCAGAAATCATTATGTTCTTTTAAAAAGGATTTAAGTTAGACTATTTTAATTTTTTCTCAAATTTTCCTGAATGATAAAGCATTATATTTACTAATTCCTAATTTGAAAAACACATTTTTTTCTTTTAAAAATTAGAAGTGCAGTTGCTTGCTATTCTTTTTATCTATTATTTTCAGCAAATGTCTAAAAATTAATTGGATAGAGTGCCAAATTTATTTATAATTCCATTCATTATCTAGTGGGATATTTTCTGCAGTGAAATAATTCCATTCATTTGTCATAGTTATGCATTCTTTGTAATCTTGTTATCCCATTTGCAGGTAACTTATTTCAGAATATTACTTATTTTACCATATGTAGGTCAATAATTATTCTTGGGAATAAAGACAGAATCAATACAAACAATGCATAATTCCCAATTCTCAATGTTGTATGCTGATGTAATACTTTTCCCCAAAAGAGGTAACTTCTTTTTTTAATTGTTTTTCTATGAGACTATATTTTTAATTTAAATTTTTAGGCTACAGAAGCAGAGTTTAATTTATTTTATTATTAAGTTCAGAATATATCATATTCACAGATTCATGTAAAATACTTTATGATTTTAAGTTTTTCTATTACTTCTGATTTCCTTTTGTTTTTCCCTCCACCCCTCCAGGACTGCCATACACACTTACTCTACTTTCTACTTTCTACATACTCAAATTTCCTTAAGTATGCATTTGTATGTGTGCAAAATACATAATGGATGTTTTATTTCATAGTTTTACTATTGTATATTTGGCATTGAGCTATAAAATTTAAAGATATTTGTTTCTGTATGGAAGTATACAATATTTTACTAAATGCTGATTATTTCTTATTGATGGTCATGGTGTTACTACCTTGCTACCACAAATAACACGGGACACTGCAGTACAGCCACCCTCAAGCTCTTGGTTATTTCAATGTAGTAATAATCCAGCATACCCTACCTATTGGTTCTATGGGCTTGCTGCCTTTTCGATATGAATAAATCTGGTAAGATTCTAGGATTACATGATCCTGGGCCAGTGGTGCATAATAATGAAATCACTTTTATTTACGCTATCTTACACATTTATACATTACGCTATTTTAGGGGGTTTGGGTAGCATGAACATTCCCAAAGCCTTGAAAGCATGAGCTGAAGTTTGTGAGCACAATCTGGGACAGATTTTCAGCTTTGACCTCATAATGAATGACTTTGTCATACCTTTAGCTCCAGGCTATCAGAGTCACAACATTAAAGACAGAAGGGAACAATCCTGACTTTTCTTCCCCAGAAAATTACTAACAATCTGATCCCCTAGTCCTCTCCAGTTATAAGTTTCCATTTCTTCCAACATTTGTTAATCTGTTTCCCATTATTTGTATCTGATTTTCATTAGAGTTCAAATACTTCTCTTTTTCTTAAATGCCTAGGTTTTTACTCAGCAATTAGAGCACTAGCTAGTTCCTGTTTGCTACCTCTCTTATTCCAGTAAACATTTCAAATTTGAGTAACCAAAAATACCAAAAAAACCAAAACTTTTGCCTTTATCAGCCAATACTAAGAATTAAATCACAGTCTTAAAAAAATAAATCAATTATGACTGATGGGCCATGCCATTTGTCATAAATTTTTTTCTTCTTCCACTCAAATTCAGGAGCTAGTGGCCCTTAGGATTTTTATAAACTGTCAGGTCATACTTAAATTTCCTTCAATTTCTTTGTCTTATTTTCAGTCTAAATTTGAGTTCCCTTTGTTTCTAAGAGTTATGTTTTAAATAAGTTTATGTTTCATTCACTATTTTTAATAGTTTATTAGGTTAAAGTTATACATGGGGAACTGACCTACTTTATGGATTTCATGGAGCAAAGACAATGGAATATACATTATATATTTTAGTCATGGTCCTAAAAGAATATGAGCATCTAGAAAAATAGGTTAAATATAAGTTGACTAGTATAATAAAAAATTATGCTTATGCTTCAGTGAGTAAAACCACTAAATTTTACAATGAGTATTACACAGTTTAACATTAACATGTAAAAAATAGATCTTCTTGTTGACAGAGGGTCCATCAGTGTATTGCAATTCCTAAAAATGTATGCAATTTTCACTCTTCACTCAATGTGTAGAGTAAGGTGGACTATAGCATAGTTTTAGTTTGTTTCTTTCTGTGAAGTGTTGTCTGTCAAGGATAATGTGTGAAAGATAATGAAGATCAAAAGATCTGTCCAAAAACGGAAAATTCAAAGAAATGAGATTTAGCACAGGGAAGGGAAATATTATGTAAAGATAATGCTTGTTTCCAAATACATGAAACATTATTTGGTAACAATAGCTTTTATTTCTTCAGAGAAAATAATTAATCCATGATGTATAGAAATGGATTTGGAAGTCAGGATCATGGAAAAGAAGTAACCAATTAGACATTCAATCATATAAAACAAGATAGCAAGGGATGACATGTTTAGAAATCAGGCACAGTAACCTCAATCATGGAATGAGTAATAGGTCTGTTGCCCAAATAATACTTCTGAGTAGGGAGAAACAAACAGGTAAACAAAATAGGTATGAATCTCGTGGTCAGTCATGTGAAATTATTTTCAGCAAGTCAGAATTTGAAAGATTTAGATCAGTCTGTGTCATCACAAAGTAAAAATTATCTATGACATGTGGGTCATGATTATAGGAAAATAATGTCAATCTTATGTCAATCAATATACATGGTGCTTTTTTTTTTTTTCCATTAACGCAATCAGAAAACTCTGTGGATTGTTTTAGGAGTCTGAATTCTTCATGCTTGGGTGGTGGACAAGGAAAGGGAAATTAGAATTTCAGTAATACTTTGCTTCATGCCTATGCTGTGTTAGGAATCTAGAGGGGACAGAGCCTGAAGTAGGAGCTTCTGTAACTTCAATTCTTTGAAAAATAGAGGTAAAGTAAATAACAGGAACCTGAAAACATGTGTTGATTTTAAGGCTGTTATTAAAAATACATTGCAGAATTTCAATATCTTTGTAGTTATAGTAATCTGATGACTCTACCATACTCATGGTTACTTTTCCAAATTAGTTCGGGCTCCTGAGTGACACTTTTATTCCAATCGACTAACCTGCCATCATCCTTCATGATGTCAAGAGCTGTAGGCAGCCTATTAAATCTGGTGTCACAAATCCTTCAACTAATTCACTAGAGCAATTTTTATTGCATTCCACCTTAACTTCATATTTCATTGCCATACCGATACATTACTGTAATCAGAAATACACAATCTCTGAAATCTTAAACTGCAATATTCTATGTGGCTTAATATTATTCCTTTCTCATCTAAGCCCTTTAAATTATTTCCCTCACTATACTTACTCCTTTAATGCTTTTAATGAACTACACCATATATAAAAATATGTGTAATGTAAATGAACAACTTAAGGAGTAATAATATGAAAACTCAAGCACACAAGAACAAGTGTGTGTGTGTGAAAGAGAGAGAGAGAGAGAGAGAAACTAGAATTTTGTGCATTCATATATGGTATACTTTATATAAAAAGTATTTTGTACATTTAATATATAGTAACATGTAATGTACAAATAACATATATAATGTGTTTATATATGCATAAATGTTTATGTGTGTTTGTATATGTATATTTACATATATATCCACATGTACACATACATATACACACATATATATATGTGTGTCCAATATTTTGGCAAAACCTCATATTCCTACCTAATCACATCCCTTTCCCCAGTGGTTATTGCTAATTTACATAGTACTTTCGACATTCCAAGTATTATCCTAGACCTAAAAGGAAAGAAAAAAAATCAGTAGAAAAATTGAAGAGGGACATATGCCCCACTTCTTGTACCACTCTCCTGCTGCCTGGGCAGGGGGAAGAGGGGGCATGTTGTCTATAATTGTTAAACATGAATTCAATTAAAAAAATTGAAGGACTACTTTGCCTTGTTGATCTTACATTCGAATGTGTACCTTTCAGAGCATGAGAGAGCTTATAACAATTACATAAATACACTGCTAAATATCAACAAATACAGAAAATAAATCAGAGTGTCATAGAGATTGTTGGCTGGGAGGTGTTGTGCCCAAGATTGCGGATCTGAGAAACCACCGAGGAGCCGACACCGATGCAAACACACGAGGGTTTATTAGCAAGCTCGAGCTTGGGTCCAAGTGTACCCGACACAGCGGAGCAGGGACTTGGACCCCGGGGTGGGTTTCAGCTTAGTTTTAAGGGCTGGTCTAGGGGACCTCCAGAAGGGGTGGAGCAATTCCTCAAGTTCTGTTTACATTCTGATATGGGGCTTTCAAGGGCATTGAGCTCTGTTCTTATACTAATAGGGGCTTCCTGCCCTTGGCTTGGGCTCTGTTCTTATTCTAATATGGGGCTGTCTAGGACGTTAAGCTGTAAGCTGTTTTCTTCCTGTAACTGAAATAAGGTGAAGTTCAGCTCTTATTCACAGGGGCCTGGGATGGCTGTACTTGTGCTAATGCTGAACTTAAAGTGGAATGGCCTTAATTTTCTTGGCTTTAACAGGAGGGACTTGCATTTTTTAAAATTTATAATTCAGAGATATTTCACTGAGAATGTGAAATGTGCACTTTTGCTGGTGATTCATTAGAGAGAAAAACTTGGCCACTCTAATTTCATAATGATACTGCCCTATGCACAAAATTAATAGAGAACTGGACATTGGTGAATCATGACTCTTCTACATCAAGTTATTACTCTTGTAAAACATGAAAACACTTAATATTGCAGAGTGATTACAAGTATATATAGAAAATAGAACAGTTTTAGTACCAAAAATTATACTGTGAATAATAGAAAGTTATCAGTTAACAAAAAGACTTGGAAGAAGAGTATCTGCAATATAAAATACTACACACCAAATTAAATACAATTTGAATAGATTCCTTCTCTATAGGAGATAAAAATTGAGATTGAGAGATAACACAAAATCACTTATTGTAAACTGATATTTATTTGACCCAATCAAACTTTCCTATCTGCTCTGTTTATACTCATCATATTTAATTATCTGTTTCCTAGTTTCTCTTATCTGGGGTCTTACAAACTCTTTTTAGGTACAGAACTTAGTTCAGTATGAAATGTAGCAATAAAGGGCAGTTATTAAATTGATAGACAAATAGATGAACAAATTTACATTAGTGATATGTGAGACTAGGGTTTTAAAATCTTATTTCATTTTGAAATCATGAAACAATAAAAAGTTGCTCATTTTCAATTGTGTCTATACCGAAAAAAAAAAAAAAACATCAAAACTATTTTTAATTTAGCTTTTCTAGGCTTCAATTCCCGAAAAAAACAATTCCACTCCTTCTATATGTGTTACATAAATTCTTAAATGGATTATTAAATTAATAGGGTAATAATTTTTGTTTAGAATTCATACTTTCTTTAGCTATAGTCAAACACCTTTAAGTCTGATTCAGGGGTTTTAGATGAAGATATTTACTACAATTCACCACCAAAAAAAAAAGAGTAAAAACTTAAAAAAAAAGGAAAAAGAGTATAACTGCCTAGCTTTAACTTGTGAGCAGAAATTGCTCTGACCACTCGGTGACACAGAATGCAATTGCTGAAACATTAACAATACGAAAGGCAGCTGAGAAAATTACTAGAGTGGACAGTCACAAAATGCTTTTCCAGTCCATTAGACCACAGCATATTCAGCTAGATTTTAACAGATGTTCTGAGATTCCTGTAAAATATTAAAATGCTCTTTAATCCAATCATAGCATTTCAACTAAGGAAACAGCCCAGTTTATTGCACCTTTTAAAGCTAATACCAAAGATCCATTGAAGAAGTAGTGAAAGCACAAGGAAGCCCAGGGCAGCTCAGCTTCTTTGGCTCCAGGCCAAAGCCTACTAGCTTGCCACTTGGTGTTATTGCGATGCAAATGCCTGGAAGCCAGGCACTCACTGCATCTGAATTAATACAGAGGCGGGAGGTGGGAGTGGGAGGAGGGTGAGATGACAAAAAACAAAAACACAAGCAGAATCACTGTGTAGAAAAAATCCTTGGCATGTTCCAAAGCATTTGGAGCCTATAAATAAGAATCTAAATAGATTCATTCAATAGCACCAAAGAAAAACAGCCACATCAAATCTACCTGGACTGTTCTGTGAGGTGATGCTGACTTGAAAAATTTTTGAAAGAATAAAAGAAATCTTTACTTTTCCTTTATTCAAATAGCTTACCTTACAGACGTTTTAAAAAGTTAAAAGTGTTAAAAAATAGATTGGCAAAATATGTTTCAAAGTATAAAAACTATGCAAATAAAAATGGAAACATACCAATTATTCCAAAGGAAGCTTGATTCCTATATTCCAGATAAATCCTATAGTGTTAATTTTTCTTAAATACAATTAACCAGGTTTAACTCTATATCCCAAAACAAAATATTCAATTATTCGTGTTTTAACACAAGGATATGTGTCCTAAACTTTATGATTATGAACAAAATAAAACATGCAAATTTACAAATCTTTTATCTTCAAATTTTGACTACTCAAAATAATATTACAAAAGTAAAAATTTTGAAAAACTGTATTAAAAATATTTGCTGTGAAAGAGAATATTTATTATCAAAAATGATGCTGAATAAATTCTGGACTTCATTTTTTTTTTTTTTTTTTTTAGATTTTAATTATTTATTTGAGAGACACAGAGAGAGAGAGAGAGAGAGAGAGAGAGAACAGCCAGGGGTGCCCACAGAGGGAAGAGCAGACTCTGGGTGAGCAGGGAGTCTGATCAATCCAAGTACCCAGGGATCAAGACCTGAGCCTAGGGCAGATGCTTAACTGACTGAGCTACCCAGGGGTCTAGACTTCATTCTTATGTATAGACCTTCATACTTTCCTTTGTGCTATTTGTATACAGACAATGTGTTAGACAATGCTGTACACCAAAATTTCTGGGTCATCATTTCATCTAAACTTACGACTATGTTTCTCTGCCTTCTTAAAGTTAGGAATGACTCTGTGGTTTGTTTTGGCAATGGTATAGAAATTTAAGCAATGGGAGACAATTCTGGGGCAGAAGTATAAAAAGCTACAACACTATTTATCTTGTTCTCTCTCCTATCTTAGTGATCATGGAAACATAGTCAAGATGAAAATCGGAATTGGTCTTTGTCGTCCCATGAGGCTAATACTGAACAAAAGAACTCACCTTGGAAAAGCCATGTAAATATGTAATAAACTGTTCTTTTACTAAACCACTGAAGTTTGGAGGCAGTTTGTTACTTCAGTGCAAGTGACCCCCTTTTGATATAAACAGATATAGGTAGTAACAGGAGATGCTGCTTTTACAAATAACTATAACATGGGACATACTCTAAAAGTCCTGCAGTGAGCAAAATAGGAGAAACTGTTATTGCAGCATGGAAAAATAGTGATTCAAGTAATACAGTGACAAAGAAACTGGTAAAATGGTTTCTTCTGATAATGTGGAAGACAGATTATGAATGTAATGACATTTTATGTTTTGAGTAAGAGCTTAGGAAACAAAATATTAGTAGTATGTGTCATTTGCTATTGACTGCAAAAATGAAGTCAGGAATTTCAGGTTTGCTAAAAGAAATGAAAAGGGGTTGAGAGTACAAAACGTTGATACTATCAAGAAGCAGATGCTTCTGGCACCCATTATCTAAAATATAAAATGAAGAAAGCTCTGGCCCACACAAACATTTAAAACTCATTATTACAGTAATTATGAAATTATAGGCATATCACACTTGTTCAACTTCTGTACAGATTAATAGGTCTTACATCAAAGGGCCAATAGTGTGGTATAAAATAAATACGGTCTTTCAAATGGACAAAATACTTGAGGGAAAAGAGACTAATCGTTTATCTCATTCTAGCATTGTGGGCTCAAGCTACCTGAGGTTAAACCATAAAGGAAGGTATAGGTAAAGTAAAAATGAATATAAATATGAGAAGTAGATTACGAAAATTATCTTGAGTGTGTTTAGTGTCTTGGAGAGCTATCTATAATAAGAGAAATAAACATAAAGCCAATTAAGTTTTAAGGAGAGTTATAGTGGCCATTCCGTATTAATCAAAAGGCTAAGAATGTTTGAGATTTGAAGCTACCTATGCCACTCCTCTGCCCCCCAAATAATCTACTGGCAAAAAATAGGATAAATATGTTTTTTCCCCATCAAACTAAGGCCAGAAAACATGTAAATTAAGGATATCACAGAAAGTGGAAACAGTGAATCTGGAAAATAACTGACATATAAGCTTCTTCCAGAAAGCAGAACAAAGTTCCCCTTGCCTCATAAAGACATAAAGCATCCACTAAAGATTCTGGACTCTGAGTTCAAATTCATAACTGAATAGGAAATTTGTCTTACTTGTGAAATATGTAGGTAAGTAGTTTATGTGGAGGCCGAGAAAATTAAGGCCATTCCACCTTAAGTTCGGCATTAGCACAAGTAAAGCCATCTCAGGCCCCTGTGAATAAGAGCTGAGCTTTACCTTACTTCAGTTACAGGAAAATAACAGCTTAACACCTTTGAAAGCCCCATATTAGAATGAGAACACAGCTCAATGCCCTTGAAAATCCCATATCAGAATGTAAACAGAACTTGAGAAATTCCTCCACCCCTTCCAGAGGTTCCCTAGACCAGACTATAAAAAAACCAGCTGAAACCCACCTCGGGGTCCAAGTCCCTGTTCTGCTGTGTCGTGTATACTTGGACCCAAGCTTGAGCTTGTAAATAAACCCTCCTGTGCTTGCATCGGTGTAGGCTCCTTGGTGGTTTCTTGGATTCGCAATCTTGGGCACAACATTTGGGGGCTCGTCCGGGATCCGAGACCCCCAGGACCCCATCTGGGGGGTCCCACACATGGTGAGTGCACTCAACTTTTTCCACCTTTTGCATGCATATTCTCTCAGAGCTGTAAACGGTATTTTTACCTGTAGGAATTCCAATCTGTATTAGGTCAACATTGGCTTAGACTGACGCGCTGGCGGGCCGTCGACTGGGGGTCTTGAGGAGACGTCCCTTTCCCCCACCTGGAGGATAGGGTCCTCATCTGTAAGGAAGACAGAGTCCTCATCTGTAAGGAGGGCCGGCTGCCAGCCCTTCGAGTTACTTTCTGTTTTGTCTCCGTGGCCTCAATGGAATGTTTGTCTGTGTTACTGTGTCCTTGTTAATTGTCTTTACTGACTGTATCTTGGTGTGGACTGGGGACATAATGGGGCAGACACAAAGCACCCCCCTGTCCCTTATGCTCTCCCACTTCCCTGACGTTAGAGAAAGAGCTCATAATCTGAGCACAGACATACAAAGAGGGAAATTTCAAATTTACTGCATGTCAGAATGGCCAACATTTGATGCAGGATGGCCTCGAGAAGGAACTTTCCACCTACCTATTATCTTACAGGTTAAGGCCGTGATCTTCAGGGATAAACTGGACAGCCCCCCTGACCAGGTGCCCTACATCCTGGTCTGGCAGGACATGATCAAGAATCCCCCTCCTTGGCTAAAACTATATTCACCCCCCAACGAGATTGGCGGACAGCCAATGTTATATTGGCCATTCTCCACCAGTGATTTATATAACTAGAGAACCCAGAATGCAAAGTTCTCTGATAATCCAAGAGATCTAATCGGGCTTTTTATACTGTTCTCTTTACCCACCAGCCTTCTTGGGAGGACTGCCGACAGCTCTTGCAGGTTCTCTTCACCACCAAGGAGAGAGAACGAATTCAGGTGGAAGCCCGGAAGTCTGTCCTTGGAGAGGACAGACAGCTGCCTCAAAACCCAGACCTCATAAATGCTGCCTTCCCCTTATCCTGCCCCACCTGGGACCACAACTCGGCTGAAGGTAAGGAGAGACTCTTAAGTCTACCTCCAGACTCTACTGGCAGATCTCAAGGCTGCCTCCCACAAGCCTACCAATCTAGCCAACGTCTATGATGTAAGACAGGGTAAGGATGAGAGTCCAGCAGCCTTCTTAGAGAGAATCATGGAGGCTTTTAGGCAGTATACCCCTATGAACCTCGAAGCCCCAGAAACAAAGGCCGTAATTATCATGGCCTTTGTTAACCAGGCCCCTCCAGACATTAAAAAGAAACTGCAAAGAATAGAGAGACTAGGAGAAAAGAGCTTGCAGGACTTAGTAATAGTAGCAGAAAGAGTCTATAATAATAAAGTCTGGAAGAGCAACAAACCAAACTAAGTGACCGGCAGACCTGAAACCTGGCCAAGATCCTGCTGGCCACAACCATGGACAACCCACGGGAAAGATGGAGGCACCGCAAGAAGCTGGCTTCAGGGACAGGTAAGGAGGATGGCTCTAGTCCCCATCGGGAGCGCCCTAAGCTGAACAAAAACCAATGTGCTTATTGCAAAGAAAAGGGACACTGGGTGAAAGACTGCCCTAACAAAAGATCTAAGGTTCCTGCCAAGATCTTGGAGATGGAGGACCTGGACGATTAGGGAGTCGGGGTTCAGCACCCTTCCCTGAGCCCAGGGTAATTCTCAGAGTGGAGGGGCAACCCATTGAATTCCTAGTGGACACTGGGGCACAACATTCAGTTTTATTACAACTCCAAGGGAAATTGGCAAGCAAGACTTCATGGGTGTAAGGGGCCACGGGCACCAAACAGTACTCATGGACTACCCGAAGAACTGTGGATCTCGGCATGGACCGGGTATCCCACTCCTTCATGGTCATCCCTGAGTGTCCCTACCTGTTGTTAGGTCGGGATTTGCTCACCAAGATGGGGGCACAAATTTGCTTCCACCCCGAAGGGGCAAAAATCCTAAACAAGGAGGGGCACCCAATTCAGGTGCTTGTCCTGAGTTTAGAAGATGAATATCATCTCCACCAAACACCCTCAGCCCCAATGATTGACACTGACTGTTGGCTGCAAGAATTTCCCCAAGCATGGGCAGAAACTGGGGGAATTGGGCTGGCCCAGGACCAACTGGCCATATACATAGAACTAAAGCCGGAGGCAGACCCTGTCAGGGTCCACCAATACCCCATGCCTCTCATCTCCCTAACCCAGACTGGGACCCCCTCTGCATGAATGTCAAGAAATTTTGGCACAGGTGCACGGAATCAGAGCTGATCTCTAGGACCTGCCACTGCAGAACATGGACGCCACCTGGTACACAGCAGAAGTTTCGTCCAAGAAGGAATCAGATACATGGGGGCAGCTGTAACCATGGACCCGATCCGGGGGCACCGACCCTGCCCAACACACCCAACTATATTGATGCTGACTTACACTGGATCAAACGCTTGCCTATGACCCAATGCTTGCGTGGCTGGTGGAGGGGTGCAGACTCCAGCATCATCCAGCAGGAGGAACTAGGATGGCGAGTCTTATCCAAAATGCATCGGGGTTACTCATATGGGAATAAGGAAGATGGAAGACCTCATACGACATGCAAAGATCACTATTAAAGACTCTTGAGCAAAGATGGAGCAGATTGTGGTAAGCTGCCACGCATGCCAGTTAATTAATGCCACCGCCCATGGATCTAACCTGGGTGACTGGCTCTAAGGGGACCGTCCAAGAGCCTACTGGGAAGTGGACTTCACTGAGGTAAAACCTGGAAAATATGGATACAGGTATTTACTAGTGTTTGTAGATACTTTTTCAGGGTGGACAGAGGCATTTCCCACCAAACATGAAACAGCACAGACCGTGACCAGGAAACTGCTGGAAGACATCTTACCGAAGTATGGTTTTCCTGTTAAGATTGGATTAAACAACGGACCAGGATTCATCTCTAAGGTAACACGGGGAGTGGCACTAGTACTTGGGGCAGATTGGAAATTACATTGTGCATATAAGCCCCAAAGCTCAGGACAGGTAAAGAGGATGAACAGAACATTAAAGGGGACCTTAACTAAATTAGCCCTAGAGACTGGCGGGGACTGGGTGACTCTCCTCCCCTTTGCCCTATATAGGGTGAGGAACTCCCCATACAGGATGGGACTGACTCCCTACAAGATCATGTTCAGTCTGCCTCCACCTATTATCCCCAAGACCTGAGGTGCTTGCTGAGTTTGATGATCACCAACTCCTTTTCTCCCTCCAAATGTTATAATGAACCCATGAGCAGGTATGGCCTAAGCTGAGGGCCTTCTACGAGACTGGGCCACCCCCGGATCCCCATCGATATCAGCTGGGTGACTGGGTGTTTATGTGGAGATACTAACACCAGACACTTCAATCTCGCTGGAAGGGACCCTACATCGTGATCCTGACCACTCCCAGCACTCTCTAGGTCGACGGGATTACTCCCTGGGTCCACTATACCCACATCTGGCCAGTTGATCCACACGCCTTTCTCAAGGACTTTGTTCCAGAATGGAAAAGCCAACCAGACAAGGACAATCTCCTAAAGCTAAGATTGTGCCATTATCACTTATTTCCCACCTCCAAGACTCCCTAGTCTGAGGTTGTTCTTCAAAATAGAAGGGGATTAGACTTAGTCTTCTTACAAGGGGGTTCTGTGCTGCCTTAAACGTGGAATGTTGCTTCTTCCCAGGGATGTAACCGGGAATGAGAACAGCAACAAGGTTGGTTCGAATCCTGGTTTAATCATTCCCCCTGGCTCACTCTGAGACCAACCTGGATCCATGATTGGGTCCTTCCTTAGGTTCCTCTAAGAGAGGGAAATGTGGAGGCTGAGAAAATTAAGGCCATTCCACCTTAAATTCAGTGTTAGCACAAGTACAGCCATCCCAGGCCCCTGTGAATAAGAGCTGAACTTTACCTTACTTCAGTTATAGGGAAAAAACACCTTACAGCTTAATGCCCTAGAAAACCCCATATTAGAATGAGAACACAGCTCAATGCCCTTGAAAGCCCCATATCAGAATGTAAACAGAACTTGAGAAATTCCTCCACCCCTTCCCGGAGGTCCTCTAGACAAGCCCATAAAACTAAGCTGGAACTCACCTCGGGGTCCAAGGACCCACTCCGCTGTGTCGGGCATACTTGGGCCCAAGCTCGAGCTTGCAAATAAACCCTCGTGCACTTGCATCGTGGTCGGCTCCTTGGTGGTTTCTCGGATTCGCAATCTTGGGCACAACAGTTTACATGCAAAGTAGATTAAGCTAAATGTTTACAGTCCAGAAAGGAAGACTATGATAGTGATTCAAGTTATGCTAATAGTCTGGTCCTCTAGTTTTTGGATACATGATAGGAATGTACTTTTTTAAGGCTCTTAAGACAGGTCTGTATTTGAAACTCCTTTTAATCTTGTGAGTATATGTGACATGTGTCATGTCTGCACAGAAGCTCTTGGAGGAGCTCTGAGCTTCCTTCCTCCAACTGAAGTATCATTGGAAACACATATTAAAAGGGAGTGTCCATCAGCCTAGATCTTTGACTGCCCTGAACAGAGGCCCTTGCCAATGTGCACAACAGTAGTATGAATAAAATTATGTCTTTATGTTACATTACTGCAATTTTGAAGTTGTTTTATTTCATCCTAACAAATATACAAAACTAGCCTTTAGTCTGTGATACAGAACAAGTATTCTTTAGTTTTCTACTTAAAAAAATAAAATAGTGACAAAAGCAAATGTTTCCATTCCATACAAACCATTACTGTATAAATTGGCTAATGACCAAAGAACAAGCATAAAATATAATATTGGGCAGATTAAGTTGATCATTTAGTTCAACTCATTAATTCATGAAACAAACTGCACTAGTTAGCTTTTCTTTCTTACTTTTACTGCAGATCAAGACAAAAGAATGCACAATATATTTAACAAGTAATAGAAATATATCATGATAAAAGTGCTGTTGCAAGTAGGAGAGAATCTGTTTCTAACAACATAACAAAGTAGCTAATCTGAAATTCCTCTTGCTAGAACATCAAAAACTACTGGCTTAAATAACCAAGTATACTCAGATAAATAGGTTAGTTTACAAGAAAATAAGTGGGGGAATCCCTGGGTGGCTCAGCGGTTTGGTGCCTGCCTTTGGCCCAGGGCGTGATCCTGGAGCCCCGGGATCAAGTCCCATGTCGGGCTCCCGGCATGGAGCCTGCTTCTCCTTCCGCCTGTATCTCTGCCCCCCTCTAAAAGAAAAAAAAAAAAAAAAAAAAAAAAAGAAAATAAGTGCAAGCTTCAAATGTGTAATTTTATGATGTGGCACCTAGGGGAGTTTGCCCATCTTATTAACAACAACAACAAAAACCACTTGTATTGAATACCTATAATGTGATGCATGGCAGGGGTGGGATGCCAGGCAGGAGATAAAGCCTTGGAACAATCTATGATCTGAAATTTTGTAAGAAGGATGGGAATTATGATAAATAATTATAAAGAATATTTCCCTCAATTAAAGAGTAGTCTGGGGAAAGGAAACTTGCTTGTCTGTGTTGATTCCATGGGAAAAAACAAAACAAAACAAAACAAGAAATCATGTCTTTGAGCAGGGATATCTATTCCGAATCCTATAACTGAGCAATTAACCCAGAGGTTGTATGCTAGTGATACAGTTGATCTATCTGGCAGAAACCATCACAAATGCTCTTATGTAAAATGTTAAGCATCTCATGATATAAGAATCCATCTGTCAGCATGATAAATACATACATAGGTAATACATATCAGGGAGGACACTTGTTATGAGCACCAGGTGTTGTACATAAGTGATGAATCACTAAATTCTACATCTGAAAGTAATATCACACTGAATGTTAACTAACTGGAATTTAAATAAAAATTTGGGAAAAAATGTATACCATACATGTAAAATTAAATAAAATGAAAGAATTTAGACACCCAAGAAATAAAATATGTATTTTAAAAATATTTAAGTTAATTTAAAAATAGAATATAAACTAAAAAAGAGCCTCTGTAAAAAAAAAAAAAAAAAAAAAAGAATGAATAGATAACATGGATTTGAAAAAAAAAAACAAGTTGAAATTAAATGTGCAATGGTGGACTAAATAGCAAATCAGGTATAGAGAATTGGTTAAATACCACAGAAATATCACAGAAACATTAAGAAATTGACAGTATAAAGAAAAGTTATGAAACATGTAAGATCTAATAAAATTTCCATCAAGAGAATGAGTAAAAAGTCTTTAAACTGTAATGCTAAGCATATTCTAGATAAAGTGAAAACATGTATTTTCAGATTCAGGAAGTACAATGAGTCTTAAGAATTTATCATTATAATTAAATTACAGAAGTGATGGGGGAACAGAGGACTAGCTGAGCATAGGGCAGCACATTGACAAGTCCTTGAAACAGGCAGAGAGGGATCCCTGGGTGGCGCAGTGGTTTGGCGCCTGCCTTTGGCCCAGGGCGTGATCCTGGAGACCCGGGATCGAATCCCACATCAGGCTCCCAGTGCATGGAGCCTGCTTCTCCCTCTGCCTGTGTCTCTGCCTCTCTCTCTCTCTCTGTATGACTATCATAAATAAAAAAAAAAAAAAAAAAAAAAAAAGAAACAGGCAGAGGGACATTCCTCTCTGGACTCAACTGCCTCGATGTTCACACTTTGCTAAGGGCAAAAGGCAATCTTAGCCCGACCCCCAGGATCCTGTAAGTCTACTTTAACATATAAAAATTCCTTTAGAAGTTTCCCTTTTTCTCTAAACCCCTAAGATATGTGTTGGCAATCATCCTCCCAGCACATGGCCTACCAATACACATCTGATGGGTCTCATGACCCAGGTTTTATTAGACAGTAATGAGTGACCTCTTCCCAACAATAGCCAGCCCCCTCAAGGTCCTGGAAACCTTCCGTCCAAAATCCCTTAGAGAGTTTGCTATCCTCAAATCCCTCCCAACTCCCAGGTATATAATCAGCCACCTCTCACAGGCCTGGGGCAGCAGCTCTTCCTGCCCACAGGTCTCATCCTCGTGCTTTAATAAAACCACCATTTTGCACCAAAGACGTCTCAAGAATTCTTTCTTAGTCGTCAGCTCCAGACCTCGCCTATAATTCCAAAACTTCATCAGAAGCACAAATGGAATAAAAGATCAAAAAGGCATGCATATTAAAATAATAACAATAACAATAAATAAAATAATAATACATATTCTCTCCAAAAATGACAATGTGGCTGACAACTTTCTTGAATTAACTAAAGGGGAAAACTGTGAAATGATTGAATAGGAAAGGGAAAAGGCTTTAGTATTTTTAAGGGTGAGTATATAAAAAAGAATGGTTCAATCCCTTTGTTTTTGGGGAAAAATGAGCACTACAAAATTTATATATCATGTAGCATAAAAGGCTAATTATTGTATGCATAAAGTACAATGAGAGCAAGAATCTGAATAACAATAGTTTCACAAACTGAAGCCTCATAAGGTTTGTGTTCTTATTGAAAACATTGAGAGTTCAGTTTCCTTTTTTGCCATCCATATGCACAATATTGGAAAAATCTAAACACAGTAGTGGTATTTTCATGTTATTTCTTATTTTAACTTAATTATGGCACAATATAAGGTAGAATATTTCATATTTAAAGGAAACAATCAAATAATTTTTTAAAAACCCTATTTTCTTCTATATAGGTAAACTATGACAAAAATAGCTTTAAAATTTTGTATTCAGGATTATTTCAAATAATTCAATCACACAGAAACCACTAAGGAAAAACAACTTAGGGTTTTGGTGACTGGGTATACACCTTGGTTACCACTTCTTTGCAAAATTTAGAGGTACTAATTCCATGTCATAGGCAGTGACAGCAGAAATGAAACTTTTTAAGTCTCTCTTCCTAAAATGCGATCTCTATCTTATATGAATTGAGGGATACTCAAATATTTATCTTCTAATGGAGGTGTCTGAACCTGTTGGATTTAATTTGGTTAAGCTCACTCTTACTGAGGTGTAGTGACTGCTAAGGAAAATATTTTGTATGTGTGTGTGTGGGGAGACATATCAAAATGAAAAAGCTGCTAGAAAAGCATCTCTTTGTAGGGAAACTGACACATGAGCTACATAAGTGTCAGCTCTAAGAGGAGATAGATGCTAGGGTTGTTTCCCTCCACCAGCTCTGTTAATGTTGCCTAATACCAACTTGGGTTTCCCTAAGAGTGCAGCATGGCTGGGATACCTGGGTGGCTCTGTAGGTAAAGTGTCTGCCTTTGGCTCAGGTTATGATCTCAGAATCCTGAGACAGAGCCCCTGGTCAGGCTCCCTGCTCAGTGGGAAGTGTGCTTCTTCTCCCTCTGCCCTTCTCCCCCTCTGTTCCTATTCTCTCTTGCTCTCTCTCTTTCAAATAAATAAAATATTAAAAAAAAAAAAAAAGAGGAAAAACAGAATGCAGCATGGCCAAATTGGAGCTTTCTTACTCAACCTCCCCTAATGCCTGATTGACAAGAGGATATCAAAGGGCATTCTCTTGCCTCAAAGTGGGAAAAGTGTTAAAATTTGTGCTCCAGAGGGACACCTCGTTGTTTTAGTGGTTAAGAGTCTGCCTTTGGCTCAGGTCGTGATCCTGGGATCCTGGGATCGAGTCCCACATTGGGCTCCTCATAGGAAGCCTGCTTCTCCCTCTGCCTATTTCTCTGCCTCTTATGAATAAATAAATAAATAAATAAATAAATAAATAAATAAATATTTAAAAAATTATGCTCCAGAACTTCTGTTTCTACACTTGAAAATACATTCTTGCTCAACTGTCTTTCTTCTAGGCTTTCCTGATTTCTCAATTACCCTTCTCCTGAAAGCATTCCCCAAATAATATCTGAACCAGAATCCCCACCCTCAGGATCTACTCCTAGAAAATAACTGACTTAAGTAAGCTTTTCTCCCCCGTCTCTCCAAAGTGAGCAGCCTCATTTAACATTATTACATTTAATTTAAGTCCCTCCAGTCAAACAGGCCAGAGACTCCTGGGTTAAAGCTCTTTGGGTTTTCGCACTCATCCTCTTACGTAAGAAATTCTCCAGATTGCTGTCATTTCCTTTAGGGTTGAATAGACACTAGTGCACAAGCTTCAGAGTTATGGCATTTGCTGCATTTCTCTGAGAGAGCATATATTTCAGGAAGGTAACATCAATGCACCAACTCAACTAACTCAATTTATATATACAATTATTCATCTGAAGCTAAAGAAGTCTTTTGGTATAGCTAATGCATCAGAAGATTGAGTGATGACCATCACATTTTTTGTTGTTGTTGTTGAAAGAAACATCTCTTGAGTTAATTTTATGACTGAACAGAATCCGTTATGTGTTAGACATCTCTTTGTCAATAGTGTAAAAAAAGCACTTAACACAATCCAACATCTATTCATGATAAAAACTCTCAGTAAACACTTTCCTCAACTTGATAAATAATACCTGCAAAAAAACCTTCAGCTAACATCAAATATAATGGTAAGAAACTTTAAGCTTCCCACTAAAAGCAGGAACAAGGCAAGGATGTCCTCTCTTACCACTGTTTTTCAACATCGACCTAGAAGTCCTAGCTAATGTAGTAAGAAATGAAAGGAAGAATTTGGAAGGAAGAAATTCAGTGGTATTTGTTTCTAGATAACATGATGCAAAATCCAAAGAATCTACAAAAAAATCTCCTGGAACTAATTGATTACACCAAAATTTCAGGATACAAAGTTAATATAGAAAGTTAATTGCTTTCCTATATGTTAGCAGTTAGCAGGTGGAATTTGAAATTAAAAGCACAGTACTTTGTATATTAGCAGCCAAAAAACCCAAAGTACTTAGGTATAAATCTAAAAAAATTTGGCCAGAACCTATATGAGCAAAACTATAGAACTTTAATAAAAGAAATCAAAGAACTATATAAATGGAAAGATATTCCACATTCATAAATGGAAAGATTTAATATTGTCAATATGTCAGTACTTCCTAACTTGATCTATAAATTCAATGCAATCCCAATCAAAATCTCAGCAAGTTACTTTGAGGATATTTAAAAAAAAATGATTCTAAAGTTTACATGGAGACACAAAAGACCCAGACTATATAGCACAATATCGAAGAACAAAGTTGGAGGACTGACAATGCCCAACTTCAGGACACAGTATAATGATATAGTAATTAAGACCATGTGGTACTGGCAAGAGAATAGACAAATAGATCGATAGAACATTAAAGAGAACCCAGAAATACGTCCACAAAAATATGGCCAACTGATCTTTGACAAAAGAACATACAGTGGAACAAAGATTGTCTTTTTTTTTTTTTTTTTAAAGATTTTATTTATTCATTCATGAGAGACACAGGGAGAGCGAAAGAGGCAGACACACAGGCAGAGGGAGATGCAGGCTCCATGCAGGGAGCCCGACGTGGGACTCGATCCCGGGACTCCAGGATCACGCCCTGGGCCCAAGGCAGGGGCTAAACCGCTGAGCCACCCAGGGATCCCCAAGATTGTCTTTTTAATAAATGTCATTGAAACAACTAGACATTTATGTGCAAAAGAAAAAAAAAGAGAGAGAGAAATTAGACACAGACTTTACACCCTTCACAAAATTAACTCCAAATGGATCACAGACCTAAATGAAAAACATAAAACTATAAAAGTCCTAGAAGATAACAAGGAGAAAACCTAGATGACATTGGTTATACAACATTAAAGACACGATCCAGGACTTTGATAAGCTGGACTTTACTAAAATTAAAACCTCTGGTCTGCAGAAAAAAACTTCAAGAGAATTAGAAGACAAGCTACAGGGGCACCTGGGTGGCTCAGTGATTGAGCATCTGCCTTTGGCTCAGGTCATGATCCCGGGATCCTGCATCTTGGGGATCCCTGTGGGAGCTTGCTTCTCCCTCTGCCTATATCTCTGTCTCTCTTTCTGTGTCTCATGAATAAATAAATAAAATCTTAGAAAAAAAGGAGACAAGCTACAAACTGGAGAAAATATCTGTAGGGGACAAATCTGATAAAGCATTGTTATTCAAAATATACACTGAACTCATAAAACACAACAAAAAGAAAACGACCTGATTAAAAAATGGGTCAAACACCTTAACAGACACTTACCAAAGAAGATATACAGATAGCAAATAAGTATATGAAAATATACTCCACATCATATTCTAGTAGAGAAATATAAATTAAAATAACCATGAGGTACCACAATATACCTATTTGAATGGCCAAAATCCAAAACAGTGACATCATCATATGTTGGAAAAGATGTAGAGCAACAAGAATTCTTGTGCCTTGCTAGTGAGAATGCAAAATGGTACAGCCACTTTGGAAAACATTTTGGAGGTCTCTTACAAAATTAAACATATTCCTACCATAAGATCCATCTATTGATCTCTTGATATTCACCCAAAGGAATTAAAAACTTAGGCTCACATAAAAACATCAAGATGTTCCTCACTAGGTGATTAAACTATGGTATATCCAGACAATGGAATATTACCCGGAACTAAAAAGAAATGAGCTATCTAGTCATGAAATGATACGGAGAAAATTAGGAAGTGGGAGAAGCCAATGTGAAAAGGCTGCATACTATATGATTCCAACTATGTGACAATAGAGACAAAAACAAGATCAGTGATTGCCAGGTATTGAGTAGGGATAAGAGGTGATTAGCTGGGGTGCAGAAAATTTTTATGGCAGTGAAATACTCTGTATGATATTGTAATGAAGAAGGCATAAAAATGTATCTCCATATCCACGTCCATAACCTGTGTAATAAGAGTTGATTTGAAGTGATAATCACATGTTAATGTAGATTTGTCAATTATAACAAATGTAGTTCTGGTAGGGGATGTTGATAACAGAGAAGACTATGCATGTGAGGGCAGGGGATATATGGGAAATCACCATAACTTCTTAATTTTGTCTACTCTAAAAAATAAATTCTATTAAAACCAATAGGAATACAAAATATACAAAAAGAAGGCTTAATCATTTTGGGTTACTGAAGAATTCATTTTTGGGGGGAGGCATAAAGGAACTTATATAAAATATTTAAATGATCATTGAAGGGATCCCTGGGTGGTGCAGCGGTTTGGCGCCTGCCTTTGGCCCAGGGCGCGATCCTGGAGACCCGGGATCGAATCCCACATCGGGCTCCCGGTGCATGGAGCCTGCTTCTCCCTCTGCCTGTGTCTCTGCCTCTCTCTCTCTCTCTGTGACTATCATGAATAAAAAAAAAAAAAAAAAAAAAATGATCATTGAAATAGCATGGCATCAAAAAGAAAGTGGTTATTCCAGAAAGCCAATCTATGTCAAATGCAGCTAATAATTAAAAGAACTGTAGAGTGAAAATTGTTATTAGATTGGCATAGTGGAGATCACTGGGCTTCTTTTTACTATTTGATAGGGTCAAGGATTTGACTGGCCTGGACTCAAGAGATTTCAATAGAAGAAAAAGGAAAACAAGACAATGCGTGTAGAATATTCTTTTTTGATGATTTATTACAACACTGAAGCATAGATAAGAGTATAGTGGTAATTGGAGGAAGATGTTGGGTTAAGAGTATTGTTTGTTCATCAGTTTTGTGTGAAACATATTACAGTGCTTCCCAGTATTGATGTGAATTGCTATTTAGGAAGAAAGGGAAACTTGCAAATGATAATTTTTTTGTATAGGTGTGCTAATGGGATTCAAATGCAGACATGGAGACTGGCCTTGGATGGGACCATTTATAATTCATCTAGTGGAACAGAGGAAAGGATAGAATAAACAAGGTTGATAAATTTGGCACTAGGTAGATGTGGGAAATTTCTTGATTACCTGAATAGCTCAGTAGTGTAAGAAGCAAAATTGTCAACTAATTCAGGGCTGAGAAGATGATTCTGGGAATTAATTTCATAGGAAAGTAGGAAAAATGAATTAATAGGATAAGTATAGGAGTGCCTACTTGAGGGTTATGTTGATTAATACAAGTTGTGTATACGTCTGTGTGTGTGTGTCCCCATCTATATTCACATGCTGCATTGAAAGAGAGAAATGTATAATTCAAGTGTGGCTGTAGTCCAGTTTCAAGAGTTTAATCAAGGGAGAGAGAACAAACTTGAGGATATATGGAAGGGGATAATTAGACATGTGGACAATTGGTTCTAAGATCTATAAGTAGAGAAGTGAGGATGTGAGAGGTTGATGAAAAATGAAAAGGTCAAGTGTTTGAAGGTCATGGAAAAGTCTATTCCAATTTCAGAATCAAGATATTTGAATTATTAAATTATAAAGGTAGAATGTGGCAGTTAGGGGGTTAAGTGAAATTGAGATTCAGGCAGTGGTTCTAATATTGCTAATTAAAAATTCAGGTGTAGCTATTAGAATGCCTGAGGTAAGGTGGAAGAAAAGTTCATTAGAGGAGAGGATGTTAAGAAAGTATGGAGAATAGATGATATATTTATGTTGAATTATAATAAATGATGAAATGTATAACTGGATGTGCACCAAAATCTTCACTGGATGAGCAGAAATACAGAAGAGAGTAGGTGATTGCAATCAGGGAGCAACCAATTTTATTATGTGAAGGCAGAGAGATCAAAGTGCTGGTCATTTTGAGTGTCTAGATGTTAAAGAATTTGGGAAGATTGAGTTGTCTGTGAGAACTCAGATAACCTGAATGTAGGGCATTATGCGTCTAGCTCTCTTTGTTATATTAGTTAGTCATGGTGGTCATGTTCATGTGCATAACATTCCTCTTTATAGTATCCTTTATGAGAGTGACTCTTATGCAGAACATTTAAGTGGAAGTAGGAAAGTAGAAGTCTCTGCAGCAATATAACAAGCTCCCTGGGTCTTACTTCAACTGTGCTATCTTACTGTATGAAGGATGGCAAGAAAGAAAGAGCCTTATAGTTAATGCTAGAACCTGGATGAAAGCAGGGACAACTCATGCCACCCCACCAATTATTTAACAGAGCAAAGCTTAATGACAAATCTTTTTTAAGCCAGTATTATATATGATGTAGTATTGGACATCATGTTATTTTTATTAATATTTGTGTATATTATAATAACCTTGAATACTCACTGGTGTATTATTTCAGGGATATCCCGATGTTATAAACTTGTCCTAATTTAGAGGAATCAAACAATTAAAAATGCAAAGTAAAAAAATTCTAAATTATTGAACATTCATAAATGAAGAATTGAGCTTATCAAATATTTTTCAGTGCCTAGTAAAGTATCTTTTTTTTTTTTTTGTACTAAGTTTTGCTTCTTACTTTTCTCATCTGGACAATCTTTAAAGCAAACATGTAATCTTTTTACTTCTTTGTTTCCAGAGATTCGAAATTATTGTATTATTACTTTAGTGTAAATAATTCAAAGAAGTATTTTATTTATCAAGTAAAAATTCAAACATTTAAAAAAATGCTTGAAAAATTTTAATATTTAGTAAAAGAGAAATATTTGTGGAAGGATGCAAATAGAAGAGCAATAGAAGTTTGACCACATTTACAATTTATCTGAAAGTCACTCAAATTCCTTGTTGTAAAAATAATTGAGTTGGAAATACTACAGCAAACTATTCTTGGTAGAATAAAAACAATTACTACTTTGGCTATGCTAGGGATGTGACAGTTTCATTTATTTTCAAATATAGCTTTTCCATTCCCAGTTCCATTTGGAAACAAGAGTAGGGATGCATGGAAATTTTATAGAGTATGAAATATAACATAAAACAGAACTGTGAGAATATAAGTCTAAATAAAGTTTCAATATAAGTGAAATAGTATTAAAATGATCCTTTATTAAATTAGCTCATAGCTTTTGCTATGTAAATAACATTATAAAACAAGAAGATTTTAACATGGCTGGCAAAAGAGTGCAACAAGGGTCAAGTTAGTGTTAAACAATAGTATAAGAATAATGACTAGACCCATGTTTTCCTGATTCAAATATTTTTTATTGTATATCTTTTCATAAACATTTCAATATTGGGATACAGGAAACAAAACATACTCATTTTATCTTAATTCAACTTAGGGGGTTCACTTCAGCTATTTTGAATATAAGAAAGTTTATTGGTCAAGAAAAGTTTATTTCCAAACAGCATTTTTTTACTTTTTCTTAATATTTCAGTATAAAAATTATGTATAATGATATTACTTTACTAGAATAAAAAAGTACCCCAGAAAATGAAAAGTAATATTTTTGGTTACTGTGTGCATTAGTTTCATAAAGTATAGGGGTAATTCAGTTGTTTTAAAAAAAATCAATTGAGATTTAAAAAAAATATTTTAAATATTTTTAAAAATCCATGTCCTGGAGTTCAGGGACTCAAGAAACTATTAATAAACACATGTGTGCACACACATATACTTCTTGGGTAGGTTTTTATATCTTACAGCACATATTGCTATTGTATTTGTTTAACATTAGGTAGGTTTTATTAGTACAAAACATACCAAATTAAAAATTGGGAAACTTGGGTCTTGTGCTTGCTAGTTTCTTGTTCTTGCTAGTTTAATTCTATCACCTTCAACTTATCATTACCCTCGGAATATTATTTTCTATAGCAAAGATAATAACAATGCCCTCATCACATGCATATTGTGATACCTCAGAGTTTGGGAACGGCCTACAATATAAAAACCAGAGAATATTTTAATAATTATGACAGACAATAGAAGTTCCGAAAATAGGCTTTTGCCTCCTCCTGAACTGCCAGAATTCTTCTAGAAGGCTTTATTAAATGCCAAGGCTTCCAGCATTTAAGTTTTACATAAGCCTTGTGGTGACCACAAAGCAGCAACGTGCAGTAGATACACACAGGGTCTATATGTAGCTGTTGTGGGTTCCCATCCTAACTTAAAGAGAAACTTTCACAATGTCTGGAGTCCTTAATTTCCCACAAATAAATGGAGAAGGATGTCCTCAAAATCCTTGCAGCCGACACCCACTTCAGTAGCACCAGCCTTGAGCCACTAGTATCACTTCCGGGTATGTCACTCCTCAGACCCGCGCAGCCTCCTGTGAACCGTGGCTTCCGGTGGTTCCTTACCTAAGGGCTGACCACTGTCTTCTCGAGGAGCATCTTACGTTGCCCTGCGTGTCACCGCTCTGTGTTACACAGACTCTTCCCCTGCATTACTTGGAGGGAGCCTCCCGGGGCAACAATGGAGCTCGCTCAGGGGCCCGCGGTGGCCGCCTGGGAAGTCGTGCACATGCGCATCACTTTTTCCCATGAGCACCCGCGGGGAGGTGACACGTGGTGTTTCCTTCCCCAGAAATTCTGAGGAGATTGAAAAGGAAAAGCGAGACCCAGCTAAAAGGGCTGTGAGGAAAGAGGAATTTCAGGGTGAATGGAATGCTACAGCGTCTGGATTTATTGCGACTGACCCCGAGGTCGCAGACACCTCCAAAAGTGCACAGGTGCCCCCTGTGCCTCTTCATGGTTCCCTACAGAGGACCGGAGTATATCGCCCCCTGGGGAGGGAGCCGTCGGCAGCCCCACCCATCTGGCCAGAGTGGGTAAGAACCGCCACTGAGCGTGGCTTTAAGCTACTCTTCCACAGATTTGCTTTTAAATATATTTATTAATTAATTAGTTTGCTTATTTGAGAGAGAGCGTGCACGTGTGAATGGGGGAGGGGCAGAGAGAGGGACAGAGAATCTCAAGCAGATTTTCCAGCTGAGTGGGGAGGAGAGGCCCCATCCCAGGACCCTGAGCTCATGACCTAAGGCAAAATCAAGAGTCAGATGCTTAACCAACTGAGCCGCACAGGTACCCACGTCCACATATTTTCAAACAGAAGATGGAAATAAGATTGATAGAAAATAAGTAGTTTCTAAACAAAACAACAAAAACAAAAACAAAAAAAACCCAGAGCTGTTTGTTTGTTAGGTATAGTGCTGTGAGACAATGCCAGCCACGTGGGCTTTCACAGTATGGTGTTTTGGGGTGGCATTCCTCAAATGAGAGTCCTAAAAGTTGGGGCACTAGATATGCAGTTTATTTTTTATTTTTATTTTTTTTAAATGATTTTATTTATTTATTTAAAGATTTTATTTATTTCCTCATGAGAGAGAGAGAGAGAACCAGAGACACACAGGCAGAGGGAGAAGCAGGCTCCATGCAGGGAGCCTGACATGGGACTCGATCCCAGGTCGCCAGGATCACACCCTTGGCTGATGGTGGTGCCAAACCGCTGAGCCACTGGGCTGCCCCTTGATAGGCAGTTTAAATCCTCTGTTCTCCAGGAGGAAACTGGGAATTGGGGCTCCCCTACCGATTTTATGGCACTGTGTCTGAGTGGGGTTTATGGTAAACCTTTTCTACCTGTTGCCACATGGGTATTTTCTCACTTGCCTAACATGAAGGAGTCATTCATCTAGAGCCTGGATTTCTCTCAGAGGGAATTGTTTCCTGTGGAGCTGTATATTTAGTTTGTTCTTGGCAGAAGGGAAGTTCAGGAGCCTTCCATGTCACCCTCTTGGTCTCTCCCTCTTGCTCTTTTTAAAAAATGGGTAATTTATCAAAGCTGGATTTTTTTTCCTCTAGGATTTTGTTTTACTTTTTAAAAGATTTTATTTTTTTAAGTAATGTCTACACCCAATATGGGGCTTGAATTTACAACCCTGAGATTAAGAGTTGCATGCTCTACTAAGTTAGCCAGGCACCCCTTCAATATTTTAGGTGTTGGTTAATTTGTTAAAGTATTATGCTGGCTAATAAAAAGACATCTGAAAAACAGATTTCATTTTTGTATTCCTTTGGATCTCTTAGAATAATATCTGCTTGGAAAAGTAATAATTACTCTACAGGTTGCAGGAATAATAAAAATTTTGTTCAGAGTGTGAACTTATGTTGTCCTAGAACTACAATTACTCTTTAGTGTCACATCCTGTCCTTACTAATTAAAAGATTCCCCAAAAGCTCATAACTTCTTTGCTTACCAATCTCTTGTCTACAAATCAAATTATTTTAGACCACTTTGCTTTTTCATAATTTCCAAGGGTATAAGATCAAAGATGAGAGTATTTGATGCATAAAGGTAGTTATCTTATTAGTTCTAAACTAGAAACGTATCACTTAGAAATTAGTCAGTCAAGTAGCAAGTCATCTGCAAAGTAATGTTGTTTGAGTTCAAATACCTTGCTGATCCCAAGAAGTTGAAGTTTGCACATTTTTCATACTTCTTACAGTTTTTAAAAAATAATATCAATCTAATAGATTATATTAGAAATTGTTGTTTTAAGTTTCCACAAGGGACCATGGAGATGAAGAGATAAGGAAGACTGCTAGTTTGAAATTTTCTCCAAAAAACCTCATATATCCTGAAGTGCACTTATGAGAAAATCCAAACATACATGAAATTCGGTACTATCCTGAAAAGGGAAACAGAACTAGCTACTCTTAAGTCCTAGAGTAATTAAGTAAACTTCCAAGATGTGGCAAGAACACCAAAAATGTTAAAGAAAGAAGAATAGTGAAGACTGGGATTGTTTCCTGGAAATCAAAACAGAATATACGGGATCCCTGGGTGGCGCAGCGGTTTGGCGCCTGCCTTTGGCCCAGGGCGCGATCCTGGAGACCCGGGATTGAATCCCACATCGGGCTCCCGGTGCATGGAGCCTGCTTCTCCCTCTGCCTGTGTCTCTGCCTCTCTCTCTCTCTGTGACTATCATGAATAAATAAATAAAATCTTTAAAAAAAAAAAAAAAAAAAAAAAAAAAACAAAACAGAATATACACACGTGGATTTTAGAGTTAAGAAAACCTGTGCTTGCATATCTTTGATATTAAATATACTCATCTTCATTTTTTGAAACTTTATTTTTTATTAGTGAATTGAGTACAGTAGAAAACAAATCAAAGAATTATTGTTTTAATTTATATTAAACTTTGTTGTTCTCTTACATTATTGAAGCAATCATTATCCTTTAAGATAATTCATTTATAAAACTCTGTTGTTGAAGAATTCTTGACTGAGATAAATACGCTATTTGACCTAATCCTAATAATTTTTAAAGCCTACTGAATGAAAGCATATTGTAAGAATTTTCTCTCTCTCTCTCTTTTTTTTTTTTTTTTTTGTGTGTGAAGTTGTTTACAAGTATTTCACTTAATTGCAAGATTTGGAACTTAACATCATCCATTTAGTACATAAATGGATTGTTTCATCACACATATCATTTATGTTCAAAACATTTACCTGTATATTGATATCTGGCTAAGTATCATGTTCATTTTGCAGAGAAGAACACTATGGCTCTTGAGAGTTCAAACTTAATATCCTGCTTTTCATAAAGTCAAAATTTCACCAAAACATACAGCTCTTCACAAACCATTACCTATTCACATAGCACAGTTGATGCGGGGGGGTTGGGGGGGGAAGGTTGCTGTCAAATCACCTTCACTTATGTGACTTAACTACTTCAGATGTAAAAGAATTTGGGTAAGAAAATAGTTCTTTTTTATTATAAAGCATTTCAAAAACCTTCATTGTTCACAGTGCTTGAGTTTAAATTTGATGTGGACTCTTGACTTTTGTTCACTGAAGCATTTCCTATTAGTATTCTAATTACATCAAACACACATATTGGATCTGTTATTTTGTACTTATTATTTCCATATAGACTATATTGAAAATTAGGCTCTAACTTACATTATCTCAAAAGAGTTCCAGAACATGACATTTAGTACTTTAGAAATCAAAGTTACATTATTTTTTTATGTAGTAACTATAGTGGATATATGTGTGCCTCTTGTCTTTCAAGCCTGAAATTAATTTCCTGAAATGTGCATTTTAGCTATACGATAAGCATGGAGTCCCAAAAAAGAGTTCGTTTCAGTGAAGAATAACTAAGCCATGGGCATTGCTTTCAATTTTTTAATAGAATGCAGATTACCCATTCAAGAGCAAAGCCTTCATTTCACAAATTGAATAGAAAGATGATTGAAATAATAATAGTTGGTTAAAAGTAGGTTATGTTAAACAGTCAAATCTAAGTATCTCTCCAGAGGGCTTGTAGTGTTTTTATTTAATATTGAATAGAAAATATTTTCATTTATTTTAAACATTGAATGTTTTGTTCTCTTTCCTTAAAACTACAATTGTCATGAATAACTCAATATTGTTTTTATTTAAAAATATATTCTGAAGTTTTTATTAATTTTAGATAAGCATATCTTCAATATTCATTGAGATTAAAACCCCTATGAACATATTTATCCTTCTATTTTGTTAGCAACTCAACCTTATAATAAGTGGCATGGTCTAATAATCACTCACTATTGAAGGAAGATAAAAGTAGAGTGAAATATTATAGATGTTAAAAGAAAAAAAAAAAAAACAAAAGGCCAACCTAAAATTCTGTATCTAGTGAAATTATCCTTTAAGAATGAACAAATATTAACAGAAATAAAAATTGAAGAATTTTTTTGCCAGTAGACCTGTCTTGAAGGAAATTTTAAAAGAAGCTCTTCATTGAAAAGGAAAATATGATAATAGTTCAGAAATGTGGGTATATGTAAAGAAAACAGAAGTACTATAGAGGGAATAATTACAGGTAAAATAAAATATTTTCTCCTTTTTAATTCATCCAACAGCTGAGATTTTGTGCAAAATAATAATAGTAACAATGTATTAGGTGGTTATAGCATATAGATAAATAAAGTAAATGACAGTAATGTATGTGAGAGATGGGAGAATTTGCAATCTTCTGTTATAAGGCTTTTTTTCTTTCCTTTTTTTTAAACTTATTTATTTATTTATTTATTTATGAGAGACAGAGAGAGAGAGGCAGAGACACAGGAGGAGGGAGAAGCAGGCTCCATGCCGGGAACCAACCTGGGACCCAATCCCGGGACTCCAGGACCACGCCCTGGGCCAAAGGCAGGCGCCAAACTGCTGAGCCACCCAGGGATCCCCTAAGGCTTTTTTTTTCTAAAAAAAGATTTTATTTATTCATTCATGTAAGACACAGAGAGAGGGACAGAGACATAGGCAGAGGGAGAAGCAGGCTTCATGCAGGAAGTCTGATGTGGGACTTGATCCCAGGACTCCAGGATCTCACCCTGAGCCAAAGGCAAATGCTCAACCACTGAGCCACCCAGGCGTCCCCGTTACAAGGTTTGTGCACTACACACAAAGTGGTACAGTGCTATTGAAGGTAGATTTGCATTAGTTGTAAAGTATATAGCAAACTCTCAGACAACCATTAATAAAAAAAAAATGAGAAGTATGATTACTATGTCAAGAGAATAGAAAATGGAATCATGAAAAGCTACACTTCCAGCTGCTCAGAATTTATTGTTGTTGTCTCTTGTTTGTAGTTTTACCAAGCGAAGAAAGTTTTATTCATTCTTTTCTGTATTATTTGTATTTTTTTTTTCTTATCTTATTTGACTGGCTAGACCCCTCCAGTGCTATGCTGTGTTGAATAGAAATTGTAGAAAGAGGCATCATAGTCTTATTCCCAATACGGAAATAATGTTATTTATGTTCATTGATTTCTGGATTTTAACCTACCAAACTTGCCTTAGATAAACCCCACTTGGTCATGGTGTATAAAAGTTTCTATATATTGCCAGATTCACTTTGTTAATATTTTAAATAATTTTTGTGTGTATGTTCATGATGGATATTCTTGTTTTTCATTTTTTTTAATCTTTGTCTTGCATCCATGTTAAGGTAATAAAAAGAGTTAGAAAGTTAGTGTAGGATTAGGCTATCTGTTCTGTCTTGTTGGATAGAATTATCTGAGTTTATTTTGTGGGAGTATTTTTAATTAATTCAATTTTGTTATTTGTAAATAGTCTATTTACAAGGTTGATCAGTTCTTAATTTGATTTTGGTAATTTCTGTCTTTCTTTTTTTTTAAGATTTTATTTATTTATTCATGAGAGACACAGAGAGAGAGGCAGAGACACAGGCAGAGGGAGAAGCAGGCTCTATGCGAGAGAGCCTGATGTGGGACTTGATCCCTGGTCTCCAGGATCATGCCCTGTGCTGAAGGCAGTGCTAAACTGCTGAGCCACCCAGGCTGCCCGTTTTCTGTCTTTCTAGGAATTGTTGATTTCATCTAATTTGTCTTATTTGTTAGCATAAAGCTCTTTATAATATTTCTTTATAATTATTTAAACATCTTAAGATCTATAGAGGTATTCTCTTTATTTTCTGTGAACAGGATTGTAATGACATTGAATGTTTCCCTTACTCTGCTATTAGAAAAATTCATAATCAGTGCATTATCTGAAAATAAACTAATGTTAATATTATGCACAGAAGTTATCTTCAGGTTGTTCAAGGAAGATTTCTAATTTTTAAATTTTATCTCATTTTTCATACTTTAAGTTATACTGATAACCTATCTATTCATTCAGTTACACTCAACCGTTCATTCTACTATTTAAAAGAAGTTGGGTAAATGATAAAAAAATTAGAAAAAAACATTTCTAAGAACTTTCCACTGGAGAACAAATTCTTACAATTTTTAGCAGCCATCTTGATTTTAATGACAATTCACACTTCATCCCTAATATCCTCCTACTATCCCATGTGTTATATGTAATGTTTAGCATATTACATATTCTGATATGTGATGTAGGATAATGTTTCTCAAACTGCAGATTTTTAGAACCTTGGGGTATGCACAGATTCTGAGTCAGCTTTTATTTAGTAATTTCAGAGGATTCTGATGTAGTGGTCTTGAATATACTTAGTGAGAGAACACTGTACTAAGAGGGCCTTATAACACTGATGTCTATGCAAATCAATATAGACTTCCTTTTTACTGTTGTCTCAAGTAAAAACTATTAACCCATACACAGTCAAGCAAATGTTTGATACATACTATGTGGCATAACATCAAACTCTGGTTGAATTTAATTTTAATTTTTATATTTGTCATATAGGTTACTGTTTTATAATTCTTGAAAATAATATTGAATTTCATAGAAAAATAATGAAGTTTCTAATATAATCTGATCTTTAAAAGAGTATAGTGGTATAGAATAATTTTCAAGATAAAAAGGCATACTTGACATGATATATATTTTTCTTCATGTGTAAATTCTATTGACTGACATACTCTCCTCACAGAACTCAAGGCAGACTTTGTTTCATTCCATCTTTAAGCCATGTTATTGCACACATTTGTATTTGCATCCTAAATTGCCATTTGTGTAGCTTAACATTCAAAATGATGTTTTTGCTTGGTGTATACTTGCAGCTTTGTCTTGGATCAAGAAATAGAAATAAATTTCTCACATTTTTAAATTAAAATTAATTTTAGAAGTAATGATTAAGACTATATGATTCCTATAAAAATGATAATGACTCAACATTTCAAAATTGTGAAATATATGTCAAAACAAAACATTGTTTAAAGAACAAAATGTCCAAACCACTTGAACCCACTGACAGATATGATAGAATAATGTCCCGAAATAAGTCCATGTCCTAATATATTTGTGAATATATTACCTTACATAGTACAAGAGACTTTGCAGATGTGATTAACTTAAGGAGATTATGTGGATGTACCTTATGAAATCACGAGGGTTCATAGATGTGGATGAGACAGAAAGATGAGAGAGACAGGGTAATGTCACCACAAAAGAATGATCAGAGAGATGCCATGTTGCCAACCTTGAAGATAGGTTACAAGTGAAGAATCAAGTAGCTGGAAAAGACAAAAAAACAAAACAAAACAGAAAAAAAAAAAAAAAGGACTTTATTCAAAAGCCTCCAAGGATGAAGGCAGTCTGGTAAACAGCTTGATTTTAACCCAGGAAGACTTGCTTCAGATTTCTGGTCTATAGAACAGTAAGGTAATAAATGTGTATTATATTAAGCAACTAAGTTTGTGGTGACTTTTTATACCAGCAACAGAGACCTAGTATAACATGAGCAAATATTATTAACATGAACCACCAGTGATCTAGACCAAACTTTGTGGAACACTAGAAAGGCTCTAAATTTTAGCAGAAATTAGAACCATTAGAAATGGTCATTTTAGCATGGTCTAATGAAATAGAAGTTGGGCAATTATTAAAATTAAAAAAAATACTTGAGTTCATCACTCAAGTCGATAGATACCATGCTTATATTTACCATCATAATTACTGTAGTATAAGCAAAAGTTAGTTCTACTTACAAGTAGGTTTTAATGTGTCTATTAAACATGATTTTAGGTGATTTTTTAAGTGATTTATTCTAACCAGAATATTCAAAGTTATTTGACTTCAGGTGTAAATATATGTCAACCAAGGAAGTAAACATTTGATTGTGGTGTTTATATTATTAAAGCATTATAAAACTTGTGAGATGTGTTTACTCTTCAAAAAATCTTATTGCTAGATATTACTTTTGATGCTTTCTATGACTAATGTATGAAAGTACTCTTCAGATATTACCTAATTGAATCCTTGCAAAAGCCTTGTGATCTAAATTATATCATCCCATTTTAAATACAGAGAATCTGAGATAAAGTGCTTAACCTACATTTCAAAATTCACTTTTGCTAAGCCTCAGAGTTGTGATCAAGTCTAGATGAATCCTATAATCATGTACTAGATTAATATACTATATGCAAACTCCAGCCTCCTTCTCCATGATGAATCCCTTTAACTTTTTTTTTTTTTTTTTTACTTCCTCCTACACACTTCTTTTGCCTCTACTTTCTACCCCCAGGTGGGGTTAAAAATTATTTTTTGTCTTACTGAATGTAAGTATTTATTAACTTTATGACTTGGTTTTTAGTTAACATCAAATTTTAATTTCCTGAATATCTATGCTTCTACAACATAAAACTAGAGTTGAGCTATGGAGAGGATAAGCATAAAACAAGGTTTAATTATAACTAAAGAAAAATTTAACCTATATTGATGCTACCTTTGTACATTGTTGCTACTCTTTCAATAGAAAAATACCCAGAAAGTCACGTGAGTGTTCTGATTTGATGTGGTATACATCACTGTCATACTATTATTTAAAACCGATAATTTCAGGGGTGCCCGTGTGGTTCAGATGAAGTGTCAGACTCGGTTTAGGCTCAGGTCACGATCTCATGAGCCCTGAGATAGAGCCCTATATATGACTCCATGCTCAGCAGGGAGTCTGCTTGGAGACTCTATCCCTCTACCCCTCCCCTCAACTGGTACACTTGTGTGCTCTGTCACTCAAATAAATAAATAAATCTTATAAATAAATAAATAAATAAATAAATAAATAAATAAATAAAGGTGATAATTTCCCATATCTTCCATTAGGTGGCAGCATAGTGTCACTATTTGAATCTCCGTTTACACTTTTAAATGGACAAAACTAAAAGGTAAAAACACAAAAATATAGAATATTTTAGACATGTTTTTGGAGTGTGTAAACATCTTTCTTCATGAGGAATATGATAACAAGACATCGCATTTATTGCCACTGTAAATTATATTTAACTATAGGAAAGGTGAAATTCAAAACTGTAGTCAGTTATCCTTTAAATTATAACCTTTCCCAGAATTGCTTTCAGTACATAGTAGTTTTCTTTGGGGGAATATTATTACTGTTTAAAAAATTAAAAATAAAAGAAAATATGCCCTAAAGGTCTTTTTGCCTTCATTAGTAGAGACATATTTATTGTATATAATTTTAACAACTGGACATTTGAAGAATTAAAGAATAAAGCATGGTATTAGAACTCTTTCTAGAATGCCTAATTCTGTGCATCATAGGGCAAAGAAAAAAATCCCCATTATCCACCTGGTTATTCTCTGTTTCCTAACTTAATGGCATTTACTGTCCAACTGATTTTATCAATCCAGTGAAGTCAGTTTTTTTCAAACTGGCCATCTCCCTTACTTTAGTCCATGCATCAACTTTTGTTCTGTGTTACCATTTTACCACTTAAATATTTATGGGATCTGTCCAGTCCTCTCAATTCTCTTGTCATTTTCGTGGTCTGAGCTACCATATCACCTAGATAACCTCACCAGCCTCATAATACACCTACCAGGCTCAGAATTTGACTGTTGCTATGTATCATTGTGAGAGAAAGTTCTAAGACACAAATTGCAACATATCATTTCTTATTAATACCCACTTAAAGATTTCTCCTTGTTCCTGGAGTATATTTAACACAACAAATGAAGAGAAACCTGTTGGTGCTTGAGATTAAGTATTGAATAAAAGAGAAAATGTCCCCAAATGTGGAGTTTAAATGTTTCAGGGAGAATAAATAGAAAATTAAAATAACATTAAAATTAGGATTTGATAGTGTTAGAAAAATGTAAGACTTTTAAGAGCATAAAATAGGAGATGGCCACAGAAATTTTCCCTTAGAAATGACATTTATTTTGAGGTAGATATGATCAGGGAGGAAGAAAAGAGAATGAGAAAGTAGAATGTCTGGAGACCATGGTACTATCTGGGGGCTCTCTGTTCTTCCATGCAGCATTAGTGGCACACTAAAGAGATTCTAGGCTGTATTTGAATTTTATAGTCCCTGAATCACTGATGCAAGGGGAAGTCTTTGGTCAGATTTGTATTTCAGAAACTCCAGTTTTATGAGAAGAATAATTTGTGGCTGAGAGAGAGAGGAGAATAAAAGAGAAACAGGGAGGTGAGTGAATAGTGATTCTTAAGTCTTGATTTAATCTCTTTACTCATTATTGGTCTGAACAGATTTTTTGTTTCATCATGATTCAGTGTTAGTAGGTTGTATGTTTCTAGGAATTTTCCCGTTGCTTCTGAGTTACCAATTTGTTGGCATGTAGTTGTTCATAGTAGTCTCCTATGAGCCTTTGTTTTTCTGTGGCATCAGTTGTAATGTCTCCTCTCACGTTTATACTTTTTTATTTGGGTTTTCTCTATCATCATGTAAGAAATGTTAAAAGTCCTGATATTTCTGTTTTAGTCTTTCCATATACAGTGAGGTACATAATCTAGGCTTCACTGATCAAGCATACACACCATAGATTGGAATTAGTATCTAATGATGTGAGAAATCAAGAATTACAATGGGGCAGCAACAGCAATATCCAGTTTCTATAACAACAGCTGTAACTGAGTAACAGCATCAGTGCTGTATGTTTGTGGATTCAGTGATACAATCTGTATTTTCTGTTTCAGTAGAAATGAGAAGGAGAATAATTTAAACCCAAGAGAACACCAGAGTATAACATACAGTGGCAACACCTAACTCATACCTCTTGGACTTTGTATGTGCTCCAGGTGGTTTCCGCCAGGGAGTATCTACATCCCTGATATTGAATGTCCTTTTATCTTGGATTTCAGAAAAGCTTACTTCCTAGATGGTGTTGGCAGCAGGCTGGAAATGCCAAGGGATTATAACGCCCTGGAGCAGCACTCAACCAATGATGCATATCCCATGAGTACAGTAAATAAAATGGGAATGAATATTTGCACTTCTTCCAAGAGCTTTCCAAAAATATTAAGCCTGAATAGCATTGTCTTATAGTTGGCTTAATACTACACTCATTATTGATAGTTATTCTTTCTCTTATCAATATCCTCTACTTCTTTAATAATTTCATTTTACAACTAAATAATTTCACTTGAATTCTGAATTCTGAGTCTGATTTTTGGTTAATGCAAATTGAAACACTGTGTTTATACTTGAGATGCTAAATCAAATGGCGTACCTAAACGAAAAATAGCTACTTTACATAGGCAAGACCAACAAAGACTCAGGTCCCTTAAGAATGAAGATATGGGTTACCTTACAGGGCAGAAAATATTAACAATTAAGTTGCTGGCTGAAGTTACAGAACACGTATTAGTGAATCACAGAAGTTTTGGAAACCAATGATGATGTATCCAGAAGTTAAAAAATGAGTACTCTAGCATCTACGTTATTCCCTTACTTGCTCTGGCATATGCATATGTATACAATGTAAATAATTTCCTTCTTTTATACATTTATTTTTTTCTGTTATTGATAAAGGATGTTTGTTTTTGGCAATATCAAAACATGAATTTTGACATGACAGAGTAAGATTTTAATCCCACTTCCCTTTCCCAGTAACTTCATTAAATTGTTATTTGTTTTCACATTTATGAATATATAATAGGTGGCACAATTAATTCTCAATAGTTACATTTCCTTTTTTCTTTGTGAATTTTTACTTCCAAACTTACTAATGTAGTTTTCCATTTGCTTAATTTATTAGGTAACTGAAATTGTTTTCTTCTAAAATCTCCAAAATAAGGTCAATACATGTAAACATGTTTAAATATCAAATCATCTAGAAATTTCATTTCTTAGAGTTATCTTTCATAGATAAAGTTACTTAAAGTTAGCAAATAAAAATAAAAATAGTTAAACTTGTACTTCAAATAAATAATTTGTTTGTGTAAATATGTCCTATGCATTTGTTGGGGCATTTTTTACTAAAAAAGTAGTTTACCTGAAATTGAAATCTCACTGAAATCCTAGTGTCATTAATCAACCTTACCCCTGTGTGTTTACCTCTCTTGATATGAACTTTTTGTTACTGGTACAGCTCACTTAAGTGTATCTTCCAATTTTGTTTACAGAGAGAGAGAGAGAGAGAGAGAGAATGAGCAGAGGAGAGGCAGAGGGAGAGAGAGTTTAAGTAGGCTCCAAGTAAGCAGACTCCATGCTGAGCTGGGAGCCTGATGTGGTGCTCAAACCCAGGACCCTGAGATCATGACCTGAGTTGAAACCAAGAGTCAGCCACTTAACCAAATGTGCCACCCAAGTGCCCCTTACCATCTTCTTGATAATTATCTTTATCTCCTTCTTTTTCTCCTTTTTTTCCCCCATAAACTCTCTAACTTCTGTATTCAATATTTTCATTTTTCATGATTTATCACATTAATTTCATTGAAACTATCCTCTAGTAGTTTCATGACATGGCAAATGGGAGACATTTTTTGAGAGTGTATATATCCAGTCTGCATTTGATTAATAGTCTGGCCAGATACGGAGTTCTAACTATATGTGTGTACACACACATACACACACACACACATTCCATATTCTATGAAATTGTAATGGTTTCAGTTTTATTAGCTTCTAGTTTGCTATTGAAAATTTCTGTAACATTCTGATACTCATTTGTTGATCATTTTTCCTATTTTTTTCTTTTAAATATTTTAGAAATGTCTCTTTATCCTTAATAATCAGAAATTTTGAGTCAATGTTTTTTTTCTTTTTTTAAAAGGATTTTATTTATTTATTCATGAGAGATAGAGAGAGAGAGAGGCAGAGAAATAGAGAGAGAAGCAGTCTCCATGCAGGAAGCCCGATGTGAGACTTGATCTTGGGTTTCCAGGATCATGCCCTGGGCCGAAAGCAGATGCTCAATCACTGGGCCACCCAGGCATCCCAAGTTTTGATGGGAATGTGCTTTATTCATTGTGTCTGATAGCCTGAAAACTGAAGGGAAATAAAATCCATGTTAATAAATAACCACAATTAAGAGAGAGATTGTATAGTATAATATTTGATGGCATGGAGAAAGAATGGAATTTATTTTAAAATGTCGAATGAAGGGCCCAAAACAAAACAAAACAAAACAAAAACAAAAAAACGTGTGTACCACAATTCTGGACCCATTGTGTAAGGGATGAGAGAAAGAAAAAAAGAAAACCCTGCCACATAATAAAAATTTAGCAGTAGCATTTTCTTTGGGGGAGACTCAGAAATGTTCAGAGAAGAGCTTAATGATTTAGGAATTCTTTGATAATGAATATTGAGTTCTAGATTGTATATTGGAAGAATTTTCAAAGTTAAGGAGCATAAGAAGCAAGGAAGTAAAATCTATTCAGAGAAGTATTAAAAACATTAAAAGGTAATTATGAGGAATAATTGCAAATAGGAGATGTGCTGAGACCTGAAATTTTGATACATTTACATAAACAGGGATAATAAGTATAATGATATTAGTCATAATGTCCTTATGATTTAATAGTGACAACACTTTTATTGTTTTATTTTATATATATTTTTGCTTATGTCAATAAAAATATATGCATTCTAATGGAAAGAAGTAACTTTATTAAATTATATCTCTAAAATATAAAAAATATATAACTTTCCCTTATACATTTCCCCTCAAGATAAAAGTCACACTAGGCACTACTTTATGGAGGTATTGAATTTTAAAAAGTGAGTAAAATAATCTCAGCCTATTTTCAACAGGCTTAGGATTGTGTAAGAAAAAGTTTTAAAGAAAATGCGAAACTTGTCAGTAATAAGTGGTATGTCTTGTTTTATATGGAAGACTGCATCAATTTACTAACATTGAAAATAAAAAAATAAAGCTTCCCAGCTCATGGATATTTTAAAATAGTAGGTCTATGTCTCCAAATATGTATTGAAGATACTTTTCTGCATGCCTTTCCTAAATAGGCTCACTATTCAGAATACTAGTGGTATGAATATCCTAGGTTCCCTCTTTTGTGCTGCAATAAAAGATCACTTTCTAGAAAGTGTATCTGGATCTACATTCCTAGATGTGGTGCTAGGCTAATGGAAGAGCTACTTTAATTTGAAGAACACTGTTTTCTCCTTCTGTAGTTTACCTATGAAAATAGAACAAAATATAAACTCATGATCCCCAAGTGTCTAAATTATCACAAAGATAAAATGATTTAAAAAAAAAAAAAAAAAAAAAAGATAAAATGATTTTGGTAGTTGGATTTTGGCACCCTCTCTCATTGATAAAAGCAGCAGATAGTAGATACAGAAGTTGTGATTTCTCTCGACTGAGGCAAGACTTCTTTAGTGCTTAGTATTAAAGCTGCCAAAGGTTGCTAAAAAAAAAAACAAAAAAAAAACAAAAAACAAAAACAAACAAACAAACAAACAGATATCTAGTTATAAGTCAAATAAAAAAGATTGAATATGTCAGCTTGTGAGTGGAGATTGTCTAGAATATATGGTTTTATCTGGATCAGTTTTTGGTACAGGGAGATTATTTCTACTTACTATCCCAAAAATAAAATTTGCAACATCCCCAGAGGGGACATATTCTGGTAGTACCAATAAATTTCTCTCTTTCACATAAATATTTCCTAAGATTTGTTTCTCATAAAGGTCATTCCTTGTTCCGCATCATTACTATGCTTCTTTGTTGATTACTTCCTGAGGTCTTATATCTGACTTCTTCATGTTTCTAACTATGGCAAAAGAGGCACAGGATCCTCTTTTAAGTTCTTGAATCATTGTAGCTATTAAGCTTTAGTGTTCAACAAAACAGCGCAAGAGACACTCATTCTGCACCTCCCTCTCTTCCAAGCTCTGTCACCATGTTGCAGAAAATCACTAGCCTAACTTCTACTGTGGGTGTACTTGTAACCACACACCCCCTTGTAGAGTCAACTTTCCATTGCACCTAAGGAAATCCTCCTGAGCAGCACCGGGGTGTAGTTTAAAGTGAATGTATTTTAACAAATTGTTTTAAGTTTCTCCAAGAACAAAGAAGTAGGAATTTCCTGTATATATGCATGTTTAAACTGTTCACAAAAATCTACCTTACCAAAGAGAATGCCATGAGCAGAAATTGTAATTTCTACCCTGAAAATAGCAGTTTGATAGCTCCACTGGTCCTTTCTGAGCAGAGTCTCTAATTTGAACTTTTGAGCTTCTTTTCCTGTTTCTTTAAGCTGTGGTTAGGTTTTCTGTTCTCTCTATTTTGCTTATCCTATGTTCTATAATGAAAGTGTTTGTGTTCTTTTTTGTACTTAACTCATAAGAATTTTTATCTTAGCCTTTCTAAATGCAGGGAGAATTTTAATTCAAAGATGGAAGGATTTTTTTTATACTATGTTACTAGCTTTGAATCAGCAAAAGCAATCAATTTAGATATTTAGTAATTCCTAATATGGTGCATAATTTAGTGTCTTGCTGTTTGACTTTGCACTGTCAGGATTAAACATTCAAAAATGTTACTAGAAAAAAAAAAAAACTGAAATGTCCTCCAAGAGAAAGTGGGCAGGAGGCTGGTAAGGCTAGAAGATCCATCATTCTACCATGCAAATTTGATTCCAAGTAATGGAGAATTCCAAGAATGGAGAATGTCTGTGAGAGTCCAAGACTGTTTTTCAGTCTTAGAAATGTTGAGCACAGTGACTGGAGAGTTCTGGAACAAAATCTGGCAATCAGATGAATCTTGTCTTCCAGAAATAGGCCAGCCTTAGTATCCTTAACACTCTCAGTCATTAGCTGGGAGCAGTTAGTGAGAAACTTGGCTTCAATGCAAATGTGGTTAATGAACTTCAGTGCACAGAAGCTAGGGTTCTTGCTCATTTATGCTCCCATTCTCACTGCTACCAAAGTCTACCTCTTGTGCTGAACGGATCAGCTTCTCCACACAGGATTCAGGTAGCTCTTCTGTGGTTTTCTGTAGCCTGTTTTTTCTCTTTTAATGAAAAACATAGAAAAGTGTACTCCTATAAATTTTAGCCCCCACTGATGCAACTGATCTTGAGGTTACAACTGATACCCTCTCCTAACACCACTGTCCATTCTAAATCTCTTCTAATCTCACCTCTTCAGAGTTCATAAAGGCCTACTTAGTATGACTTACAACTTCATTCCAGATGGGCTTGATCTCTTGATAATCATACCCTTTTTCTCAGCCCAATGTTGCTGCATGTGTCTATTCATAATTAAAATGAGTCAGTCACAAAAGTACCAGCTGGGCTCTATACATTTTCTTCTCTACCCCACTGTCTACGAACAACAGTTCTTTCACTCATCAAGGTCAATTATCTCTAATATTGTAGTGACCTTTGTGCTTGACTTCCAATCCTTGGGCACATGAGTTCTGAAGTGACCTTGGTACCCATAATTTATAGTTAAATTTTACCCTTGTCCCCTGTCCCCTACCCAGTGCTACTCTGTGTGGGATTCTAAGCCTGTGGATCAAGTATTCTGTTAGCTTTGCGTGGTTGTGCAGGCATTAGCTTTGTGTTTAACAAAAGCAAACCAACATCTGGAGTAAGTATCTACCACTCTAGGGAAAAAAAAAAATTCTGGTTTATCCCAGACCCCACTTTGGAATTCTCCTAAAAGTAAAGGCAAATGGAATTAAATGTGATTAAATATGAAAGAATTTTATTAGGGAAAAGGACCATGTGAAAAATATGAGGCAAGACCTAGAATTGGAATAATCAAGGAGAGCCATTGAATTGCAATGCAAGTCTGACTTCAGTGAAAGAGACGTGGAAAGAAGGTTGGTAGAGTTTTATAGATAATACTAATCTAAGGAAAGCTCATCAAGGCTGTGGAGTTCTCAAGTCAAAGATGGCTGCCAGAAGAGTCCTAAGTCTTCCAGGAACAAGTCTGGCTTTTTATATCATACATATCATACTTAGTCACTGGTTGAAAGGAGATTGTAGAAAAAATGTCCTTGAAGGACACTTGGAAATGGATTTCAGAGCATAGCACCTAGGGCTTCTGGTCAATTATACTCTCATAGTTGGAAAGCCAGACAGTATATTCTCATCACTGACACACTTCTTTTCTTATTCATTAATTTGATGGTTCATGATAGGTGATCAATATTTATTGAATAGTTAAATAATAAAATTGATTTAATTGAAATTGTTACAAAAGTCGTTTGACTTAATTGCTTTAGAATTGTCTTTAAAGTCTAGTTATGAATACAAAAGAAATCCACAGTTTGTTGTATAATGACTTATTCTTTCTGTTTAAAAACTATTATTTAGTCCCTATACAACTTTTATTCCTGGGTAGTTTTAAAACATTGTCATTTCAAAATAATTTATTCACCTGCAAGGACAGTAAATTGACTACTCTTCTCACAAAATTTTTCTCGTTTGAAATATGTTTTTCATAAAAATTATTGCTTACTGCATAATGGATTTGTTATTGTTAAATGAATCAATAAACATTTAAAATTTTAAAAAATGTATTCACAAAGAATGATACGTTCTCATCATTGATGGTCAAATTAGTTGTGTAAACTATGTGTTTGTGCAGAAATATAAATGCCACGCATAGATGAACTCTGCTATAATGACAGGATATCAACATGGGGAGTAAGATATGATTACACAATTCTACATATATTATTTTAATATAACTTATATTTTAGTGTTTAATATTTTAAAACAAACCAGAGTATATTTTGTGAACTAATACATTAAATTTATTATGACAACTTTTATAAATTATTAGCCTCTATTTTACACAAAAGACCATCAGATAGTATTATAAAAAGTTATTAAGGATATTCTTTGAATAAAAAAGATTGAAGTATGTTTGTGGATACCCTGATTACTCTCCTCTCTGTAACTTGTGAATGGTTTTGGGAAACAGCACATACTACATGTACCACTTAACTTTCATATGTTGTGGTTGCCTTATTTGAGGTTATATTTTCTTAATACCAAATAAATACTTGCTGAGAGGTGCCTGGTGGTGCAGTTAGTAAGTATCCAACTCTTGATTTCCGCTCAGGTCATGATCTCAGGGTCCTGGGATCAAGCCCCAGGTCAGATTTGAGGTTCTCTCTCTTCCTCTCCCTCTGCCCCTCCTACTCGTGTGTGCTCTCTCTCTCTCTCAAATAAGTAAATAAATCTTTTTTTAGAAAAACAAACACCTGCTTAAATAATAAACCCTTGCTTATGATTGCTTGTATGCTTGAGTAGAACAAGATCATTTTACTGGTTGTATAAACATATTAACACAAAAAAACATAAATCTCTAAGATTTAATCTCTTGTGCATTTAATTAATGCACAGGAATTAATCTCTAAGATGCAAAGTTGTTTTGCATCATATTCAGCATGTTACACATTCCCCTCAAAACTCACTAGATGGTGCTATGTATTAAATGTAATACATTTTATGTTTAGTAATGAATAGTTCATTTTAATGAACTATCTCTTTTATTATCATTTTATTATATTTATGGCTATAAACAGGAAACTGGCATTTTTTTAACAGCATTATGGACCTCATTTATGGAGAGACATAATTGGAACAAGTGATGAGAAGGCAAAATGAAAAGTGCAAAAGTCCTCCTCCTAACATGTTAGGTCTGTTTAATGGTGTGTGAGAGCTTATCCAATTTGTCATGGTTCACACTCATCTTCTGTGTTATCATATATCTTTTTTGATGGATAATTGAATTTTAATTTTTAAATTCCATATAAATTTTCTTTTCTAGAATGTGGAATAATTATTGATATACACTAATTGACCACTCAGAGTGGACCTGATGAGCCAGAAAAAAATGCAGGCATTTCCTTTGAAGTTACATATCACAGGTGTTATTAGGCAGAGCTTATTGAGATCTCTGTCAAAGAGGTCAAATGAAACTCTTTGAAAATGACAGAAGCATAATCATTACCTTCTAAAAATATGTATGTATATTTTAAGTCTATGTCAGTAAACCATTCTTTCCTGCTAAGTCCAAAGTAGAACTTCTAGGATTCTGGCTAATCTGAAATCACAAAGCAAAAATATTAATTATTTTATTCAGTATTTAAATACCATTATTAATTGAGATGAAATATCTCCTAAAAAATCAAGGCAAATGTTAATAATGGATATGGAAGAAAAAAAAAAGGTCTCTTGGATCAAAGAGGATCCTAGTTTTTGTTTGTTTGCTTAATTTCCCTTAGGAGTTAGCTGTGGACATTATTTTAAAAATAATGTATAAAGGAAAATGGCTTTGTCCTTTATTGTACTGTTTTTTATGATTCACTTACCATAAACCATTCCCTCTTTCCTAAGAAAGCTCTGTTCTTCCTGGGTCTGCCAACCACCCTGAACTAACCTGCTACCATCTTCCTGTGTTTACACTTGAGTCCACTGCACTCTGGCCCAATTTGGACAGTTCTAAAATCAGATTAGTGTGTCATATGTGCTTTTCCTTATTTGTACCAATTGGTCTTTCGCCGAGGAAATGTTCCTTCAAATAATTCCATAATTTTATTATTTATTTGCTATTTCTTGTAAGATATAATCTCATCCAAAGATATGTTTCCTGAACCCAGGATATACAGAGAACTGAATAGTCATTTATGATAGAAAGAACCAATACATTAGCTGAAACCAAAGAAGCTTGGCCCATTTGTATGTTTTACTTATAGCCAGTGACTTCAAATGAGGAGATATTGTTGAACGTGCATTTGCGTCTCTATATAGAATGTTGTTTTTACCCAGCAGGTTTAGAGAAGATTTTTTTTTCTCTTTAAAATCAAGATATTGAACTATCCTTTTATACTCAACTGTATTTCAATAGTAGCCTTACTTTAATATCCTTTATTCTAGGTGTGTGTGTGAGATAGAAAGAGAGATTACAAGTGTTCATTTCATATTTTTAAAATAAAAAATAATTTCATAATCTTTAATGGGTTCTTTTTTTTTGAGTGTGCTTTATTCCTTATTATGGCTTTTTAAAAGTACATCTAGCTTAATCCATGGGGTCTATAGAAAGAGATCATTTTTTTACATTGATGAAGTCATTTTGGCAACAGTACTGCTATTGATGATAGGGCAAAGGTGACTCTTAAAAAGTATAAATAGACAAATGGTTATGAGAATTCCAGTATCTGAATGGGAAATACCACATTTCTTGGGTCTACTGACTTAGATGTGATTATAATTATGGATATAAATGCACTCTAATTCACTTCTAACCTGATTAGGGTTCAATAAACTTTCAGAAGTTAATCAAGTGAAGTGTGAAACAACTGTATGTGTAGGTCATTACCCTTAGCAGATTTTGGATTTAATGGGCGATTGCACTTCTTTTATTTTTTTTTTCCCTAAAATCAAATGGCTAATGCATGAGTTCTTGTCAGTCCACCTATCAGGAGTTAGTTCTATTTGAGTGCCTGCTACATGTTCTTTTGCAAATGAGATTGATATATTGACCTCTGATTAGACTAGTTATATATCCCGTTGTGTGTGTGTGTACACACAACGGGATATATATAAAACTTGCCAAATTATATTCTGACATTTGGAAGGTTCTCATACATCTCAATGTTTGCAAGTGAGAGCAGGTTTTGAAATCGTCCTTTCGAATCGTTAAGTAATTACAGTTTCTGCCTTGTATTTCCACTTCTAAAATTCATGATGGTGGTGGGTGGGTACCAGGGTGGCTCAGTGGTTGAGCATCTGCCTTTGGTCCAGGGCGTGATCCTGGGGTCCTGAGATGGAGTCCTGCGTCAGGCTCCACGCAGGGAGCCTGCTTCTCCCTCTGCCTATCTCTGCCTCTCTCTCTCTGTGTTTCTCACAGATAAATTAAATCTTTAAAAAAAAAAAAATCATTCTGGGGCTTTCTGAACATGGTGGAAGAGTTAGGGAACTTTGTTTCATCTGGTCCCTTGAATTTAGCTAGATATCTCTCAAATCATTTGAACACCTATAAATTCAACCTGAGTTGTAAGAAAAGAATTGCTGGAATTCTACAAATAGAAAAGCGACCAGTTTTTGAAAGGTAGGAGGTGCAGAGATGTGAATCTGAGGGCATATATTGAAAGGTAAATGGCAGGAGGAGGGAGCCTCTGCCAGCTGGCTACCAGACAGTGATACAGGGCTGGAGAACAAAATTAGAACTTTTAGAAGGCTGCTCTGGTGAAGGACGTCCCTGCCTGAAAGGTGCACAGGTGGTGAGGCAGGGCAGAATCCTGGGTGGGACAGCGTGGTCTCTGGATCCCCCGGGGTCACAGGAAGAGCAATAGTGCCTGACCTGTAGAATTCCTTAGCACTGGAGCAGGGAAAACAGCTATGGGCAGCAAACCCAGGAGTGGGCTCCCCTCAGTTTGCCATAAACTGAACCGAGGCAGGATCAGGTGACCACTCTCCCTGTGGGGAAGCTGCAAGCAGTAGGCCCACGTGACCCTTCCCCTCCTCTAGGAGGATCTGTGCAGGTGTGCAATGCAGGAGTCTTCAGAGTTTGGCTCACACAAAGCAAAAGACTACTTTTTCACTGAGGGTTTACTTAAGAGAAGGTGCCGCGTCTTTCAGCTATTAGGCCCCATTTTTATTTTCATCCTCTAAAGTGGTACTGAAAGTCTTCGGGGAACAAAAGCCACAAAGAGCAACCTGAAGCAGCTTACGCTGAGCCTGGCCCCCTGGCAAGGGGTGGTGCAATTCCTCCCAGGCAGAGAATCAGTACAGCAGGCTCCTCCCCTAGAAGACCAGCTGAAACATCTGGCGATTATGAAATTTACCCAGTACACAGAACTGCAAAACTCCAGCACTAGGGGAAAACAGAATATAGAATTCAAGGGCTTTGAGGATCCCTGGGTGGTTCAGCAGTTTAGAGCCTGCCTTCAGCCCAGGCGTGATCCTGAAGTCCCGGGATCGAGTCCCACATCAGGCTGCTTGTATGGAGCCTGCTTCTCTCTTTGCCTATGTCTCTGCCTCTCTCTCTCTGTGTCTATCATGAATAAATAAATAAAATCTTAAAAAAAAAAAAAAAAGAATTCAAGGGCTTTTTTCCTCATGATTCTTTTTATTTCAGTTTAAAATTTCCTTTTTTTTCTTTTCAATTAGTTTCTTATTTTATCTACTCTTTGTTTTTAAGTCTTTTTTTAATTTTCATTTTTACATTTACATCTTACAGATATAGTCTTCATTTTGAGCTTCCTTTCATTGTATTCAATTTTATTTTTGTATATATATGAGTTTTGCTTTCTTTACAATTTGGGATTTAGTATCTTCTAACAAACAGATCAAAATATATCCAGGACCAAATAGATCCCCCTGTTTTGTCTACCTGGGAGACTATACTCCACCCTAACCCCCTTTTCTTCTTTTCTTTTTCCTTTCTTTTTGATTTCTGATCTCTACTGATTTGTCTAGTGTGAATTTTGTTTGGGTATGGTTGATAATTTTGATTTTTTTCTCTTGTTTATCTAATCTCGGGGCATAATGTCTAGAAGGAGGAATTCACAACAACAGAAAGAACCAGAGGTAATATTCTATTACACAGGTCTAATCAATATGAATATAAGTAAAATGTCAGAGCTGGAATTCAGGATAATGATCATAAAGTTACTAGCTGGGCTTAAAAAAAGCATAAAAGGCACTAGAGAATCTTAGTGCAGAAATAAAATCTAATCAGCCCTAAATTACAAGTGCTGTTCTCAGAGGTAGGGTGAAAGAGTCAGTGACATAGAAGACAAGATGATGGAAAGGAAGAAAGCTGAGTAAAAGAGGAAACAACAAATGGACCATGAGGGAAGGCTTTGAGAAATCAGCAATAATATAAAGTGAAACAATATTAGAATTATGGGGGTCCCAGAGGAAGAAGTGAAGAGGGACAAAAGGTATATTTGAGCAAATCATAGCTGAGAACTTCCCTGATATGGGGCAAGAATCAGGCATTCAACTCCAGGAGGTACAAAGACACCCCCTCCCCCAAATTGATAAAAATAGATCAACATCCTAACATATAATAGTGAAGCTTGCAAATTTCAGAGGTAAAGAGAAAATCCTGAAAGCAGCTAAGGACAAGAACTTAACCTACAATGGTATGACATGAGATTGGCAGAAGACCTATACACAGAGATCTGACAGGCCAGGAGGGCTGGCATGATATATTCAGGGAACTAAATGAGAAAGCCATACAACCAAGACTACTTTATTCAGCAAGACTGTCATTCAGAATGGAAGGAGAGATAAAGAGCTTCCAGGACAAACAGAAACTCAATTTGTGATCATAAAACCAGCCCTGCAAGAAATATTAAAGGGGATCCTATAAGTGATCAGAGAGCCCCAAAGTAACATAGACCAGAAAGAAACAGAGATAATCTACACAAACAGGGACTTTACAAGTAATACAATTGCACTAAATGCATAACTTTCAATAGTTACTCTGAATGTAAATTGGCTAATACTCCAATCAAAAGACATAAGTATCCGATTGGCTAAAAAAGCCAGACCCAGTCATATGCTGTCTACAAGAGACTGATTTTAGACTGAAAGACCCCTCCAGACTGAAAGTGAGGGAGTGGAGAACCATTTATCATGCTAACGGACAACAAAAGAATGTTCAGTTAGCAATCCTCATATGAGACAATTTAGATTTTAACTGAAAGACTGTAGTAAAAAAAAAAAAAAAAAAGACTGTAGTAAGGGATGAAGAGAGACACTATATCATAAAGTGTCTATCCAACAAGAAAATCCGAAAGTTATAAATATTTATGCTCCTATTTTTGTGAGCAGCCAGTTATGCAAAATGATTGATAACAAAATTAAAGAAACACATTGATAATAATACAATAACACTAAAGGGCTTCAACACACCACTCACAGCAATGGGCATATCATCTAACCAGAAGACTGATAAGGAAACAAGGGCTTTGAATAACACACTGGACCCGATGGACTTCACAGATACATATGTGTGTGTGTGTGTGTGTGTGTGTATGATATTCCATCTTTTTTAAAAAATAAAGATTTTATTTATTTATTCATGAGAGACACACAGAGAGGCAGAGACACAGGCAGAAGGAGGAGAAGCAGGCTCCATGCAAGAAGCCCGATGTGGGACTTGATCCTGGGAGTCTGGGATCAGGCTCTGAGCCAAAGGCAGACACTAAACTGCTGAGCCACCCAGATGTCCCAGAACATTCCATTCTAAAGCAGCAGAATACACATTTTTTCTCATGTGCACATAGAGCATTCTCCAGAGTAGATCACGTATTGGGTCACAAATCAGGTCTCAACTGATACCAAAAGATTGGAATTATTCCCTGCATGTTTTCAGACTACAAGCTTTTTTTTTTTTAAATAATAAATTTATTTTTTATTGGTGTTCAATTTGCCAACATACAGAGACTACAAGCTTTGAAACTTGAACTCAGTCATAAGAAGAAATTTGGAAGGAACTCAAACACTTGGAGGTTAAAGAGAATCCCATTAATGAATGGGTCAACCAGGAAATTAAAGAAGAATTTAAAACATTAATTGAAGCAAATGAAAATGAAAACAGAACTGTTCAAAACCTTTGGGATACAATATAGGTGGTCCTAAGAGGGAAGTACATAGCAATATAAGCCTTTCTCAAAAAATTAGAAAAGTCTCAAATGCAGAAGCTAACCTTACACCTAAAGGAATGGGAGGAATGTGAGAAAGAATAGCAAATAAAGCCTAAACTCAGCAGGAGAAGAGAAATTATAAAGATCAGAGCAGAAATCAATGAAATAGAAACCAAAAGAACGGTAGAACAGATCAACTAAACTAATATCTGGTTCTTTGAAAAAATTAATAAGATTGATAAACTTCTGTCCAGACTTATCAAAAAGAAAGGACCCAAATAAAATCATGAATGAAAGAGGAGAGATTGTGACCAACACCAAGAAAATAAAAAAAAAAAGTATATATATATTATGAGCAAATATATGTCAACAAAAGGCAATCTGGAAGAAGTGGATGCATTCCTAGTGATGTATAAACTACCAAAACTGAAAAAGAAATAAATAGAAAACCTTAACAGACTCAGACTCATAACCAACAAGGAAATTGAAGTAGAATAAAAAATCTTCCAACAAATAAGAGTCCAGGACAAGATGGCTACCCAGAGGAATTCTACCAAACATTTAAAGAACTAATACCTAGTCTCCTGAAGCTGTTTCAAAAAATAGAAATGCAAGGAAAATTTCCAGTCTCTTTCTATGAGGGCAGCATTACCTTGATCTCAAAACCAGACAAAGACTCCAACAAAAAGAATTACAGACCAATAGTCCTGATGAACACCGATGCTAAAATTCTTATCAAGATACTAGCCAACGGGATCCAAGGGTATATTAAAAGGATTATTCACCATGACCTAGTAGGATTTATTCCTAGGCTCCAAGGGTGGTTCAACATTCACAAATTAATTAATTTGATAGATTACATTAATAAAAGACAAGAACTGTATGATTTTCTCAATTGATGCAAAAAAAGTATTTGGCAAAATACAGCATCCATTCTTGATTGAAACTCACCACAGTGTAGGGATAGAGGGAACATACCTCAATGTCATAAAAACTATCTACAAAAAGCCCACAGCAAATATCATTTTCAATGTGGAAAAACTGAGAGCTTTTTCCCTAAGGTCAGGAACAAGGCAGCTGTTATTCACCACTCTCACCACTATTGTTCAATATAGTACTAGAAGTCTTAGTCTCAGCAATCAGAAACAAAAAGAAATAAAAGGAATTCAAATTGGCAAAGAAGACAAACTCTTTCTCTTTGCAGATGACATGGTATTTTATATAGAAACCCAGAAGATTCCACCCCAAAATTGCTAGAACTCATACTGCAGCTCATCAACATGGCAGGATTTAAAGTCAATGCACAGAAATCAGTTGCATTTTTATACACTAACAGACAGAAGGAGAAATTAAGGGGTCAATCTCATTTACATTTGCACCAAAAGCCATAAGATACCTAGGAATAAACTAACCAAAGAAGTAAAAGACCTGTGCTCTAAAAACTACAGAACACTTCTGAAAGAAATTGAGGAAGACACAAAGGCATGGAAAAGCATTCCATGCTCATGGATTGGAAGAATAAACATTGTGAAAATATCTGTGCTACTCTGAGCCATCTACACAATCAAAATACCATTGACATTTTTCACAGAGCTGGAACAAATAATCCTAAAATTTGTGTGGAACCAGAAAAGACCCTGAATAGGCAGAGGAATTTTGAAAAAGAAAACCAAAGCTGGAGGTATCACAATTCCAGACTTAAAGCTATATTACAAAGCTGTGATCATCAAGACAATATGGTACTGGCACAAAATCAGACACATAGATCAATGGAACAGAATAGAGAATTCAGAAATGGACCCTCAACTTTATGGTCAACTAATCTTCAACAAATCTGGAAAGAATATTCAATGTAAACAGTCTCTTTAATAAATGGTGCTGGAAAATTGGACAGCCACATGTAGAAGAATGAAACTGGACAATTTTCTTTTTTTTAAAGGTTTATTTATTTATTTATTTATTTATTTATTTATTTATTCATGATAGAGAGAGAGGGAGAGAGGAAGAGACACAGGCAGAGGGAGAAGCAGGCTTCATGCCAGGAGCCTGATGTGGGACTAGATCCTGGGACTACAGGATCATGCCCTGGGCCAAAGGCAGGCGCTAAACCGCTGAGCCACCCAGGGATCCCTGAAACTGGACAATTTTCTTACACCATGCACAAAGATAAACTCAAAATGGATGGAAGACCTAAATGTGAGATAGGAATGCATCAAAATCCCACGGGAGAACACAGGCAGCAACCTCTCTGACCTCGGCCACAACAACTTCTTGGTAGACACATCTCCAAAGACAAGGAACACGAGCAAAAATGAACTATTGGGACTTCAACAAGATAAGAAGCTTCTGCACAGCAGAGTAAACAAGCAACCAAACTAAAAGGCAGCCTACAGAATGGGAGAAGATATTTGCAAATAGCATGTCAGATAAAAGGCTAGTATCTAAGATCTATAAAGAAATTATCAAACTCAGCCCCCAAAAAACAATCCAGTCAAGAAATGGGCAGAAGATATGAACAGACATTTCTCCAAAAAAAGCATAAAAAAGGCCAATAGACACATGAAAAAGTGCTCCACAGCAATTGGCTTCAGGAAAGACAAATCAAAACCACAATGAGATATCACCTCACACACCAGTCTGAATAGTTGAAATTAACAAGATAGGAAAGAAAAAATTTTGGCCAAGATGCAGAGAAAGGGGAACCCTCATACACTGTTGGTGGGAATGCAAGCTGGTATAGCCATTATGGAAAATAGTATGGAGTTCCTCAAGAAGTTAAAAATAGAACTTCCCTATAACCCAGCAATTGCACTACTAGGTTTACCCCAAAGATATGAATGTATTGATTGGAAGGGGCACCTGCACCTCAATGTTTATAGCAGTGGTGTCCACAATAGCCAAAGTGCAGAAAGAGCTGATCTATCCATTGAAAGTTAAATGGATAAAAAAACGTGTGTATATACATATATTTCTGTATATATATAATATATAATATATATAATATATATTATATATATATATTAAATATAAATAATGGAATATTACTCAGCCATCAGAAGGGATGAATACTTTTCATTTATGTTGACATGGATGTAACTGGAGGGTATTATGCTGAGCCAAAAAGTCAATCAGAGAAAGATAATTATTATATGGTTTCATTCTTATGTGGAATATAAGAAACAACACAGAGGATCATAGGGGAAGGGAGGGAGAATTGAATGATACAGAGAGAAAACCATGAAAAAATCTTAACTATAGGAAACAAACTGAGGTTTCTTTGAGGAGAGATAAGTGGAGAGATGGGGTAATTGGGTGATGGGCATTAAGGAGGTACATGATGTGATGAGCACTGGGTGTTATATGCAACTGATGAATTATTGAATATTACATCTGAAATAAATGAACAATACATTATTCATAGCCAATTAGTGTTGGCTAATTGAATCTAAATTTTGAAAAAGAGGAAAAAAATTCATTCTGGACCTGTTGATAATATGGAAAATGTTGCTGGCATTACTGTTATTAACATAAGAAAAACAATTGGTATTGCAGTTTTTTGTATCATCTACCTCTAATTTGCCATGAAAATTCATAACATCTCCACTACTATCAGTATCAAAATAATCATTGAAACCTCCCTACTCATCAGAATCTGGCCTCCAAAGAAGGAAAGTTATTGTTCCTTGTCACTAATATTTCCTGAATAGTCTTTTTATTAAGATTTATTAATTTTAGAGAGAATGTGAGTGGGAGAAAGAGGGAGAGAATCTCAAGCAGACTCTGTGCTGTGCATGGCTTCCTACCTGGGGCTCAATCACAGGACCCTGAGATCATGAACTGAGCCAAAATCAAGAGTTGGATTCAACTGCCTCAGCTTCCCAGACACCTCTCTGACTGGTTGTTAGAAAGTGGGAATACCCATTTTACCATGCAAATGTCAGTAACAAACTATATACTATGTAAATATGTATATGCTTGTGTGTGTGTGTGTATATATATGTATATATATGCATATTTTCCAAATATTTAGCAATTAAAGTATTCCTAAATAACTGATAGGTCAAAGAGGAAGTCTCAAGAGAAATTAGAAAATAGTTTTCATTAACTGAAAATGTAATATATAAAAATTTGTGGAATACAATTAATACAATGCTTAAAAATTTATTACATGTGTAAATTAGACGAAAAGACAAATCTCAAGTAGATCTAAGTTACACCTTAGGAAAATAGATTAAAAAAAGAATAAATTGAGCTCATATCACAAAGGATAAAGGAATAATAAATATTTTAGCAGAAATTATTTAAAATGGAAAAGGGGAAAGAATAAAGCTGTGAAACAAAACTTGGTTCTTTGAAAAAAGTATTAAACCTTCAGCAAATTGTCCACAAAACAAACACAAAGGTATAAGGAATGAAAAGGATAATAAATAACTCTGTGTACCACATAGACATTAAAGGATAATAAGTAAATACCATGAAAAAGAATGTATGATTATAAATTTGGTATCTTCGGTGAAAAAGAGAAAACCCTTGAAAGCCCTAAACTACCAAAACATGATCAGGAAGAAACATATAACATGATAATACAGTATTTATTATATAAGTTGAATTCTCAGCCAAATAATCTAATAAAGAAAACCTCATGCCCAGAAAGTTTCATTATTGAATTTAAAATAATATTTAAGGATTAAATCATACCATTTTTTAATCTTTAAAAAGCCAGGAGAGAAGGGAACATTTTTCCAACTCATTTTGTGCAGTCAGCTTTTCTTGATACCCAAACCCAACAAACTATAAGTAAAACATAAAACAGTATTCTTCATGAGTATATTTCCACAAATTCTTTGTAACAATAAAACAGCATACACACCCATATACACACACATACAAAAAGACATAATGGATAGGTAGAGTTTACATGAGGTATGAAAGGACAATTCAATATATAAAATACATTGTAATTCACCAGATTTACAAAAGACAGAATAGTCATATGATCACCTCAGCAGATTTAGAAAATCCTTTGCCCAACATGTGATCATAAGAAACTTAGCATTTTAAGAATAGGAGCTAAGTTTTTACCCTGGTAATGCAAATTTGCAAAAACCATACAGAAAACATTATTCTAAATAGTGGAAGGCTGAAAAGTTTCCCTGAGAAATCAGAAGCCAAGCAAGGATGTCTAGTTTCACCCATCCTATATACCATTATACTGGAAGCCCTAATCATTGGAACACAGAATGAAAAAAAATTAGAGTGGAAAGTGAAATTTTTTCTAGGAAACTACTTGACTGTCTATGTAAAATTCCAATCAGATCTGCACAGAACCTTCTAGAAATAATGTGAATTCAGCAAGATTTCTAGATACAAGGTCAGTATACCACTATCAATTGTATTTCTAATTATTAGCATTTAACAATTTGAAAATTTATATGAAAAGGCAAAAGATTTAGAATATTAAAAATAATTTTAAGGGGATCCCTGGGTGGCTCAGCGGTTTAGCGCCTGCCTTTGGCCCAGGGCGCGATCCTGGAGTCCCTGGATCGAGTCCCAAATCGGGCTTCTGGCATGGAGCCTGCTTCTCTCTGCCTGTGTCTGTGCCTCTCTCTCTCTCTCTCTCTATGTCTATCATAAATAAATAAATAAATCTTTAAAAAATAATTTTAAGAATAACAAATTTGAACGAGTTACTCTACCTGATTTTAAGAGTTTACTAGAAAGTTATAATAATCAAGACAGTGTAGGTAAAAAAAATAAAGAGATCCGTGGAATATGGGATAGAGTTCTGACATCAACACAAACAAGTGAGGTCAATTAATCTTTGAAAAAATTGCCAAGACAGTTCAATGAAGAAAGGATAGGTATTTTAACAAGTGGTAATGGAAAATTGAACATCTATATGAAAATAAAAAATACCTTGACTTATACTTGATACCTTATACCAAAATTATATCAAAATGGCTAACAGCCCAAAATGTAAACCTTAGAACAATAACAATTTAGAAAAAAAAATGTAGAGAATTTTCTTGTGAAAATATTTCGTAAGTTGTATATTCTAATCTGTCTGTATACTACAAGTTTTTTATTCATTTATTAATAGGAAGACATTTCAGTTTTTTTCCAGGCCAGGGCTATTATGTATAATATTGCTCTGAACATCCTTGTACAACTTTTTATATAAACTTAGTTTCCTTTATCTAGGATAAATGCCCAGAAGTACAATTATCCTGTCATTACTAAGTGGATTTTAATTTTATAAAAAACATTCAAACTCTTTTCTTAAAGAAAAGTGTGGCTGCATCATTTTACTTTTCTACCAGCAAAGTATGACAGATCAAGTTAGCTTGCAATCACTACAAGATTTCACATTTTATTTTATTTTTCTTAAATTTTAACTCTTTAAATAAGTTCATAGTGGTATTTTATGGTTTTAATTTCTCTAATGATTAAATTGAGGATCTTTTGAAATGTTTATTTTCCACTTTTGTATCTTCTTTGTCTTAATTGTTTAATCTCTTGACCATTTTAAAACTAAATTGTTTCCTTACTTTTGAGTTTATGGAGCATCTTAAATGTTAAGGGCACATATCCTTTGACAAATGTGAGATTTGCAAATAAATATTTCCCCCAAGCCTGTGTCTTGCATTATCATCCTATCACAGAGAATTCTGAGTAAATGTTTTAATTTTGATAAATTTCAGTGTATAGACTTATTTCTTTTGTGGATTTTGTTTCTGTTCTTTATTTTGGTCATGTCTAAGTGCTCTTTGTTAACTCCAGGTTATGAAAATTTTCTCATCTGTTTTCTTGTTAAATGTGATATGTTTTTGAAAATGATAATTTTATAAATTTTTAATTTTTTCAAGATTTTATAATTTTAAGCATACAAGCCCTCTACATGTTTTGCTAGATTTATATTTAAGTATGTCAAATTTTGGGAGCCATTATTAATGATATTTCTAAAAAAAAATTGTTCTTAATTTTACATTGCTCTTATTTACACACTTTTTTTTTTTTATCCTATAACCTTACTAAACTCACTTAATACTTAAAAGTAATTTTTAGTTTAGTTTTCTTTGGCTTTTCTACCTATATAACTATGTATTCTGTGAACAGGTAAATTTTTCATTGATTCCTTTCCAATCTCTCTGCCGTTTATTAATTTTTTTCCCTTGGTCTATTTCACTGGCTAGAAACTTCCCGAATTATGCTGAATAGAAGTGAATAGAGTGAAGATTCTTGTGAGTTACTCTGTGTTACTGCCATTAGGAGAAAAACATCCAGTCTTTTCACCATAACGTATCATGACAAATATAGGGTTTTTTAGATGCTCTTCATAAGAATGAAAAAGTTCGAATCTATTCCTACTTATCTAGAATGTTAGTTATTTAGACTTTTTATCAAAAATGTATTTTGAGGGCAGCCCGGGTGGCTCAGCGGTTTAGCGCCACCTTCAGCCCAGAGCCTGATCCTGGAGACCCAGGATAGAGTCCCCTGTCCGGCTCCCTGCATGGAGCCTGCTTCTCCCTCTGCCTGTGTCTCTGCCTCTTTCTCTCTCTTTCTCTCTATCTCTCTCTTTCATGAATAAATAAATAAAATCTTAAAAAATGTATTTTGAATTTCAACAAATACTTATCAACGCATCACCTATATGGTCATATGGTTTTTCTTCTTTATTGTAATTCATTTTACATTATTCAAATTAAATGGTTTTAATCAGAACAATAGAGGAAGTTGGACTCTTAACTAATGAAAATATACTTAAATGACAGTGTTTTATATTATAATGTGAGTAATTAGGTTATGTTTTATTTTGGAAGCAATGACTTCTCTCAAATCCCCTAACTGATTCCTGTTTAAAATGATAAAATATATGCTACTTGGATATTTAAAACAAAACAGTGAAATCCCATAACTGAAAACTCAGTCATGTAATATCTGATTGTTTTTAAAACTCTCATGACTCACTTCTGTCTCAGAATTATGCACATTTTATCTCAAAAGTTAGTAGAGAATACCAGTTAACTTATGCCTAATAAAAAAGCTATTCCTGACCTTTGGCCAATAATTACTGAAATAGTTTAAAAATGATTGTTTGCCTTCATATTTTGTTATTGTTATAATTTATTTTGGGAATCAGTCTGAACTTAGGAAAACATAATAGAGTACACATGGATATATTTAACATGGGAAAAACATCATGAGAAGATTAAAATATATATATTATTTTAAGATTCTGAAGTACTCATTTCAGTGAAAATCAAGTAATCCAGGAATATAAGACCTCTAGTTATTAATGTTTTCCCATAGATTCTTTTACCTTAACTAAGGATGATAATTATTGATTATGTGATATGAAATGGCAGGTTGTTACAAAAGACTTATGAGTCATCCCTAGAAACAAAGAATTTCCAGGAATAACAATTTCTTACAATTTCCATGCACATTTATTCTAAAGACAAAGCAATAAAACCCTGAGCCATTCCCTCATATGAACTCCATTTTTGGTCATCAACACGTACCACAAAACTAGAGCCCCAGGGTCTAATACTCTCCTAGCCTCCAGCCTGGAAGCCATAAACTTAAGCTGCAACTTTCAAAAGGGCAAGCAAATATTCAGTGTATATATTACAAATACTATGTATTTTTTTAACAGTGCTGAGGTAATGCATTGTTTATAAACATCTCCAAAAACATCCCGTTCTGTTTGTTATGAAAAAAAAACTGAACAAAAACTGAAATTTTCTTTAAATACTAGACATAAAATGAATAGATTTATAGCAGAAGTACTTTCAGAGCTTTCACAAGTAGGAACTGTAGTACAAAATAAGAATTTTACTTAAAATATAAATATGAATAATAATTGCCTTAGAGGAATTTATTAGTCATATTAATTTTTATTTTTTGTTTTTTTTCAAGATTTTATTTATTTATTTGAGAGAGAGAGAGTGAGGGCACAAAAGATGGGGGAGTGGCAGAGGAGGGGGAAAAGCAGACTCCCTGCAGGGCTCCGTACAAAGACCCTAGGATCATGACCTGAACTGAAGATAAATATTTAATTGACTGAGTCACCCAAGTACCCCTAGTGATATTAATTTTTAATACTGATGTTAATTTAATGCAAAATTCTCAATCTGAAATTCAAATTGCACTGTGGGTTAATGATATGTCAGGTAATGTTCCATAATAACATACCTAGACTTATCATAGTTTTTGACCACTAAAAACATCAAATGTTAACTTACTTGTTTCCCTTTTGCTTACAAATTTCTTGAAAAAGGGACTGTACTATTTGAATTCAAATGAGGAAATAAGCATCAAAACTGTGAAATGCTCAGAACCACTAAGTCTATGTTACTGCGCTCATTTAAATTAGAAAGTTGTGTCAGTTACATTTCAAATATTACTGAGCTCAGGACACCTGGGTGGCTCAGTGATTGAGCCTATCTGTCTTTGGCTCAGGTTGTGATCCCAGGGTCCTGGGATGGAGTCCCACATAGGGCTCCCCAAAGGGAACCTACTTCTCCCTCTGCCTATGTCTCTGCCTCTCTCTCTATGCATCTCATGAATAGATAAATACAATCTTTTAGAAAAAAATTACTGAGCACAAATATACCATGTAATACTGAGCTTGTATTACCAGAGTAGAACTGTTTTTAAAAGAGCAAACTGAACTTGATAATGCAAGAGGGTTAAGGGGATTTGTCTGGCTCACGTTTTCTTCTGAAGTGTTGATTAAATTAGAAATTTATGAAAATTGCCACAAAGCCATTTCTGACTTTAAACAGCTGAACTCATATTTTTCTTTCTAGTTGTAGCATTGCTATAAAACAAGATACTTTCCGTCACTTTCATTAACTTCTAGTGACCTGACTCACAGTTACATCCATTCCAACATATATGATGAAGGTTTAAAAAAGTAACTTAAGACAGTAGAAGACAAGTCCATTGAATTCGGTCAGTCGGTAATTGCTATACCCTCTTGATGTTAATTTGTGTCTTCATAGCTAAAACAGTTCTATCCATGTATTAAATTATAAAATCTACAACAACGAAGTTTAAAACAGTTTAGTGATTTTTTTTATAGTCTTTTTATTGTCAGGAATTCAGTGTCAGGAAAATCATTAAAAATAGCCATTTAGCACTAGAGAAATTAAAAAGTAAAATACTGTGTATGTGTGTGTGTGTGTGTGTGTGTGTGTACTACTCTAAGGTACCTATCTTTGATGGGAGGGGATTTTTTCTAACAAAATTAAAAATTTGTTGCATATATAAGCAAAATGATTGAAGCTGCATCCGAGTTGTTTAGTGTCATGTTGTTAAGTTATAGGTACATCTAAATGAGGATTAATTCTAGTTTAAAAATGGATTATAGGGATGCTTGGGCAACTCTGGGATGCCTGGCTCAGTGGTTAAGCGTCTGCCTTCGGCTCAGGGCGTGATCCTGGAGTCCCGGGATCAAGTCCCACATCCGGCTCCCTGTGTGGAGCCTGCTTCTACCTCTGCCTGTGTCTCTGCCCCTCAATCTCTGTATCTCTCATGAATAAATAAATAAAATCTTGAAAAAATAAAATGGCTTATAAAAACTAGAATTTTCTGCATAAAATGCTTAGTTCTCTTCAGATTTAGTTAATTTTGGTCTGAGCAAGTGTTGAAATAGTTGACCCATCCATAGGATTAAAATCTCAATCTTTCGATCTTCTCAATTCTAAAATAAGGTTGAGATTAGTCAACAATAATTGATTATTTTTAATCCACCAAGTTATACTGAGCTTTATTATTCACTACCACAGCAAACTGAAATCACAGTGGTCTCTTTTAAGCTGTATTGTGGTAGCAAATATATAGAAATAAATCCTAAGAATAAATTGAAAATTGGAATGGTAGCATTAATCAACTATTTGATCCCACCCATTCAGATGTAAGGGGTACAAATGTCTGATAAACAGCTAAAGAGACATTCAGAAAAATACTTTCCCTTGTCATTGTCAGTTACAAAGCAAACATAAGATTCTATTGTAATTGGGGAATTACAATTTTAGAAGTCTGATTTTAAAAGCTTCTTGAGGGATCCCTGGGTGGCGCAGTGGTTTGGTGCCTGCCTTTGGCCAAGGGCGCGATCCTGGAGACCGGGGATCGAATCCCACATCAGGCTCCCAGTGCATGGAGCCTGCTTCTCCCTCTGCCTGTGTCTCTGCCTCTCTCTCTCTCTCTCTCTGTGACTATCATAAAAAAAAAAAAAAAAAAAGCTTCTTGAAAATACAGCATGTGAGTCACCACTTGCATGACTTTATGGTTGAGGATTCTGTGTACAGCAGCCTGAAAACATGCTTATTCAATGAATCAGCAGTGGATGGTAGAGATGGCTTATAAATCTATCCCATTCAAATTGCAAAAAGGTAAATCACACTGAAGTTTATAGGCTTATAAACTGTTGTATCACATACTTCTTATTCTAAAAGCTTTTTGTTGGCATCACCCTTACATAATAGGCCATGCCTGCTTTTTTATCAGTTGGGCACTGTTGCTTTTATATGGAATTTACTTTTAAAAGAATACCTTACTCTGATTGCAGTAACAGTTATTATTATTATTATTTTTTTTTTTGCTAAAGAAGCAATTGATTTGTTCTTAAAATCTTGACAAAATAATATAATGCTGCTGATGAGCTGGCAGCTTACTTTTTAATTATTTACCATTTAAACTACAACTTTCACCTAAATTTGGGTTAGTTTTGTAATACAAGGTAAGTAAAAGAAAGACAAAAAGGTTAGTTGATGGGCAGTAATGGCAGGGTCTGAAATGAGTAACAAAGCTTTTTAAGATCAACCTGACAGACTTCAAAGATATTGTATTCTTAAGTACTTATTATGTAGATGACTGTAATTTGTGAGGAATTAAGTTTAAAGAAATTGAAAGTTACTGACATTATGTTTATAGAATTTTCCAGGATTGGAGATAATGTTAAGAAATTCCAAATTTCTCCTCTCAGTGCTTGCTTAGGTATATTTATTGGGGGAAAAAAATAGAAACAAGCAAAGAAAGCTCTGAGGTCACTTTCTCCTCACATCTTTGTTTCATCTTTGTATGTTGCTTAATTGTCTGACTGAAATTGAAAGTGTCACCAATGTATCCAGTAATTAAAGTATTCTTAAACTGAAACGAATAACAAATTTAAGTCTTCTTTGATATAGATAGTTAAGGTAGAGGAGCAATTTTGCTCATCCTCCAAGTGATTTCAATTTTTTAAGAAACTATTATAAGATCTCCATAGCCTAGAGTGAATGTAATCCCTGGGAAATGATATTGAAAATAAATAAGCATAAATAAATTGTGATTAAAAACATGTTAAGTGCAGCCCTGGTGGCTTAGCAGTTTGGCGCTGCCTTCAGCCCAGGGCGTGATCCTAGGGACCCAGGATCGAGTCCCACGTCGGGCTCCCTGCACAGAGCCTGCTTCTCCCTCTGCCTGTGTCTCTGCTCCCCTCCTCACTCTCTCTGTGTCTCTAATAACTAAATAAAATCTTTTAAAAAAAGACATGTCAAATATTTTATAATTAATACTATTAATTCCATGTTTACCTGAGCAGCATAATTGAAAATATTTACTATCAATACAATTTTTAATAAGAATCTATATAATTACCAATGTAATGAACAATAAAGGTAGAATCTCATAAGGTCTTTAGAAAAACAGAAGTGCTAAATGTATCTATGTTTTTCTTTGTTTTTTTATTTCTTTTAAAACTATCTTTCTGGGGTACCTGAGTGGCTCAGTCTTGATTTCAACTCAGGTCATGATTTCAGGGTTTGAGTGTGGAGCATGCTTGAGATTCTCTCCTTTTCTCTCTGCCCCTCTATTATATATATATATATATAACAATAGCTTTAATATAATATATAATATATAACAATAATATATGTAATATATAACATATATATGTTATTATATATATAATATATATAACAAGAGCTTTATTGACATTATTCACATATTATAAAATCTATCCTTCAAAAGTGAACAAATAGGGGATCCCTGGGTGGCGCAGCAGTTTGGCGCCTGCCTTTGACCCAGGGCGCGAACCTGGAGAACCGGGATCGAATCCCACGTCGGGCTCCCGGTGCATGGAGCCTGCTTCTCCCTCTGCCTGTGTCTCTGCCTCTCTCTCTCTCTCTGTGACTATCATAAATAAATAAATAATAAAAAAATGTTTAAAAAAATAAATAAAAGTGAACAAATAAGTTTTTTTTTTAGTTACTATATTCATATAGTTGTGCAGGCATCATCACTATCTGGCTTTAAAACATTTCATCACCCCTAAAAGAAATTGTACACACATGAGCAGTGACTCCTATTCATTACCCTTTCCCTTCCCAGCAGCTGGACACCACCAATCTATTTACACCACCAATCTATTTACACCACCAATCTATTTTCTATCTTTATGAATTTGACAACCTGTACATATTGTATAAATGGGATCATAAAATATGTGGCCTTCATCACTTAGCATAAGTTTTTCAATGTTCCTACATGCTATGATATGTATCAGTACTTTATTCTTTTTATTACCAAACCATATCTCATTGTATGAAGGGACAATATTTCATTTATCCATTCATCTAAGGATATTTGAATTATTTTCACCTTTTGGCTATTAGGAGTAAAGCTGCTATCATCATTTATATACATTTTCTCATGGAGATATATGTTTTTATTGCTCTTAGGTATATAACAAGGAATAAAATTACTGGATCATATAATAATCTGTTTAGCGTTTTGAGCAACTGCCTAATAGCATTCCAAAGTAGCTACAGCTGTTTAGTAAGTTTTGAAAAAAGCCAATATGATTACTGCAAATTTTTTTCAAGATTTATTTGGCTAATCTAGACACCTTGCATTTCCATTTAATTTTAGGAATATGATTTTCAACTTTTGCAGAAAAATAGCTCAGTTTTTCATAGGGATTTTACTGAATCTGTAGATCAATTCGTGAAACACTGCCATCTTAACAGTGTTAGTTTTCTATTCCATGAAAACAGGTGTCTTTTCATTTCTCTTTTGAATTTTCTTTCAGCAGTGTTTTATAGTTTTCAGTGTACAAGTCTTGTGCTATTATTAATTTTTGTTACAAGTTTATTATTTTTAATGTTACTGTAAATGAATTTTTACTTTATTTCATTGCTTAGTATATAGAAATAAAATTTATTTTTATATTGATTTTTTTGTTCTGTAAGCTTGCTGAACAAATTTGTTATTTCAAGTAGTTTTAGTGGATTCCTAAGATTTTTTGTATACAAGATCACATTATCTCTGAATGGTGGTAGTTTTACTTTTTCCTTTCTAATCTATCTGCTGTATGCATATTTATTCCCTAAATGACCTAGATACAACCTCTAGTACAACGTTAAATAGAAGTGACTATAGGTGGATTCTTGTTTTTATTTTCTAATCATAGAGTGTTTTCTTGATCTTAAATAAACAATGATTAGCAAAAATACTATGCAATTTCAGAATCAAATATGCAATTATTTACCTTTCTCAAAAGATACAAACACTGTCCATACATTATTACTCAAGGAAATTGGAAGTATATATTATGTTAAGCCAATAATTATTTTTGTGAACAAAATACTATGCCAAAACAAAAAGAGTAATGAAATTTGTAAGCTATTATTTGTGGTAAATTTCAAATGTTTGCCACTAATCCCATTAATTGTTTTGTAAATCAGTATTATTAATCAACTCTGTGACACACATTACCTAAAAGTCTAGAAGGCATGTTAATGCTTCAGATCTATTGTGACTTTATAATTCATATCTCTGTATGAGACTGCTTCTGTGACAGTGGTTGATACTAGACTGCTATGGATAAAGAGAGATGGAAGTTGTCTAATTCCACATTAATAGGCTTTTGCGCACATCAGCTATAGGTCAGCTGGTATACAAATACCTCAAATTGCCTTTATTAAATAGTATTTACTTATGTTAAGACTAATCAGAAAATTATTTTAAAAACATAACTTTAATGCTCATCTGTATTTACTCTAATAAATACCATTATTTATTTAATCACTAACTCTTTGAAATTTTACATTGCTTTTAATATTGCTAAGGGAAATGATAAAGTGTTCTTGTATATAAAATTTAGAAAATACATTAAATGTATTTAGGATTGATTTCTATCAGTGAATTTATTGAGTAAGTACAGATAAATAGATTGTCAGAAAGCTTTAAATAATGATGTACTTCCAGGAACCTCCTATCACTTTCTTGCTAAAAATGTGATGAATAAAAATTGAAGTGGGAGGGTTAGGTTCTTGTTTCACAGAGTAGAAGAATAAATCTCATGGACAAAGGAAAGTGAGTAAAGTGATAGAGTTTTACTAAATGGGGATACAAAGAAAGCTCTCTGGAGTGAGAGGGATCCTGACAGGTTTGCCAATGGAGCCTCCTTCGACTTTTGAACTGACTCCGTTGACTTTTGAACTTTTGATATTTTTGAGTCTTTTGTTTAGAACTGACCAGGGAGCTTGTGGCCTTAGCATTCTTGTGATGTCTTAGTTTGAGTAAGGACTGGATATAACATCTTTAATGGCTTCATTTTTGAATTTGGTTATTCTTTGTTGGTCAAAGGTGACTCATTAAAAAAAAAAAAAAAAAAAAAGAAGAAGAAGAAGAAGAATACCGTCCCCATCCACACCTAGGGCAAGGTGGTCTGGTTTGTTCCCTTATCTCTGGTTGCCTTACATCTCAGCATTTTGGGGATTCCTGGGACCCTAATCATGTAACTCCCTACCTATCTCTCTTTACCTAGCCCAGCTTGTCCCTTTCTCAAAAATGATATATGATGTTATTACATAATTTTTTGGTTACTCTTACATACGAGTATTTTATTTTGTTATTTACTGATTATTAATGTTTCTTCTGTGACCCATTTTTTCTTCTCTTTGCACTTCCTACTAAATCTCTCTATTTATTCTAGTAGAGTTTCTCATATCTATAATCATAGATTTTTGTTGTCTATTATATATGAATAAATTTTTTTCTTCTGCACTTCCAGTATAAATTTTAATTTTGGAATTATGCCTAAGGTTTCACAGAAGTTCTTCATAATTTCATCCCTCTGCTGCTGCTTCTCATCTTCTTTCCTTAGTGTTTTCTGGCCCAGTTCCTTAGAGGCACTAGCCTTGGTTCCCTACTGAAAAGGCCAAAATAATTTCCTGTCATTTACAAAATGAAATATTCACAGTGAAGCTTTTGCTATAATTATTCAAAATATCTATACATTTGTTTTTATCCAAAACATTTTTCTCAGCAATCAATTAGGTTTCTTCATTTTATCTACTCTATAGCGTTTGATATACTTGATCATATCAGCATCTTGATACATTACCTTCAGTTGATTATTCTTCTCTCTCACATGACAGTCATTCCAAGTTACTTTTGTTGGCTATTCCTTCCATATGCACCTCTAATTATTGAAATTTCCTAGGACTGAGGCTTACACCCACTGTTTTTCTATTTCTGCATTCATTTTCTTGATAATGATATGCAAGGCTGGGTGTTTAAATGCCATTTAGGCTAATATTTTCTACATTTGTATTTCTAAACCTGATTTTCTATTTGATTTGGATATTAGGTATATTAGGATTCCCTAAAAGAGAGTCTGAGAAGAGAATTTACATGCAAGGAAATATTGTGGTGGATAATCTAGAAGAACCTGAGGAGACAGAATAGGAAACAGACTGGCTCTGAGATAAGTCTAGCCCATGGTGATGATGCAATTTGAGCCATGGAGTTTGTCCACTGAGAGGAAAGTAATGATCGGTTTTATTTTCCATTCTCTATTGCCCTGGAAGAACTTTTAATGTGAGGTGATGCCAATAGTCCAAATGCAATGTCGAGCTGAAATAGGCAGCACTGTGTAGTGCATGTGGTAGCTGGCTAAGTAGTAGCACTAAAGCAGTAAATGGGAACCTAGGGCATTTGGGTGGTACACCAACAGTGTGTGCTCCAATGTCAATCTGACTACTTGGTATCTTTGCTTTACTAGGAGACCTCTTTTATGGATTAGTTTTGCTCATATCCTATATTCAAGCTTATTGTAAGACCTGTCACTCCATATTCTAAACTTTTCATAATATTTTCATAATATTTTATTACCTGAGGAGAGGTGGGGCTTGGCATTTTAGAAATACAAAATTTTCTGTCAATTCATGCAAATCTATTGTCACTTATTATATATTAGGGGCAACTGGAAAAGGAGAACAAAAAGCAGAAAAAAATTCAAAGCAGACTATTAAAATGAGAATAAATGTTTGTTAGGAGGGCTAACTTGTGGGCTTTATCTAGGCATTGTTAAGTTCCTGGTTAGAGACCAGAAGTCTCTTTTGTATATTAAAACACTAACAGAAAATCTGAGTATTTAATGAAATATATCTCTTATCAGTTACGATAAATTGGCTCTATGTTTAGGGTCTTGTGTCTTTCTCCAAGTTGAGTCATCTTTTGGAGTGATATGACAAAGTGTTCTGAGGGGAAAGGTTTCCAATCCAAGTCTGTAGTTTTGTTGATTTAGCCCTGTGCTTACATCATATTCAATGCTTTAAAATGCTACAAGTCAAAGGTTACTTTTCAAACTTTAAAGTACTTGAATGATTTTTCACAGTACTGCCTGTATTTTAAATGAAATTGCGCAGCTCTCCTGACTTGTTTTAATGCTTTATGTGACTCTCATTTCTGGATCACCAAAGTATGCTGAGACTTTTATGCAGTGAACCATAATACCAGACAATAAAATAAAGGGATGTATGCATACACGTTGTATAGAAATATGAAAGAATCATAATCATAGCACAAATTTAACCAATTGTAAATTCAGGTATATAATTTGGAAACTGATTAAATATGGTAATATATGAGCTCTTATATATTCATTGAAAGAGGAAAAAAAAAAAAAAACATTCATCTGATCTTCTCCTTGGCTGTAAGTCTTACTTTCTTTGGAAGTAGGACATCATAACAATTTTTACTTCCTTAGGACTTTTTCTCAGTTGGATGTTTCAAAGTACCCTATTTATTTTTAATGATTTGATATTCTGTCTTCACTGCCTTTTACAAGGTTAAGTTACTTTTACTTTTATATTACTAAAAACACTGTTTAACCCAAAGTACTGCCGTTTCAAAAGCTACACATACAAGCAGAATTAATGACTGGCAGACTGTGTTCTTCATTTGTCTGTCTAAAATGCAGAGTGCTGCTTTAGCTTTTAACCATTGGAACTACTGTTGCTATCATGGGGTCTCTGCACATATTGGCTGCTTGGTAGATCTCAGCAGGACAATCAAATGCATGTTCTTTGTTAGAAACTGGGATTTTTAAAGCCTTTAACATAAAGACCTAATGATGAATACTTTTTCCAGTCTCTGTGGTTGGTGAAATTCTGTTTTACAGAGAGAATATAAAAAAGGCCAGTATGATACAAGTAAAAGATTTACTTCCAAGCCACATTTTATTAAATAAACACACTGAAGAATTGGTTATTTATGCTATTATTCTACTCAAGATACCAAAAATAGCATAAAAGTAGTATCTTGACTTGCCTCATTTTACACATACCCAGTGTATGAGACCCAGTTTGAAAATTTAACTGAAAAAAACAAATTGTCATTACAATCTGCTTTTCTCTATTTTCAGTAATGTAAATGCTAAGGCATTATAAATTATTAAACACATTTCTAAAAAATAGTGGTAATATTTTTTATTTTTGTTACTTAGAAACCAAATATTGTAGGCATGACTAACCTTTACAAGATCAAAAGGCAGTCAGTGTCTTGTATCTAGCCTTTTGCCTTTAATCTAGTTTCTTAAATTTTTATGTATATAAGGACAAAATCTAATTGCCATATAGAGCATTGGGTATATGTACTTTCATGTGAGTTAAGAAAAATATATACATAATCTGCTTATTCCATTTATTTTTTACTTATAACTACATTCTATTATCTAATTTCACTTTCATGTAAGATGCAACTGTATAGTATTCAAATTTATAAATATATATCACATGTTAATGTATTAATTTTTATATTGTGGACGTAATCTTTGTTTCTGGTGTCTCTACTGTAATGAACTATTGCAATAAGCATTCAAGTCTAAGTGTCCTGTTGTATTTGTGGCACAAATGCATCAGAGTATTCAACTAAGAATGGAACTGCTGGGCCATCCATTATGCATATTTTCAGTTTAATTAGCTGGTGACAAGTTGCTCTTAAAATCATAATATTAATTTACTGTCTCAGAATCAGTGAAGGAAAATAGTTTTATCTTTATTCTTGCCAGTATTTGAACCTATCATCCTACTTTATTTTCCCTAACATTGCGGTTTAAAATAATAGCTTTTCATTGCTTTAATTTATAGTTATCTGGTAACTTATAAGATTGAGCTTCTTTTCATGTCTTTAATTGCTATAAATATTTGAATTCTGTGACTTCTTAATTTCTGTTCATGGACTTGGTTCTAAACCCTATAGGTTATCTTTTCTTTATATACCTTGGATACTATATGTCTTTTATTATGTAGAATTGTTCTCTTTTGAGTTTTTTTTGCTTGGGAAAGAACATTATGAGAACCCAGTATTCTAAAATCAATAATGAGAACAGCTTATTAAATAAAGTAATTATAAAGAAAAGGGAATAGTAAATTGCACTGATATTTAAAAAAAGCTTGACTTGGTAGATTTTTTTCTGCATTTATTACTTCTTGGGGGGGGTGGTCAAATGCCTTTTTAGAAAGGATTTCTTTTTTTTTAAGATTTACTTATTTATGTATGAGAGAGAGAGAGAGAGAGAGACATAGGCAGAGGGAGAAGCAGGCTCCTTGCAGGGAACCCGATTGGGACTCGATCCCGGAACTTGGGACCACACCCTGAGCTGACAGCAGACCTCACTGAGCCACCCAGGCATCCCTAAAAAGGAATTCTAAATGATTTGTTTAATCAGCTTTACATATACCAAACAAGGATGTGTTCTGTCCTGATAAAATAAACAGTACCGAACCTGCTCTGACACTTTAAATTTTATTTCCACTACTTATTAAAATCCTATTTTTATCTAAGGCAGGAGTGAAAAGAAAGAAAATATTGTTAGAGTTAGAAAACAATTAATGAGCAAAGGACTTCTTATTCTTAGGTTGAATTTTCCAGGTTACAGTTTTCAAGTAAGGTCAACTTTATCCTATCCCTTTGTCCTTGATTCTTTTCAGAGAGATAGGTACATAACCTCTCTCATAAAACAGCAACATTTCCTCTTATGTTTTTGTTATAATTTGATTTAAGTCTAAATTGCCCACAGTAAAAATCACCCCTTTTAATGTGCAGTTATGTGAGATTTGACCGATAGAGTCCTATAACTGCAACTACAGTCAAGATGTCCATCATGACCTTAGATGCCTTCATACTCACTTGTAAACAACCTTTGTCTGTCCTCACTTGATCTCCTGGAAACCCATGAACTGACTTGGGTCAGTACAACTTTTGCCTAATCCAGAAAAGTCGTTAAAATAAGCTCAGACAGTGTGTAACCTTTTGGGTCTATTTTCATTCTGTTAGTATTATGAATGTGAGATAAATCCATGCTGCAAATCCATGCTAACCTGTATAGGTAGTTTGCTGCTTTTTAAACACTGAGTAGCAGCATATCATTGTATGGATACCAGTAATTGTTTACTAGTTCACTAGCTGGACATTTGGGCTTTTTCCAGTTTCTGGCCATTTTTTATACAATTGCTAAAACTATTTGTAAGGGATATATGAATGCATACGTTACTAATATCTTTGGGTATATACCTAGAAGTGAAATTGCTGGGTTTTATGGCAAGTGCACATTAGCTTTATAAAGAATAGTCAAATTGTGTTCCATACTGCCTGTGCAATGCTGCCTCCTCTACAGAAATATATGAGAGTTCCACTTCTTCCAATCCCTCATCAACACCTAGAAATGGCACAAGTGGGATTTTAGCCATTCTAGGAAGTGTTTAGTAGTATTCCACTGTTATTTTAAATTGATTGCACTAAGGACTAATGATATTAAACAACTTTCTACAGTTTAATTTGCCACTTGTTTGTTTTCATGATGAAGTTTAAATCTTTTCAAATCTTTTGCTGATTTGTTTTTAGATTTTATTTATTTATTCATGAGAGACACAAAGAAAGAGAGAGAGAAAGAGAGAGGCAGAGGCAGAGACACATTCAGAGGGAGAAGCAGGCTCCACGCAGGGAGCCCGACGTGGGCTTCATTCTGGGTCCCCAGATCACGCCCTGGATTGAAGGCCGTGCTAAACCACTGAGCCACCTGGGCTGCCCCTCTTGATGATTTTTTTTTTTTTTTTTTTTATAATAGTCACAGAGAGAGAAAGAGAGAGAGGCAGAGACATAGGCAGAGGGAGAAGCAGGCTCCATGCACCGGGAGCCTGATGTGGGATTCGATCCCCGGTCTCCAGGATCGCGCCCTGGGCCAAAGGCAGGCACCAAACCGCTGCGCCACACAGGGATCCCTCTTGATGATTTTTTTGTTGCTTTTATACTTGGAGAGGTTGGAGAGTTCTTTATATATTCTGGATTCAAGTCTTATTTGTTATCTATTTTGGAAATATGTTACAATTGCCTTTTGCTTACTGTTTTATTCTTTATACAGTACCTTTTGGCAGGCAGAAGTTTTCAATTTGATAGGGTCCAATTTATCATGTTTTTCCAAACTATAGTTTCGGAAATTTTTGCATGACCTAAGGAAATAATTTTCCTATAATTTTTATAAAAATAAAGTTAAATAGTCACATATAATTAATTGCTTATTTGTTTTTATGTGTGGTATAACAATTAGAGTGAGCTTCAGCTTTTTTCCATATGAATGTTCAGTTGTTCCAGTCCATGCTATCGAGAAGAGAAAAATGTCTCAAATCAGTGATCTGAACACTAGATTTTTATACAAATAATAAATTAACATCAGAGAGATACTTTTTCTGTATAGGAAATTTGCAGAGTTTGTGCTCATGGAAATAATAGACTGTGTCTTCATGTCCCTGTGTTTGTGTATGTGTGTGTGTGTGTGTTGAAGGTAGTGTCAATAATTAGTAAACATGTGTTGAGCTTATTCTAAGCTTTCTTAGTAATATTTGAAATTGTGTGAATTTTTCTTTTAGGTGAAACACTTGCTCACAACTATATTTTAAAATGTTTTTAGATTTGCTCTCTCCAATGAGAAAAGAATAGAAAGCATAACATGCATACTCTAGAAATAAATTATCTAATCAAATGTTGACTAAATATATTTCCAAATCCCTAAGTTCTTCCTGTTCTTTATGTATACCATCACTTATATTTTTCTCTAATGTCATTATTTTTGACAAATATGTTTTGCATTCTTTAGATGTAATGAGAATTATGGATATGGTGAAGTTATTGATAATAGTTTATTTTAATTTTCATGAAAAATAGTGATAGTAAGACTTCCATTTCTAAAGCAAGTATAAAGTGTATCCAAAGTAGAATTCTAGTGATCATCTATTTGTTTATATTTTCTTCATAGGCTCATTAAAAATGGGAATCTTTTTAAAGATTTTATTTATTTATTCATGAGAGACACACACAGAGAGAGAGAGAGAGAGAGAGAGGCAGAGACATAGGCAGAGGGAGAAGCTGGCTCCATGCAGGGAGCTCAATGTGAGACTTGATCCCAGTACTCTGGGATCAGGCCCTGGGCAGAAGGCTCCACCGCTGAGCCACCCAGACGTCCCTAAAAATGGGAATTGTAAATAATGTAAAACTATAAGGAGTTGTGGATACATACTCTTCAAAGTAAGAGAAAAAATTGGCAAGTTTGAATACACAGATTTTTAAAACAGTCCCATTTCTCAATAGAATGCAAGATAAAAAGAAAAACAAATATTCCTGTGAAAATATGTTACAATGTGCTATCCCAAATACCTATCCTAATAAAAAAGTTGTAAGTGCTGTATTTTCTATTAAATTGAAAAGAAAGTTTCAGTGCTTTTGTCTGTTAGGGCAATAGTATCTGGATATTAAAAATTTTACTTCTGTATCTGACACAAAAACAAATCTTTATATTAAGAAATGAAAGTATTCCAAAGTTTCATAACATGATAACAATAGATTCTGACTTAGAATTAGCCCACAGTTGTTCTGCCCATATGAATAACCTAGCTCTCATTTATGTGACATTTGGTGACATCTTTAATTTCTTTTCTAATTTACTAGTAATAAAGAATATTATAATAAATAGTCATTTTATTAATTATCATATTTTCAGCAATCTACACCTGTGCTAGTCATTATAAACAAATGATTAATGTGATAGAAGTAGCTCATTTCATCAGAGAATGGCATTTTCACTTGCTTTGACACTTCATTGTGGCAGTCATCTCCAAACATAAGGTCACAGCTGTTCTGTGACATTTTTACACAATGGAAAATCGTTCTGTTCTATAGAGAAATAAAAAAGAAATTTAATAACCTGACATTTGAAAGTAGAAAAAAAGCATTTCAAATACAGGTAATTTTACATGGATCTTATGTGAAAACAACATCAGTGTTAAATAAATAAAAAGGAATACTTTCTTTGGCCAATTATAATATTTGGACCTAACAAGGCCATCATTGTGAGTCATTGTTTCCAGTGAGCAAAGCTGACAAGTTTATGAAACCTTTTCAGCAACTTGAGTCCATGCAGACCTCTTCAGTTTTTATTATATGTGGAAACTTGCTTTTTACTTATAGTTTAGTAGTGCTTTTATAACTTTATGTATGTATTTATTTTGTTGTAGAGCTGCCATAAATAAGTACATCTGTATCTTAAAATTATACCTTTTATTTATTTATTTTTAAATAGGCTCCTTGCTCAATGTACGATTTGAACTTATGACCCTGAGACCAAGAGTGGTGTGATCTACTAACTGAGCCAACCAGATGCCTCTAAAATTACACATTTTAATTGCAATACTATATAGTGAATATTATTACATAATTCTTCTATCTTCTCTTTTTAGTCCTAGAATTTATCTATTCTACCACCATGTCAGGCTGCTGTTTTAATAATCTGAATTTTTATACTCTTTTTTTAAAGACTTTATTTATTCATGAGAGACACACAGAGAGAGGCTGAGACACAGGCAGAGGAAAAGCGGACTCCCCACAGAGATGTGGGACTCCATCCCAGGACCCTTGGATCACGACCTGAGTCAGAGGCAGATGGTCAACCACTAAGCCACCCAGGCGTCCCTAAATTTTTATTCTCAATTTCTATCTTATCTATGGTAAACTTTCTAAATTTATGTTTATCATTATTGAAATTTTGAGAATTGGCTCAATAAAGACTAAGCTATAAGTCTACATAATTAGGCTTTTTATATTGAATACTGATGTTATTTTATCTTTTGTAAAATTATCTCTACCTCAGAAACTACAGTTCTTAATACAAGGCATTTGGGCTATTAACTTTTGATCTAAGGTGAATACCCATTCAACTGTTATGTATGGCTTCCAATAAAGTATTAATGTATTATAGGATATATCAAAGTATTATAATATAAAGTATTAATAGCCATTATTAATCAATATTTGAATTTTGATTTTTTAAATTTTGAGTTTTATGCATATTTGACTTCTGTATATTTATGCATATTTGATCTGTAAAAGAGTTGAAAGCAGGGAGTCTTTTTACCATTTGCATTGTCTTATTTTTTGAACATGGCCCAAATTCTATATATATAATTCTTCTTCCATTATTTCATCTGTTTCAACACCTCTAAAAGCCTTCTATGCTGGTGACTTGAATTTATAGCTCTTCCTCCCACCACAATAGTCTGATAAATAATTATATCTGTATTTGGGTTTGTAATGTGTATCTCAAGTTTAAAACTAAACCTATCAAAATTGAAACCTATTTTTATCCCACCAAATTCATGCCCTGCCATTATCAAGTACCTCCTTTCTGTGCATCTCACCAATAGTTTGCTGACACAGATAGAGGAGTTATTCTTTGATTCTTCTCATTTCTTTCCATGTTCCCACAACCAATCAGTAGCAAGTTATTCATTTCTACTCATAATATTTTGTCTAAGTCCATCTTTCCTATTATCCCCTAATCTAAACTATTTGCTCAGAGTAATATAAGTGTCTCTTAATTGGTTGGTCTGTCTTTGTTTTGATGTGTCTTATAGTTCCACTTCTAGATAGCAGCCTGGAAGCCATGTCTAGAGCATAAATCAAATAACATAATTTCTCTATAAAAAATAGGCCAATATATATCCCATTTAAATCAGACTAAAAATCAGACTTCTTACCACATGGTTTACCATGTGCTACATGACCTGGCCCAAATCTGCCACTCTAATTTCATCTCTTACTGTTATTTGTATCCATTACTGGGATTCAGAATTCCCTAGCCTTCTTTCTTTCCCTTGCACATATCAGGTCATTTCAGTTTCAGAGTCTTTGATATCTGCTTAGAATTATAATTCATGTATCTTCAAATAGCTACTTTCTTTTTGTTGTATAGGTTTAAATTTTATCAGAGAACATGTCTTTTTCATCCCAGCTAAAGTTTAATTAATTCCTATCATATTACCAAGTATATTTCTTTTATAATACTGAACATTTTATTAAAATTTTATTACTTTTTTGGACTCTCTTTTCAATAAGATACTATTTCCTTTGAGAGCAGAGATTCAAATTATTCAATACACTGTATTCTTAGAAACCAATATAATTCCTGGATTATAGCATCATTCAATTTGTCAATTTACTAACATGGATAAATGTTTGTGTTCCCACAAAATTCATATATTGAACCCCTCATTCCCACTGTGATTGTATTCAGAGATAGAGCCTTTCAGAGGTAATCAGATCATGAAGGTAGAGACTTCATGATAGGATTAATGCCTTTATAAGATGAGACTGAAGAGAGAACTTGCTATCTTTCTGCCATGAGAGGAAACTAGGAATAGCTTTGTCACCAAATCCAGTCATACTGACACACTGATTTTGAACTTCCAGCTTCCAGAACTGTGAGAAATAAATAATTGTTTTTTGAGCTACCCAATCTATGATATTTGGTATAGCAGCCCACAGGGACTAAGACACCAAATTCTTTTGTAATTAAATAGAAAAATATTTTGAAAAGACATTTTAGGGAACTTATGGAATTATTGTGTTATTTAATCTTTATCAACAATTATACACACTTTTTTCCTGATATATTTGTCTGTTTACTTATTTATTTTATTCCCATAGAATTGATTTTTCTAATATATCTAATAGTTACATTAAACATCTTTTGTGGATTAATAGGATATAAGGATGAACTAATCCTAATTGATACTTTCCATGCATCCATCCAGTCATTCTTTCAGCATTATTGATGAAATACCCACCACATGGTGGACAGTATCCAGAGTGTCCAGGGTGTTGCCTTCATAAGCCTACTTGTCTAATTAGGAGACAATCTCAACAAATAAAGGAATAAACATATTAATATGGCAAACGAGATAAAGCGCTATAGGGAAAATTAAGCAAGGTAAAGAAGATGTGGTATGTTCTAAAAAACATTTTTGTAGTGAATTTTGGGAAGTATTTGTTGACATAAAATTTGAGCACTGACATCAAGGAACTGAGGCCATGACCCATAAGATAACTACAGAGGACTTATTCATGGTGCAGAGCAAAAGTAAGGACCTGAAGACAGAAGACAGTTGTTCTGTTTGGGGAAGGGCAAAGATTCCAGTGTTACTATAGCTGAGTAAATAAAGCATAGCTCATAGAAATGAGAATAATCTGAATGGTGCTGAGTTTTATGGCCTGAAGAAATGACTTTTAAAATTTATTTATATTTATTTATTTTAGTAAGATTTGCAGCTATTTGGAGGGGTTCCTGCAGAGGACTGATATGGTTTGATATATTCTTTGTAGTGATCACCTTCACTGCTGTTTGTGCAGGATAGAAGCAGGAAAATCAGTTATAAGGTTGTTGCAATTACCTAGGTGGAAGACACGGGGTGGCTTGGGAAAAAATAGGTGGTAATACTGACAGTGGTCGCTTGTGAGGTATGATTGTTTGTCACAGGTAGTTGGGAGACATTGGATCTAATGTTAGTTGGCATGTTTATTAGCTATGCAATAGGAAAAATCAAGTACACAGATTCATATGCAAGCTTGAAATTCAGAGGTCTGGGCAATGAGTATGGGAATACAAATTAATGAAACCAGCTGAGATACTCAAGAATTGCATATATAGAGAGAACAGAAAACATTTCAGTAGTGAGCCCTGGGACATGCTTAATTTAGAAGTGGTCAATTGTTGAAGAAACTGGTGTGTCCCAGTAAGTATAGGAAGAAAAGGAGCAAGACCACAGGTAAAAAGGTGTTACATAACTGAGAACATGGAAATAAGACTTCTGCTTCTGTTTGTATCAGAGTAAGTGATATTGAATTACCTTCCTGCTGAAAACAATCATAAAACTGGGCACAGTGAATTAAACAAGTGTTTTTAAACATTGCACTAATTCAGAACTTTGATCCTTGAGGGAAGGAAAGTCATCAGGTGAGACTCATGATCAGCATGTAATCACCCCGCTCTTACCCTGGCATTCTGCCTGGGAACACTTCACTACAACAATTGGGGAAGAGAATCTCAAGCATAGCAGTAATCTTGCCAAGATGGGGAGACTGAAAACTGTTGAGTTAGTTATGATTTGATTAGCAGAGTGCCAGAGAAAAGAGTGTTGTACAAAGAGGGAGATGAATAGTCTTTGTGTAGGATCCTAACTGAAGACTATGCTGCACAGGTACAGGGCGAGACTGTAAGGTCAAATTCCACTTCCAACATAGGCATTACAACAGCATATATACCTTCCCATCTAAAGCAAATAAAATCTGGACAAACACATTTAAACAAAAATCCCTCCAACACGGCGTCCAATTATGAATAATAGTGATCTCTGAGATACAAGATACATACCAAGTGAAACTTATAGTTGCCCATTTACTGTCTGGAGAATATTCCCAGATTGAAGCAAAGGAGGAACTTACACCTAACTATGGGTCTCTTTGAATTGATGAGACAGCCTGGGATCTGAGATGCACATGATGGCTGGAATATGTCACCAGTTTGACAGAACACTAGAGAGGGGAGAGCTGCACAGAGACAGAACTCCAAATAATGGCAGAGTCCCTTGAGTATTCTGAAGAGAACTGTTGCGCATATGCATTTAAGAAAACTTCCAAAGGAAGGTAATGAACCACTCAAAGGATTAGAGGAAACAATGCCCAGAGCTGACACAGGACCAGGAAGAGTGCCTATTTTCAACAGCCAAAGTGGAACCCTTCATGATAACGGACATCACTTAGGATACAAGGAAGGTTCTTGCTTTAGTCGTGGGAAAGGTTAACCCTATATTAAGCAGACATAGTTATGCACAACAAATGTAAACAAGATGGTCCTAAGTAACTTAATCACATTCCAGAAAAGATCAAGAATATACAAAAAATATATATACAGCAATAAACAAGGTTAAAAAAAATCTTAGAAAATTAGGAATAAAAAGGGTATTCTACAAATTGGTAAAAGACATCTATGAAGAGTCTGCAGCTAATATCATACTTAATAGTGAAAGAATAAATGCTTTATTCTTTACCCTGAAGATCATGGACAGGGCAAGGATATCCACTTTGATCACTTCTATTCAACAATATACTGGAGCATATTGCCAGTGAAATCAGGTAAGGAAAAAAAAAAAGCCATCCAGATAAGGAAAGTAAAAATAAAAATGTCTTTATATTTAGATAATGTGGTTATTGGCATAGAAATCCCTAAGGGATTTAACAACAATGAACAATAAAAAATTACTTCAATTGATAAGTAGGTTTAACATGGCTGAAGATATGAAATTAATCTAATAATATGTTTCATTTTACATACTGGTGGTGAACATTTGAATAGTGAAAGATATGAAATAATTAAGATATTTGTGACTAAAGATATTCAAGATCTACACAGATGTGCTGTGGTGGGTTAATTCAGCAAGCACGGTACTGGACTGAATTATTTTTCTAAATTACCTGCAAGACAATAACCTCTATCAAGTCATGAAATAATTTGAAAAATAATGTTGCTTTGAATTATATGGAGTGGTTTACATAAGGTTGTCACATTGTTAGTTGATAACAGGGAAATTTAAAATTTGTATTCTTCCCTGGTGACACCTTCAGAGTGCTTTACTTCTTGGCTGCTTATATAGCAAAAACATCTATATATGCTTAGCAGGTATGAGAATCCTCAACTGAAATTGCATTTGGAGTTTTCTGACTCTTAGGTATTCTGTACTCATGTCAGTAGCTGAGTGTGGATCCAGCTCAATAATATTCTCCCTCTCCCTGTCCTTCTGCCCCTATCCCTACCCCATATGTTCTCTTTCTTTCTCTTTCCCCCCAGCCTCTCAAAAAAAAAAAAAAAAAATCACCTAGCTGGATCTTGTGCTCTGAAGGAGACTTTGACTTTCATGCATATGGTTTAGTCTTTTACTAGCACATTATTCTTTTCCAAAAAAAAAAAAAAAAGCTACAGATTTGTAAGCAGTCTTGTTATAGCTGTTGTGATTCTCCTTTGGCAATCAAACCCTAAATGTCATTTTTAGTGCAACATCATGAACTACTGAACATTGCTGAAGGAAATTAAATTAGATGTGCATAAACAAAGATACACTGTATATGGATTTAAAGATTTAGTGTTGTTAAGATGTATATTTTTCCCAAATTGACCTATAGGCTTAATGATATCACATTAAAATACCATCAGGCTCTTTTATAGAAGCAGACAAGCATATTTAAAAAGTCATATTGAAATGCAAAAGATATAGTATGGCTAAAACACATTAAAAGAAAAAATATTTATAGGACTTATACTATCTTTTGTCAGTTTCACTATAAAGTTGCAATAATCAAGGGATTACAGTAATATGTCAGGGTAGACAAATAGATCAATGAAAATAATATATTCCAGAAATAGACCCACATAGTTGTGGTCAAATTATATTTTTACGAAGATGCTAGGGTAACTTAATAGAGAAAGTATAGTCTTCACAATAAATGATCTTGATAAAATTTGATACACATATGTAAAAAATAAACTTCAACCCAGACTTTGTACCACATACTAAAATAACTCAAAATGGGCACTGTTCTAAATGTATAGGCTTTAAATGATAAAATATCTCTAAGTGAACATAAGCAAAGATCTTTGTGATCTTGTTCCTCTATGTGATGAACGTCCTCTCTTGCTACTGATTTATGTGGTATTATTCTACTCTCCCATGTCAGATTTCATATACAGCGTATGAGGGGAAAGCAATCCATGAATAAAAGGGACCACTCTTTCACTTGACCCAAGGAAGGACCTCTTTTCTATCTTTGTTGCTAGTTGTACTATGTAGAAGACGTGGGTATGATCCATATTGGAAGGAATCACAAGCCAGAAGTGTAATGATTATAGCCTAAAGATTTCAAGAGAATCGTGGCTAGAAACATGTTCTATGTTTACACAATAGAATTCTGAACACAAATTTACTACAACCATAAAATGAAAGATTGTTCCCATTTGCCTGCATATTCTGGGTAAGACTTGCCTTTGTGGCCATCATCAAGGAACATGCTATCATTTAGGAGAGTCATGGAAAGTGAGTATTATAGTAGTATATTATATGATGCAGCATCATGAGTAATGATGTGGCTAGCAACAAATAAATGGTGTTATGAAGCAGCAGAGGCAAGATGACCTCTATTGGTTCATGTATCCTGGCCCTAAAGAGCCATGGCACATGAGTAATAATGATGTTACTATTATCTTCTTCATGTTGAGAGATATTAAATCAGATGGCAATGGCACTTTTTGACAAATGAAAAGATTAAGAGATGATTCTTAGACCAGGCCAAGAGGAGATGGTACTTAGATACTATGAAGAATCTTCATATGCAGTTTTTGAACAAAAAAACAAATACTCTTCTCTACCCATTATTCTAAATCATCATAAAATTTCAGTATGAATTAATTTTCTAATATATTTTAAAATAAAGTATATATATAGGAAACGGAACAATAAAAATATTTTCCTCGAGTCCTACACAACTTAAGGACATCCCTCGTATCAATATTGAGTTTACTGATTTCAAAATTGTACTGATGTTAAATAAGAAAATTCTTTTATATGGGGAAAATGTACTTGAGAATATTTAGGAATAAAGGGTTCAATGCATGAAATTTACTCCCAAATGATCCAGTAAAATATTACACATAGACACAAACATACACACACTCACTTACTTTGAAATGTTTATTAATACTTCACCTTTTTATTTTATTTGAATTTTTAGAAATATAAGATAAACCAACGAACTGCTTTTGACAATGCTAACGTAATTTTGAATTTCAAACATATGCAGTGTCCTACCTTCTGTTATTCTGTTTTATTTGAATAAATATTATAAATTCATTTTATTTTCCAAAATGCAGTTCTAATCAGTGGGATGTAGCAAACCCTGGCAATGTAAACTCTAAATATATCTTAGAGTAATCAAAAGGAACATATAATGCAAATGATCAGGAGTTGAAGATTTAAAAGGTAAGTTATAATTTTAAAAATACATTTTGTCATTTTACATTCTATTTTTTCAATTTCATCTTTAAAGAACTTTTTTATATGAGTTACCTCATATAAAAAGAAACTGATTTCTAGGTTATATTGCTAGAAAAAATTGTGTATTGGTGTAAAAGGCCCGACAGAACAGCTCTATAAATTATACAGGAGGTCTCCACATAAGTTATTCTAACACTACTCTGTTTTGCAAAAAGTATTAATAAATGCATTTTGTTAATTTCATTTATAGCTGTGTTCAATCACTAAGAGGGAATTTGATACCTGGAATAAAATGACACTGGAAGTAACTTGTAGGACAAAACTATTAGAATGAAGTGAGTCTGAAACAAACAGGCTAAGATACTGAGAAATAACCCCACTTCCAACCTCACTTCTATGATAGTATCTTATAACTATGGACATGAACAAAATAAATACTGAAATACTCAGAAATAAATAATTCAAATCCAAAAGGATTTAATCTCTTAAGTTGATAAAATATGTTTAGATGATCTCAGCAAATGCCAGTTATTCATATTAGTAAGTAGTGATAGCCACAGTGGATATTATTCCTCAGATTGTCAAGACTTAATAGACTTAACATTAATGAAAGTGATCGATTACATTTTCTCATGTGTCTCCTTAATTTTATATCAGTAACTGTAACAGATTAAAAAATTAAAAAATTGGGAACTTAAAACAAACATATGATTTGCATTTGGATTTCCTCCTGTGCTTTTTTCCCCTCTTTTTAGACATAAGAATATTTCCTCAGGTGAAAAGGGACAAGGTAGTCACATTGATGCGCCTTCCTTTTAGATAAGAAAAATAAATCAGAGTTTTGACAGAGCCTACTATTTTAGATTCTCTTTGCTCTTTGACACTTTTCTGCAATGGTCAATTTTCAGGTAAGAAATACTATGTATTTGCTGAGTCTTCGTTTTGGAAAACTAGAGAAAGGGTGAATTCCACTTATCTTTGACTTTACTATATTGTTCTTAAATGTTTTGAGACTTTTGAATTTGAATTATTATCTACTTGCCATTGTAAAATACATCTTTTTTTTAATATGAGGCCTTTAGAAGTCCATATAGTTATCTGTGTTTCACTTCCTCAGTCATTCTGATATCAGCAGGGACTTTGAAAGGATTTCAGATCATGATCTTCTAATACCAGAGTACTACCCACAGTCTCCCTCTAATGGTCCTGCTGCCCAGGATTAGAGTTTAATTCCTACTGATCAGCTGAAAACTCAAGAGATGCATTATATTTCTTCAGTTTATTTATTTATTTTATTATTTTTTAAAGATTTTATTTATTCATGAGAGACATACACACAATGAGAGAGAGAGAGAGAGAGAGAGAAAGAGAGGCAGAGACACAGACAGAGGTAGAAGCAGGCTCCATGCAAGGACCCTAATGTGGGACTTGATCCTGGGACCCTAGGATCACTCCCTGAGCCAAAGGCAGACAGATGCTCAACCACTGAACCACCCAGGCATCCCTATTTCTTCAGTTTCAATGATGAGACAATATATCTGTCAAATAACAAAACTAAAACATTGTGACAACTGTGATATCCTTTATTCAAAGACAAACAACTCATGGATTAAGGGAATAAAATGCCTTATGAGCAGTGGAGCACTCTTTATGAGGCATTTGGGGAAACAGCAAGTTTTATAGAGTATTAGAGCTATTGCAGGAAGAGGACATGATTGGCTAGGAGGTCAGGGATTTCCTTATAAGGCTAGGAGTTCCTATTTTCTAGGGTAAGAAAAGCTAGCTAACACTGAGTTGGACCATTATGATTGGTGTGTGTTAGGTTTCCTTGTTAGATATTTCCTATAAGGCTGATTTAGGTTTAGATTTGGGGCAGCCTTTCTTTTGTGGGTCCTGATACATGAATTAACTTTGTGATAGCTTAAAAGTGGTAATTCTCTAAGAGTCTTCTATTTGTATTCAAGTATAATTAACATACAGTGTGATAGTAGTTTCAGGTGTACAATATAATGATCCAACAAATTTATACATTATGCAGTGCTCATCACAATATGTCTACTTTTATTCTTTTTTTCCATTTTTCACCCATTCCTTATCCCTCCTCCTTCAGAGAACCAGCAGTTCTCTGTATGTAAGGGTCTGTTTTTTTTGTTTGTCTCTTTTTTCAAGTGTCCTTCTCTTGAGATGTTCTACGTTCTTAAGATTAATATAGCTTTTGTTATTAATTAATCTTTATTTTACTCCTTTTCTATTTATCTAATAGAGCAAAGCTATAGAAAGATGGTGCCAGAACAAAACTGCTTCTTGTTTATAAAATGCCTTTTTTTCCCCTGTTGTTCTTCATTCTTCCATGCCCTTCTCTTAGGCTTCTGTCCTGTCACTTTTATAAAGTCTGTGACTTCTCAGAATCTGTGACTTTTATAAAAATCTTATTGTTTTGGTTATAAGTTGCAGTGATTTTGCTTTAGCTTAACTTCCCAATTACACAGGTAGAATTTTTCTGAAAGTAAAAATGTATTCTTTATTTTATATCTTTATCTGTGTACTCTCTTTAATTTTGTATAATTCATTTAAAATGAAACTAGATATCAGCTGTAGAAAGTGACTAATCATTAAATGAATATTCATGTTAAAAGAGCACTCACAATGTGCTTGCAATATTTCCTCAGGGAAACCTGTTTATCACATACCTGAGTGATATACCTCTTCTTTGCCAGGCAAACAATGATGATATTTTTTCCCCAGAAACCTATTTGTTGGTTTTACTTTTAGCTATCTCTGTTAGTTTTATATACTGCATAACAAATTATGAAAATCTTAACTGCTTAAAACAATACACATTTATTATCTCACAGTTACTATAGGTCAGAAATCGAAGCATGAATTGGATGGGTCATTTCTTAAGTTCTCACAAGGCTGAGATCAAGGGTCTTTCAAAGCTGGTTTGTAATTTGGAAGCTCAACCAAGACAGAATCTACTTCCCAGCTCTGTTAGGTTGTTGGTAGAATTCATTTCCTACAGTTGTAGGAATTCTTGCAATATGCTACTTAAGCCAACCACCCACAGGTAGAGACTGGGTGATTCTGCTAGTAAAATTGTCCTGTTTAATGCATTCACTGGAATGGCATACCTTTGTCATAATCTATGGGTTAGAACAAGTCATGGGTCTTTCTCATTGTATTATGGAAAGAGAATTACACAAAAGCACAAAAGCACAAGCAAAAAAATGCTGGTATCATGAAAAGCCACATTCTAGTTCATTTACTGAGTTCATTTACTGAGTGCTAAGTAACTATAGCATCTCTGTTGATTCCTGGAATCTTGTAATTTTTCCCTCTGGATGTTAAATGTTAAAACTTGCTTTACACTTCAGAATAGTTGCAGCTGAGATATACTACTCCTACTAATTACTTATCATAGTAAATATTTTTGGCTTTATTATTGTGTTTATTGTATGCTAAGTACTATTATAATCTATCTACACTTGCTTTGGAAAGGAATATACCTAATAGCTGGTTTTATTCTATGCCATAATTTCTTAAAATTCTTAATGTGGCTATAATTTCTTGAAATTCTTAACATGGCTACATTTAGTTATATGATAAGTCTAAAAATTTAAATAGCTCATAGTGTAAACTTTAGTACAGGTATAACACCATTTATTGCTCTAAAATAGGAATACAGAATTCCAGGATGTCTAGGTGTCTCTGTAGTTTAGATTATGCCTTCATCTCAGGGCATGACCAGGGGTCCTGGGATTCCTCTGCCTATGTCTCTGCCTCTGTCTCTGTGTCTCTCATGAATAAATTTTTTTTTAAAAAAAGGAATATAGAATTCCTTCTGTATACAAAAAATATTAGCTCAGTTATTGACATTGTTCCAAACAAAATCTTAAACCAATATTCTAAGAAAATATGCAATCATTTTTGAATACCATACTTCACATAACATTAAATATGAAGTGTTTCTGATATTTTCTAATTTCTTAGATTCTACATTATATGCAAATTTCAGTATTTGGCATAGACTTTGAAAATATGTCTACATAAATTAGAATTGTCAAAAGATCTGCACAGCTATTTTGTTTATAATATATAACTGTACCTTGGTCTTCCATATATCTTTTAAATTTTTTTGAAAACTTATTTTCTATACTACTCAAATATAATTAAGCATATAATTGCAGAGAAATTAAAGTTCTCATTCTGATCATAGTTCTGGGAAGGGATTTAAACAGTTTTACCCTCTGCAAAACTCATAAATGCTAATGCAGTCATTGGAACTCTTTTATGTATTTAATTTTAGCAAATATTTGAAAATCAAAAAGCTTCCAGTAATTATTTCACTGTCAAGTAGGTTAACACACACATGTCTATACATATTAGGAGATAGGGAATCAATCATGTAGTATCATGTAGTGAAGACTTTTCCCATATGTATCTAACACATGTATTTCCATTTGATTAAGTTGGGTTTTGAGAATTTATTTTTTTATTGTTTTTGAATAGTGTTTCACGATAAAACTTTTCCATTTTATTTGTTTGACAAGTTCAAAATTTAAACTTCCAATTTACACCTAATTGCATGTGGATCTTACTTTAATATTGTCTTGCAAATAAAGTGACTTTTATTTTATTATAAAAAGTTCATTAAGGTGGCCAAATAATATATCATATATATTACTGCAGTAGTCTTAAAGACAGTTAAATTTAATATTCTTACCTAGATTGAAGCCATAGTTCACTAGAATTATAAGGGAGAATATTTAATACTTGGTTTCTCTTTTTCTATAAAGATCTAGTAATGAGCTTTAACTATAAAAGAAAAATGATCAATTCTAATGGTCTAAAAGGTACAAAGGACCCCAACACCCCATCAAATATATCTTAGGATATTTATGTAAATTATTATAATTTTCTTAACCTTAAAGTTCATTTTACCTGAGACAAATTGAAGAAAATAATGTTCAGTTATAAGCTTAACACTGGAATTTTTTTTAAAAAAAAGGTTACAGGCAGTGTTACTTTTCTATTTATGAAATTAGAGTGAGTTAAAGCAATTGTTCTTTGAGGGAAATATGATAAGGAGAGAAACTCTTTATAAACACAAATGTTGTACATGTAAGTGGTTTAAGATGAAAATAGACATCAAAAAAAAAAAGAAAAAGAAAATAGACATCAAAATAAAAAGTATTTTTATTTTGGGCTAAAGAATGACTGTCTTAAGCCAAATAGTTTTTTTTTTTTTTTTTTAAGATTTATTTATTTACTTATTCATGAGAGACACAGAGAGAGGGAGAGGCAGAGACACAGGCAGGGGGAGAAGCAGACTCCCCACAAGGAGCCTGATGTGGGACTGGATCCCAGAACCTAGAATCACGCCCTGAGCCTAAGGCAGACGGTCAACGACTGAACCACCCAGGAGTCCCTTAAGCAAAATAGTTATACCTGATTGACCATCCTTAAACTTGATAAGATAATCCTTACAACCAGCCACCTTCAGCTCCTCTTTCCCCAAAGACACTGGAGCTGGTCAGTGGAATCAAGTTCCATTGATACTTAGGATAGCTTTTATGCCAGATAAGGCCAAAATTTAATAGATTGTCTAACTCTGAACTTTTAAATTTAATTAATTTAATTAAATAACTTTTAATTTAATTAATATTAGATTAATAATATTAAATTAAATTTAATATTAAAATTAAATTAATTTTGTAACTTTGAAATACAAAGGAATACATTTATAATATAACTGCTGGGAAAGAGAGGCAATGCAAAGTGCATTTCTCTTTGACTGGCTTATTAGTGTTGTAGAAATACTTATGTTACCAAAAAAATAAAAAAGAAATACTTATGTTTCTAGATTTTTAACATATATTATGGTATATCTCAAATATACATGAAATAGAATGGCATAATGAATCTCCATATGTCATCTTCACCCACAATATTTATCAAGATACAGACAATCTTGTTTCATCAATGCCTCTGGCTGTTCATTCCTCACGTCAGTGAATTTTCAAGCAAATTTTAACACTATGTAATTTTAAATATTTCAGAAAGTATTTTTATATTTAGTTATTTATTTTAATTTTTAATTTATTTATTCATGAGAGACACTTAGAGAGAGAGAGGCAGAGACACAACACAGGCAGAGGGTGAAGCAGGCTCCCCATGGAAAGCCCGATGCGGGACTCGATTCTGGAACTCCAGGATCACAATCTGAGCAGATGCTCAACCACTGAGCCACTCAGGCATCCCTCAGAAAGTATTTTTAATGAAGAGTTTTTCTTCAGCTATTGCCATGATAACATTAACACACCTAAAACTTAACATAGAGCCTTTCCTATTGCTCTTTATCTAGTCATTGGCAAACAAAGGTTATAAATTTTATTTTTTTATTTTATTTTTATTTTTATTTTTAATTTATGATAGTCACATACACACACACAGAGGCAGAGACACAGGCAGAGGGAGAAGCAGGCTCCATGCACCGGGAGCCCAACGTGGGATTCGATCCCGGGTCTCCAGGATCGCGCCCTGGGCCAAAGGCAGGCGCTAAACCGCTGCGCCACCCAGGGATCCCAGGTTATAAATTTTAATTGGTTGTTTTGGCTTAAGTATCCTTATTTTGTATAGGTTTCCTTACTCACATTTTTTAAAAAGTATGTTTATGGGAGAAATAACTTTAATCATACTTAAAGTCTGGCTCTTGAAGCTTACATCCCAGTAGTCATTTTACATGTTCTCCTAAATTGTCTGTAAAATAGTGGTAAAATCCAGTGTCTAGATAAGTTGGGGTTTAATATTTTGGTTAGAATTTTTCAAATTATGTTGAACTTCCATTATGTTGAATATAATGTCTGTTGTTTCTCTTTTAGTGATATTCAAACCACTGATGATTATTTCTTTGTTCCGTTAATTCATGAGAGCTTGCAAAATGTTGACATTCCTATTTCCTATAATACTTGTATGCTCTTACACTTTTATAAAGAGATTGTGTCCTAATCACATGTGGTTAACCCTAGGTACAATTTACAAGGCAGAGACAGTCTAATCATTTTTTCTAATAATCATTTTTATAATAATAAATTGTTTCTTATTCCTTTTTATGTAATTAATATTTTTACTCCCATAAATACTCCTATGAACTTACAAATTGAAATTTTCACACATTAAAAACCTCACATGTGGGCAGCATGGGTGGCTCAGTGGTGTAGCGCCACCTTCAGCTCAGGGCCTGATCTTGGAGACCCAGGATTGAGTCCCACATCCGGCTCCCTGCATGGAACCTGCTTCTTCCTCTGCCTGTGTCTCTGTCTCTGTCTCTCTCTCTGTGTCTCATGAATAAATAAATAAGATCTTTTAAAAAAACCTCACACTTATTAATTAAAATATATTGTTTCAGTAAGTGCACATAGTCTAAATAAAACATTTAAATATTCAATATATGCTCCCTGGACAAAATAAATATTCTAAATACTCAAAATGTATTCCTTTTCCTCTGATAAAATGACCTGAGAGTTGCGCTTTCTCCAGTTTTCAAGACACTGGCAAATTGTTTAGGAAATTTGGATTTATTGTACATTTTTAATTTTTCGGAGAAGAGTGATATACCCTTTTCTCTGATATCATGAAGAGTTCTTTATTTCTAGTACATAAACTATTTTTTTGACTTCTAACTATTGCTGATATGAAGCATATGATACTATTGTGCAGGTTGCAAGATAAAGCAAGTAAGTAATTATGTTGCTGGTCTTTGAGAACTGAATTTTGACTTGGTGTAAAGGTGTACAGTTGTAAGGTCAATAATGTAAATAATAAATCTAAGGTCTTGGCCAAATGTACACTTCCAGGTATGGAGCAAGAGATAATGAGGGATTATTGTCCTGGAATATCTTACATAGCAGAAAGCAAGAATGGCATCAATGATTATTTGAGTCCCATTAAAAGAATAGTAGGAGTTAATTTGAAGATATCTTCAATGTTCCAAAGATGAAACAACCAAAAATCTAGTCTCAAAATTGGTTGAATATACATAAAATATTTTCAATTCATTTTATTTTACATTTAACCAAAATTTTTTAGCAACAAAATTAAATGAATGCCACAGAAATAAAACAATTATTTTTATTATACAGAAAAGGAAGCCCAAAATAACTTGACTCTGGAAAAGAGTAATTTAATTAGGCAGAAAGGAAAAAATAATTTTCCATGACCCATGCCTTTTACATGAGTAAATCACAATGGTTCCAATAAATGCCTTGGCTATATAAGAGCAAATGAGTACAAAACATTTAGTGCACAATATTTTAATATGCATAAATAGACAAGTAGGACAAAAAGTAATGATTAAGGATAAAATCTATCTCTAATAAAATCTTCACTCCAGTATCTAAAATAAGCCCCAAGCTCTAGTTAGAACATAGTTTATTTTAGGTATGCCCATAAAATTAAGGGTATCCATGAAAATTAAGTGTATAGGAACTATTTCTGTCCATTAAAAAATTTATCTTAAATTCAGAATATACCAGGCTATAAAAACAAATGTGACTAACTTCATATTCAAACCAACATCCTGTGTGTATTGGATCCTCTTCAAATCAGTCCACCTCATATTGCCTCAGAATAGAAAATAAATTAACCTAATAGGATTGGATGTTAAAATTTTTACCAAAATTTCTTTTTAAACAAATGACTTAAGCATATTTTACCATAATCTAGACGCCACACTAGTCAATAATCAAAGGAGCAAATAGTTCTTTTTAAATTTTATCCTACTAGTAACACTGATAGTATTGCCAGCAACATGATTGCCGGACTTGTTTTAAGTTTTTTGTTTTATTTTCTAAATGTTTACCACAAAATATATATTTTTAAACATTTTCAGATAATATTTGCCTTTTAACGTGGTTGAGGGGCTCTTGAGTGGCTCCGTCGGTTAAGCATCTTCCTTTGGCTCAGGTCATGATCCCAAGGTTCTGGGATTTAGCCCTGAGTCTGGCTCTATGCTCAGTGAGGAGTCTTCTTCTTCTTCTCCCTTTTCCTCTTTGCTCTCCATCTCTGTCTTTCTCTCTCTCAATAAATAAATAAAATCTTTAAAATAAAAAAATAAAGTGACTGAAATAAGTCTTTTCCATTATATATGTATACACACAGAAACATTGGGACAGAGAGAGAGAAGAGAGAGAGGGAGCCTACGCAATTAGTTTTATTTCATAAGCTGACCAGTCTGTCCTTATATTATTAGGAAAACAAGAAATTAAAAAATGTCCTTGAAAAGTAGACCATAGTTATTCTTGTGCAAATATCTATAAATAGATTTGAGTTTCTGGTGTTAAACTTATATCCTGGAACAGGGCCAATAAATACTATTTTTACAATTATATGATTTAATAAAATTAACTTTTTCTCATTAAAAACAACAATCCCAAATCAGTTTCCATGTCTGATATTGATTGAGATGAGGTGTTCTTCAGTATTTTTCAACGTTTTAAATATATCCCATGAAAAGCAACAAATATAATACTCTGATAATCCTTAAATGTTTCTTTAAGGGACTGAAAACTTCATTTATTGACTTATATAACAGATATATTTATAATGACTTTTATAAATATTCTAATCTTGTTATGCTTGAATAGTTTGACAGATGCAGTAGGAAACTAAAAAAAAAAAAAAATCATTCCAAGCATAATTTTGTTTTTGAGTTCCACTATAGATTAATATGAATGTGAGCAAATACAAAAATTGTTTCATCTAATGCAACTTATAAAATTTAATAAGCTGAACAGGAAGTTGTTATATCAAGTTCCTTTGAATTTTTAAAGCCGTGCTTTTCTGTTTCTGTATTCCTGGTATCAAGAGCGCAGAAGAAAATATTTATTTATATTATAGAATTTATTATGCCTCATCTCCATTTTGCCTTAGGAATAAATTTCAGTCTTAATATATATCTGTTTAAAAACTTGCAATAATTTGGGGTGCTTGTGTGGTTCAGATGATTTAGTGTCTGTTAGTTTTGGCTTAGGTCGTGATCTCAGGGTCATGATATCAAGTCCCCTCCATTGGGCACCATGCTCAGTTGAGAGTCTCCTTGAGAATCTCATTCTCTCTCTTCCTGCCCTTCCCCTTTATCTCTCTCTCTCTCTCTCAAATAAATAAATATTATTAAAAAAACTTGCAAAAACCCACTTGAAATAATTTAATCTGATATAACAGTAAAATAAATTTTGCTTATTAAAATATTTTTTAAACATTATTTAATTATTTGAGAGAGAGAGAGCATGAGTCAGGGGGCAGGGCAGAGGGAGGGGTAGAAGCAGACTCCCTGCTGAGGAGGGAGACTCCCATCTCTGGGATCAATCCCAGGATCCTAGGATCATCAGGCTTCCCAGTCTATTGAAAAAAACATTTAAAGAAAATAAAGTATATCCATGCAGAGACCTCTTCTGAAGTTTCATTATTCTAAGATTTTCTGTGTTTACATAGGAATTGTTGAAAGTCCATATTTCTGGAATAAAAATGTGTAGCAGCTGAAAAACGTATGCATAGAGAGAAATAGAGTGAAATGTTCTTAACATGAATAATTGAAACTTTAAATATACTAATATATCTTATATTTCTCTTGAGTAAATGATAAAGGGAAATACATCATTAAACATTCTTTTGTAGAAAAAATATATATAAAGATATAAGTCCATTACATGGTGACTGTTTTTCTCTTGGAACAAAAAATACATATTTTTCTTTTTTAAATATTTTATTTATTCATTCATGAGAGACACAGAGAGAGGCAGAGACATAGGCAGAGGGAGAACTGGCACCTCGCAAGGATCCTGTGGGACTCAATCCCCGGATCCCGGGATCAGAGCCCTGAGCCAAAGGCAGACGCTCAACCACTGAGCCACCTAGATGCCCCCATGTCTCTTCTTGTGTTGCCACTGACTTTCCATAGGCTATTATGAACCCCTAACTAGTTAGAACTTTCATACTCTATTTGGCTATAGGATTTTGGGTCATCTTGCCCACTTAAGTTTGGAAGTCTTATCTTCAGGTAATTTTTTCCAGATTCCAACCACTCTGTGTCCTTCTAGAGGCTGAAGATCTTTAGCTCTCCTTATTAACTTCAGCTTAGAACTAATCACATTGCATTATAGTTTTCTGCTTACTTTGTATGCCCCCAGAAGTGGACTGTGGGCATGGTCTTACTCATCTTTACATCCTTAGACTTTACATCCTTAATGTGTGCTAAATTATTGGCTCAGATGGCTTCTAAATGTAAAATTATTTTTTACGAAGATTCATAGGTAATACATTACAGAATCCATATAAGAAGCTTACTCCAATATATTAGTAAAAATACTACAAACATAATAAGTTGTTGAACTTACTGGGCAACTAGCAATGTGGAAGGACACATTTAACAATTTTGATCTTAGTTTCTTTCTCTGTAACATTTGGCAATATGACAACAATAACATTTACTCATAAAGTAGATCTATATATATAATGATTTAAAATCATTATGACTGTGAGTTTGACTACTTATTTAGGTACCTCATGTAAGTGATATTATTGGCTACTTATTTAGGTACTTCATATAAGTGATATTATGAATCTTTATATATTTGGCTTAATTTATTTAGTAGGAGATCCTTTGGTTTCGTTCATGTGGTCACAAATGCAAAAATTTCTTCTATATAAAGGCTGAATTGGGAATCCCTGGGTGGCTCAGCGGTTGCACATCTGCCTTTGGCTTAGGTCATGATCCCAGGGTCCTGAGATCGAGCCTGCTTCTCCCTCTGCCTGTGTCTCTGCCTCTGTGTGTGTGTGTCTCTCATGAATAAATAGGTAAAATCTTAAAAAAAAAATAAAGGATGAATAACATTTCTGTGTGTGCGTGTGTGTGTGTGTGTGTGTGTGTGTGTGGTGCATTGCCTTTTAAAAAAATCATTTCTCAGTTCATTGGCACTTAGGTTGTTTACATATCTTGGATACTGTGAATACTACTATAATAAACAGAGGAGTGCAGATATCTTTTTGAGACACTGATACCATGTCATTTGTATAATACCCAGAAGTGGAATTGCTGGATCATAGACTAGGAACTAATTTATCTTGTTTTCTAGAGGTAAGCAAGATAAAGACATAAGCCTGCCTAAGTAAGCTACGATGAATATTTATTTCTGTATGTTCTGTGTATGCATACATGTTTTGCAGAGATTCATTTTCTAGTTATTGAGTAACCACATGTAAAAATATTAAAAAAATATTGAGATGTACAAAATATGGAGGCATGGGAGGTGAGTACATAGAGTTTAGGAAGTGCATCATTTTTGTATATTCATTACCTGGACTGAAGATGGATATTGGTTCATTATGGTGTGAACTGATCTGAATAACTGAATCATTCAATTTGATCACCTAAGATAAAAAGAAATAATATTTTATGGAGAATACTGGTTCCAAATTTATTTTAATATTATTTTCTTTTGTCAGAATTCCTAATTCTTTGAGTTAAAGGGTATTGTTCCTAAACTGAAAGTAAGAATTATCCCGTCAAGCAAAATCTAATATATGAAAAAAAGTTTACTTTTTGGAGTAAGGAGGTAGCCTCTCATACCTATGGTTGTGCCATTGAGGTGTTGTAAAGATCTGGTTCCAAAGCACCACAGAATATTATTTTATTTTTATTTTTATTTGGAAAAGAATTCTGTACTGCAATTAAAATGGCAAGTTGCATATAAAAGTCTTTAAATTTATACTTTACAGTAATTCAGGTTACAATTTCAATTCACTGTGAAACATATCTGGACCTGATTATATTTTTAAAATTAGTATCCTTCATACACACACACATACACACACACACACAACCTGGGATAGATTATTTTTTAAATAAAATTATATTATTTGAAATGGTTAATGTCATATTTTCTTATTGTGGGCAATAAAATATCTTAAAAATTAACAATTAGTTATTTTACAGGATTTTTAAATGCCATATTAATAGAGGTTTGTATTTACCAGAAATCTATATGCAGAGTAGAAAAAGAAATGAATTAATTCCCATGGGGATGTTCATGGAAAGCCGCAGAATATTAAAAATGTGGGTTTTCTGAGAAAGCAGCTTCTAGCCAGAATAGGAGAAAGAAAATAAGAGAATAGTGATGTATAAAATACTCTGTGGAATGAAAGAGGGAAACATGTTTGTGTCAATTCTCAGGACTATACCACTCTAAGGAGAGGAGGCTGGAGAGAAGTCTTATGTAAGGGAACTAGATGATGACGTGTTTTCACTGTGGCTACCATCCTTTCAACTATACTAATGATCTACAATAGCTATCTAGGCTTTGGTGACTGTATTCTGTCAAATTTCATGCAATGCTGAAGAAAGTCAGCTTCAAAGGATTAAAATTTGGGTGTATTATCTTGGACTTTGTGATTAATATGTTGTAACCAAATAGTATTTAATCAGCAATCAGAATCTATAGTGTGAAAAAAAAAAAAAGGAATCTATAGTGTGCAGTATGTTAAGCACTAGTCACTTGGATATCAGGCTTTAGAAATGTAACTAGTCTGAATTGAAATGTATTCAATGGTAAAGTGCACAATAGATTTTGAAGATGGTACCAAAAAATAAAGAAAACAAACTCTCAATAACTCTATAGAATTACATGTTGATGATAACATTTTGGATAATAACATTAAGTAAGGTATATTTCTAAAATAATTTGACTTATTTCTTTTTAGCTTTTTAATATGGTTACTAGCAAATTTAAGATTATGTATTCGCTTAGTTATATTTCTACTGGATTATACTGATCAAGATTTTAGCCAGAAATAACATCCCCAATGTTCTCTCATAATTGGACACATACACAAATGAAAGTTTATGATGAGACAAGATATTATTACTAATTTACTAACTTCTCAAACCAAAAAGATGACAAAGTTTACTCTGAGATTAGGAATGTAATTTAGGAAGGATAAACTGTTGGATAGTAATCATGCCAAACTGGGAAACCAATCAATGTATTTGGGAGTATCCCCTAAAAAGAGGAAGCCCAAGAAATACCTAAATAAAGTTGCTAATGAGAAAGCAATTAGTAAACTCATCTTCCATAGATAACCACATTCTTGGAAAAAGAAGTTATTTATTAATGGAGGAGTGTGTTCAGTACTATACCTAAATGGTTAAATGAAGATTTTGGCCCTATTCGATTATTACTGATTAGATAACCTAGATTTGGTAGCTGGTGTTGTGGAATTTTACCATCCTGATGATTTTTGGAACAACTGTTGATGTTTATTTTTTATTAAAAAAACCATGTGATACTTGCTAATAGAAATAACATTAGGAATGTTATTCATCCTATATACTACTAAATGCCGCTAAAATGCTGCAAAACTGGTGATTTGGGGAAATATCGTCTTACAACTTTTGAAAAATGTCTTTTTTCACCAGTTGCTTTTCTTAATTTTTTATTTGACTACTGTTGACACATAATGTTACATTAGTATCGGGTGTACAGTACAGTGATCCAACTGCTCTCTATATATGCTATGCTCACAAGTGTAGCTACTATCCATCACCATACAACTTTATTATAATATCATTGACTATACTCCCTAAGCTGTGCTTTTTTTCCTCATGACTTATTCATTCCATAACTGGAAGCCGCATCTCCCACTCCCCTTATTTTGTGTCTTCCTCTACCCTTCTTCCACCTGGTAACCATCAGTTTGTTCTCTGTATTCATAGGTCTAATTATACTTTTTGTTTATTTGTTTATTCATTTTTTTCTTTTAGATTAAACATATTAGTGAAATCATATGATATTTGTCTTTCTCAATCTGACTTATTTTGTTTAGCATAACACCCATTAGGTCCATCCATGTTGTCACAAATGACAAGGTAACATCCTTTGTTATAGCTGAGTAATATTCCAGGGCCTGTGTGCGTGTGTGTGTGTGTGTGTGTGTGTGTGTGTGTGTGTGTATGTATGTATACATATCTTTCTTATCCATTTATCTATGGTTGGGCTTAAGCTACTTTCATATCTTGGCTATTGCAAATAATATGCAATAAACATAGGAGTACATATCTTTTTTTTCACTAGTATTTTCATTTGATTTGAATAAATACCTAGTAGTGGAATTATTGAATTGTATAGTATTAGTCCTTTTATTTATTTTTTATTTTTTTAAGATTTTATTTATTTTTTCATGAGACACAGAGAGAGAGGCAGACACAGGCAGAGGTAGCAGGCCCCATGCAGGAAGCCCAACGTGGGACTCGATGCCAGAACTCCAGTATCATGTCCTGAGCCGAAGGCAGACGCTTAATAGCTTAGCCATCCAGGTGTCCCATATTAATACTTTTAATGTTTTGAGGAATCTCTATGCTGTTTTCTGGTGTTGTGCTAGCAGCTGAATGAACTAAGACCATTTTTAATGGTTAGACACTTTATTATCATTGTTCTTTAAAGATGTTTATATTTCTTTAAATTTTCAGTGGAGTGGCTACACAAATTTAAAAACTAGGGAAGGAAAAAAAAATAAAAAAAAAATAAAAACTAGGGAAGGAACAGATTTTAATATGTAGACTGAATTCAATAAACATTATGTGGATAGTGGAATAGAGTCTGGTTTGTACACTTGTGAAGATTGTCAAATAACAGTTTTACTGGTATTTTCCATGTTCATCTGATTATTTTGACACCCAATATACATCGTCAAAAGTTTTATATCATTCTGATATACTTTAATCCTGGATTTCTCAAGTAGGATAAAACTTAGATTCTTAGAGGCACCACAGTAGTTATGTTCGTATGAAGAGCTGCTCCCCTTTATCTGAGTGTTTAGAAATACATTCAAGACCTGTAGGAAGGTAAAAAATAAAGAACTAACTCTCCAAGCTTGACAATTTCAGAAATCCATCATCTGACTACTGCAAGGTAACCTTATACAAGACAGCGAACCAATTAGTCCTGTCACTCATCAACAGCTAAGTACAAAATGGATTTAAGGTTAGAGCTCTGAGATAGATTTAATGCATGACTTAAACAGTATGTATAATGGTACAGTGCTACAATGAATGACTGGAATCTTTGGCACATTTCTGACAAAGTGACTGATGATTGACAACAAGGTGTAAGGGGAATTTAGACATGATAGAAATGGGTCAAAGTTCATTTTTGTTCCTCCATTCAAGTAGTAACAAACTCTAGAAAACTGTCAGAGCTTAATTTTATTTTATTTCTCTTTTGTAACTTAGTTGAGCCACACAGCAGCAGTTTGAGACTGACAAGCCTAGAAGGATGTGGTCTTCCTGGTAAAATGTGAAGAAACAATTTTTCTCAACAACTATAATGAAACAAAATATTAAATAAGACCAGAAGACTTGGATCCTAATCATAACTATGACACAAAGTACCTGTATGATATGAAGTAGCAGAGTCATTTGTTTCCCTTTTACAGAAATAGAAGAAGAGAAAAATGACTGAATAACCATGGAGTTTCTTCAAGTTAAGGGAAAAAAAATATTCCCCCCCCCCAAAAAAAGCCACAAAACAACAACCCACTCTTCTACATCTTAACTGCTTGCTTTTGAAACTCTTGTTGCCACATTCAGAATGAACTTTCAACAAGATAATTCATTCAGTTAAGTTTTGAGTTTGAGCCCATGAGCCAATGAGAAGAAATTATACAATGAAAATATGGCAAACTAAAGTGTTTGCTCTTTTCAAGAACATAATAGCAGAATTTTTTGGAATATAAAGATTATTTACTATAAGTTTACGTAAGCTACTGAATCTATAATGTTTCATTTATCAGAAGTATTTTGAATTATGCTACAATATCTTTAAAGTAAAAAGCATAAAGACTAAAATATATGAGCAGACTCTATTTGCTTTCTATTCACATAGCATTTTACATTATTAATTGCACCTTGAAAACAACAGTCAGAATATACCAAAACGCGAATTCACTTTGAGTTACAGTTTGATGGTTTTCTTTAATCACGAGGGGTCTGAATAGTTATTTTTGCAATCCAATGGCTTGGAAATCTGTTTTAGATGAGGGGATTTAGCTATCCCTTTTCCCATAAAAATGAAAATAATTGTTTTTGAAGCTTAAAGGTTCAGATTTAATCAAGTTTTTAAATGAACTGTGACAAAATAAAAGTATTGTAAAAATTGAAATAGAATGGTTTTGTCTAAATATGCTGTATGATTGAGCAAAATGTATTATGATGATGATCATATACAAAATCTATGTTATCAGCAACAAGAGACAGCCTCTTGAAATAAGAATGAGTTTTTACAGAGAATAATAATAGTCATATATACATATATAGAAAGGAATTTACATGTAGATAACTGAAAAGAATGCCCATATGTCCAAATTAGGTTAAAAATTAGAAGAGATATTGAAGGGTAACATAGAGAAAGGTTATTAATATTAAGTGGAATATTTTCACTTCATTATTTTGTTGAAAATTAATCACTACTTAGGTCTAAAGTGTTACCATTGTTCTATTTTTATTTTTTTTTTCTGAATATCCCCAAGCCCTTCTAATCTGTTCTATCCATCTTGTATACACTCAAGTTCATTTCCTATCCCATGATATCCCATGAGTCATTTTCATAATTGTAAGTCATCACATCTTACTATTTTTTTGCTTAAAGTTACTCAACTACCATTGTACACAAAGTAAAAATCAAATTCCTATATCCTTGTTCATTATCAGGCCCCTATTTATTTAACTTTGTATCTTAACTGTGTAATACTCTAAGACCTAAAAATATTGAACACTTTTCAGTTCCCTGCCTATTATTTTTCTCTATTCTCTTCAAGTAAGTAGTTGCTTGAAAACACTTCCCAAACCCCATATCTTTCTTAGCTAAGTCCTTCTTCCATAAAACTTATGGCCATTTCTATCAAATCATTTTGTTATATTTAATGAGAAGTGACTGTTTTTAGATAGTTAAAAATTTGGGAATATGTTTGCCTCTCCTCTTCCCAATATCTAGTCCAGTAGTTAAATTATAATAGGTTAAATTATTATACATATAATAAATATCAGTTATAGATTAATGTCAGTCATTTATTACCTTCTGATATTGATCACTTCGGTATCATCATGGATAAAGTGAAAAGAAGTTAATGCACAAGCAGTGATGGCAATGAAATAAATAATATATAAGAAAATATTTTCTAGTACAGATCAACATATATATTATTCAGATGTCCATGTGTATGTATTTATTATATTATATTCCTTATAGTCATACACGATTAAAACATGTCTAAAAATGAGATAGGGTTGATCCATAGATTATCCTTGTTTAATTCACTAAAAAAACTTTTTGCTAATAATGTATGACAGACTTGATCTTTCTAGCTTACTAAAATAATCTATTTAATGAAATTGTAAATTACATCAGCAAACTTAGCCTAAAACTCAGATTCAATTGTATGATTATTGGCATGTAAGCATGGCTCTGTTAATTTTAATATATAAATGAGCTAGAAAGGGAGTAGTGAATTTTGAGTGATAAAAATTATTATATATATATATATATAGGATGTTTTTAAATTTTGAACTTTAAATTACAAAATTGAAAAAAAATTAAAAATTATTATATTTAACATAACTTTACTGGATTGAAAAAGGCCTACTTGATGTGGATATTGCAAGATGTACAAATAACTACAAAATGAGCACTGTTAACAATTACTTTATTCCTATTATATTTACATTAATGACAGGAACATTTTCCTGAAATTCAGGCATTTTGTCTCCTAAATATATAAGTAAACTTTACATCTTTTAATTTCTAATCTTAGAAATGTTAATTATAGAAAATATTAATTAAATAGCTATTATGATTTACATTTTATCCATTAATATGCTTGGTATGTTATCTGCTGCTAATAATTTAAGTTAAAAAAAAGCTTCAGTGCTTTTTTTCCTGCTATATTTGTTTCTTTTATGCATTCATCAAATTTTATTTGACCTTTAGATATGTCAACTAAATAACTGGATGACAGAATTTCAGGTAGATGTTTTGACATATTTTCTGAAGCCTAGCTTGGCTGTGTTTATTCATGCTAGCTTTTTAGTCAACATGCCTCCAAATGTGCATTCCCATGATGTCTGAGAAGATGTATGTATCATCAGATTAAGTTATGACTGCAAAAAGTGAAATGTTGTTCTCATGCTGCTAAGAAGTGACATTCAAAATATACATTATTCATCCTTCACAATGAGCAGATTCACTTATATATTTTGATTCAACATTTCAAATGGATTAAAGTGGAACAACAGTCTTCCTTAAATATGGGATTTAGCCTTGAAAATCCTGATGAACTCACTTCATTACATGTGAATACATGCTTATTGTTTAATCTTTAATTCTGTTTAAAAACATAACTGAAAACAGTCTAAAATAACCTTTTGAAAATCCACATCAATACATCCAAATATATTTGTTAATGTGTTAGTGTGCAGATTCATTCTTTTTGTATCACCTTTTATTTTGAGCCAATAGGTGAAGAGCCGTATCTCCATTACCACCATGCAATATGTTTTACTGAATTTGATTTTATAACCTTGATAATTTAAGCGTACCGGCATATCTAAAAATATAAATATTTTTTCTTCTTCTAAAGGTTGGAAAAAGTTTTTGAGAAGATTCTGTCTTTCTGATGAAATACAGCATTATAGAATGTAAGGTATTTGGGGAGTGTCAATTAATATCTTCCTTCTCTTCTTAAAAACCATAATTTGAGTGTAAAAAATGCTAGTGTAAATGCACACAATGTAACTCATATTATTAAAAGTATCAGAAAATCTACCTGTAGATTTTAAATTAGATTATTCACTTGACACATTTCAACATTAAATAAACCTTGATATATGCATGGAGACAAAATAAAGCAGGAGATAGTACTAAAACATGTTTGTTTATGATTAATACAGAATTAATTATTTTGCCCACCTGAATAAAAATTCACATGGAAAGCTCCATGAAGTAGGACAAATATACTCCACCCTTCATTACTAGAACTGTGTTTAAAAATGCTGTTTTAATTATATGGTCTCATTCATTTGGTGAATAAAAAAAATAGTGAAAAGGGAATAAAGGGGAAAGGAGAGAAAATGAGTGGGAAATATCAAAGAGGGTGATAGAATATGAGAGACTCCTAACACTGGGAAAGGAACAAGGAGTAGTGAAGGGGAGGTGGGTGGGGGATGGGGTGATTGGGTGACGGGCCCTGAGGGGGGCACTTGACGGAATGAGCACTGGTTGTTACGCTCTATGTTGGCAAATCGAACTCCAATAGAAAAATATACAAAAAAATGCTGTTTTATCAGTAACTTGAGACTGTTGATTTTTTCCACATCATTATCTTAATTCTTTAATGCTTAATATGTATTATTTATTAGTTATTTTTATACTCAAATGCATACTATTTGCCAGGTATTATGATAGTTTTTATTTTATTTTATTTATTTATTTTTTTATTTTTTTTTATTTTTTTTTATTTTTTTATTTTTTTATTGGTGTTCAATTTACTAACATACAGAATAACACCCAGTGCCCGTCACCCATTCACTCCCACCCCCCGCCCTCCTCCCCTTCTACCACCCCTAGTTCGTTTCCCAGAGTTAGCAGTCTTTACGTTCTGTCTCCCTTTCTGATATTTCCCACACATTTCTTCCCCCTTCCCTTCTTTTCCCTTTCACTATTATTTATATTCCCCAAATGAATGAGAACATATAATGTTTGTCCTTCTCCGACTGACTTACTTCACTCAGCATAATACCCTCCAGTTCCATCCACGTTGAAGCAAATGGTGGGTATTTGTCATTTCTAATAGCTGAGTAATATTCCATTGTCTACATAAACCACATCTTCTTTATCCATTCATCTTTCGTTGGACACCGAGGCTCCTTCCACAGTTTGGCTATCGTGGCCATTGCTGCTAGAAACATCGGGGTGCAGGTGTCCCGGCGTTTCATTGCATTTGTATCTTTTAATCTTTCTAACTTCCTCTTCAGGCATATACATGCACACACAGACATATTTTTTGCATTATATATATCAACTATTCTAAATTTTTTTCAAAAATCTATAGATACACTTATTACTTAAAAATTCAGAATTTTCCATTGCAATTTAAAAATATTTTACATATTTGCATATTGACTTTAAGTGTATTTTTCCAGGGACGCCTGCGTGGCTCAGTGGTTGAGCATCTGCCTTCAGCTCAGGGCATAATCCAGGAGTGCCGGGATTGAATCCCACATCGGGCTCCCTGCGTGGAGCCTGCTTCTTCTTCTGCCTATGTCTCTGCCTCTCTCTCTTTGTGTTTCTCATGAATAAATAAATAAAATCTTTTTGAAAATTAAGTGCATTTTTCCAGAAAAAAACATGCAAGATTTTCCTTAATAATATAAATTTTAAAATTATATTACTTTTCTTTATGAATTTTAAATCTTTCATGATTTCCCACTTCTTTTCTTTTTATTGCCAATATTGTTGTAGCAAAGTTGACAGGAGCACAGGTAGTGATACAAAATGAATCCCTGAGGAAAACATGATTCAATTTCATGCTTGAATGTTTACCTAAAAACTAGCTTATTAAATAAGGATACGTTTTAAAAATGGTTCAAGTGGTTAAAAAAAAATCATAACTCAAAGGAAGAGGTAAGACGAAAGGGAAATGTCTTCCCCTTAATCAGGATTTTTTAACATAAATTATTAATTCTTAGCCAAAATAATTCAGTGAATGGAATTCTTAATACCTAAATGTGATATAATAGTTATTTTCTCAAAACTTTCTCATCTAAAATATATCTCAAGTATTTTGCAAAAACAGTAAATTCAGAAGTGTATGTAATGCCAGATCTTCCATACGTCACTCATACACTTGTTCCCTTCAGTTTAAATGTAATTTTCACTGCCTCCTAGTTTTCTCCAATCTCCTCCAATCTAGCATAAATATCCCAGCATATTAATCTTTTGAAGGACTACTGGAATACAAAATCAGAAACTTGGAAGTAAGCACTTTACTCTAAGAAAAGATTTATGCATGTCTAGGACAATAATTTGCCATATATAAGATGGTAAATTAAACCATCCAAGCCAAGATGGTCATACATTTCATGATCATAATACTATTTTTAAATTTGATTGAGTGAAATTATTTTCTCCATTTGGTGAGGGCTTTTAGTCATTTAATCATTTAGAAAAATTATAAAGGAGTTTGATGTTAAACATTTTCTTGATGTTCTGTGTATCTTATTTTCCCATAATTGTGTGCAGAGAGTGAAAATGATCGAGTTGATTTTTTTTTTCTTTTTCCCATTGGAGAGAAATTAAGCTAAACTTAACAGATTTGGGAGGCATTAGTTATTTCTACTTCATACAAAATTTTGTCAACATAATATATTAAAGTGACTATGCTCTGAAATTAATTGATTTATTTATAAAATAGCTACAAGAAGAACTTTTTGCTTTCATAATTTTACAGGTTCTCAAAGTAGATTTCAACAGAGCTTGTGAACTATGCAGGACAATTTGTATATCCACTTTACTGATTAGGAAACAGAGGCAAAAATATTGAATTGAATTATCCGTGGTTATATACTTATAATTAGTAATTTTTAGAAAAAAATCAAATCTTGGCCATAGTCATCTAAGGACCTAAGTTGCATTTATTCATTTATCTAATTATTTTTTCTCTTAAAGATGAATAAATTCCTTATTAATAAACTCCCTTGTCTTATTTTGCTTTATCTCTTTTGATATTATGTTCCTCATAATGTTTTCTAAAGATTAAATAAGAATGATAGTATTAGGTACAAAGTTTTTGCAGAGTACCTGGCACAGGGCACCTGAGTGGCACATTTGGTGAAGCATCTGACTCTTGTTTTTGGCTCAGATTGTGATTTCAGGGTCATGAGATCAAGCCTGCCATCAAGCCCTGTGTCAGGCTCTGGGCTCAGTGCCAAGTCAGTTTGGGATTATTTATGCCTCTGCCCCTTCTGCTCCTTAAATAAATAAATCTTTGGGAAAAAAAAAGTACCTGGTACATAATAAATGTGTGTATATATATGCATATATATGTATATTAAATGTGTATTAAATATGTACATTAAATGCATATTTAAAATGTACCTGGTACAAAATAAATGTGCACACATGTATGTGTGTGTGTGTGTATGCACACATTTATTATGTACCAGGTACTTACATATATATATATACATATATATATATAGTTACATATATATGTTACATATATATAGTTATATATATATATAGTTACCTATATGTGTGCAATATGTAGTATATATATGTAGTCAGTTGAAGGGAGATTTTTATTCTTGAAATTTACAATTATATTTTTCACATAGAAACAAACCACATGGGACGCCTGAGTGGCTCAGCGGTTGAGCGTCTGCCTTTGTCTCACAGGGCATGATCCCGGAATCCCGGGATCGAGTCCCACATTGGGCTTCCTGAATGGAGCCTGCTTCTCTCTCTGCCTCTCTCTCTCTCTTTCTTTCATGAAAAAATAAATAAAATCCTTAAAAAAAAAAAATGATGAAACCACAGAACTGCAAAGAAATTCATTTTCATATGGTTTTATGGAGGAATTTTCTTTACATAAGCTTTGAGAGACAAAGCAAAATCTGTTTTGAGTAGGAAATATTACCTAAATAAATGTACAAAAATAATTATGAACTTAGGCTGCATACCATAACTTAGTTCAGTCAAATGAAAACACTGTGAAAGCTGATCCATCTTTTTCAAATCACATAAAAGAGGTTAAGTGTAAGGGTTTTCACTATTGGTTTTAACTATTGGCTTTAACATTGTGAGTCACAAACTTTTGTCGATATCAGTATATAGGTTTTGCAGACGTAATAATTCTGTTATCTTTAGCAGTTATGGATGGTACTTATTTTCCATAAACGTTGTTTTGGGGGATTATTTTTTTTTTGGTATATTTCCTTTGAATTTCCAATTAAATCATGAAAAGTAAGTATAAAATTGGCATTTTAGAATTTACCCACGCACTTAATGGGACTCTACAGTGTTTTTATTTTTCTCTCTAAGCATAGTCGTTGTTTATATTGCTAAATGGTAAAATAAAATATAGAATAATGCACAATTAAACAAATGTAGTTAAAACTGATCACATAGGAAATTATATTATTTAGAACTTTTCTTTGCAAATTCCCTTTTATTTATTTATTTTATTTTTTAATTTTTTTGCAAATTCCTTTTTAAACAATAAGAAAATCAACAATGAACCAGCTCCATTTTGTTATGTATCTTCTAAATCTTTTTTCCTTTACTTTTTGTCTGTGAAGCTATATTTGACTTTTGTTGATTTTTATCCTCTTTCCAAATGCTTTAGACCTGGAATAATTTTGGTAGCCTGTTTCTTTTTCTTCTTCTTCTTTTTTTTTTTTTTTGTATGATTTTGCACAGTAAAATTGTTGGAACGCTGGCAAAAACTGGAAAACTTGTCTGCTTGCTGAAGCTGAAAACTGTCACCTAGAATTGACATCCAGACAAGATTTTTGTGAGTGCTCTTAGTATTGGGGAGGCTTAAAAAAAAAAAAAAGGCTCACATAATAATATAAATTTCTCAAAATCATCTCTGAATTCAGGACCTTTTATTCAACATTCTTCCTGTCAAAATAGCTACTTAATAATAAGTTGAATGCCAATTATTCTTGAGTTTGTTCCTAAAAAACATTCACAGTACTGACTTTTGTAATCATAGCTGTGACATCAACTCGGTAATAGGAGTTTCCCTCTGTTGAGAGTATCACTAAAATTTTTTAAAATAATTTAAAAACAAAAATTTTATTCAAAAGCAATTTGAGATTATAAATGATTTTCCAGAATTGTATATTTTATAGGTATATACTATGTGTATATATATATATATAGTTATTGAATAAATGGGTTATTAGTGTCCTATAAATTGAGGGGTAAGAAGTTTTTTGTTCAAAATCCAAATAAGTCAATAAATTTTTGAAAAAACACTTTAATAATCAGCTCAGAGTCTGTTCACTTTTTACTTTCTATAATAAGGGACTATGCTTATTAATCTTCGGACACATTTAATATATTTGTATTGAAATAAATTGATGTGAAAATATTTATTTTATAGCATTTGCCACTGTAAACTCATATATTCATTATTAGAATTAAAATAAATGTACAAAATTGTATAAATGTGAGTTTAAATTTAGTGATTACTTTTCAGTTAGCTAGTGAAATCAGGATACCAGAATCAACTTAAACAGAAATAGGGGCTCCTGGGTGGCTTAGTCTGTTGAGTGTCTGTCTTCACCTCAGGTCATGATCTTGGGGTCCTGAGATGGAGCCCCATGTCTGGCTCTCTGCTCAGCAGGCAGTCCGCTTCTCCCTGTGCCTCTGTGATCTCTGTTGCTCTCACTCTTTCTCAAATAAATAAATAAAAATATTTTAAAATAAACAGAAATCAAAATGAAAATAGGAAAAAATAATTTCCCATCCAATTTTGCATATGTAATGACAAATATCCTGATGTTTAAATTACACTTGATTACAATTACTTCAACTTTAAAAAATAATCAGATGTAATTTAATAATGACTGAAAAACATACAACAATGGTGACATCAATTATGGCATGTTTTCAGTAACTTTCACAAGGAAGAGCTGATAGAAAAATAAAAATTTGTGCCAAGAATAGAGATTTTGGGTGGAAATAACACAAACTGACACAATTCTGAGTATCATTTCCTAAATATCAAAAAGAAACAAATTTATAAAGCAACAGAAATTAGTGGTTTACTGTAATGTCTTAAATTGATCATGACGTTGCTTGTTTATGCCCCTTGAGTTGTTTTAGCGATATAGACATATTCCTTAATATAGTTTGAAATTTTAATATAGTATTTATTGTGTTAAATATTTTGAAAAATTTATCATAATTGAATCAAATTATGTATCTTAGAGTATAATGCAATTTGAAAATACCAATTCATTGATTATTGTGTAAATTATTATTATTGGAAAATTCCAAGTAGCTTTTCACCAAGATAAAGCAATCTTGATTTTCCATTAATGACACAGCAATGCTGGTTGAATGTGATTATACAGAGTTGAGTCCCTGAAGCAAAAGTGATAGGACAGCATGACTAACAAAGCAAATGAAGCAGATAGAATCAGAGTAGAGTCCTTCCCAACTAAAGATATACCAAAAGCAAAGTGAAAAGCCAATCTGCTTCCACATCAAAATGGCAAGACTCTGGCAGAAAACAGAACACAAAATCCATAGATTATACAGGCAGTTGAACAGTAGAATAGTATTAGAAACCAGTAGTTAAAAAAAAAAATAAAAGGAAGAAACCAGTGGTAGCCAGGAAAAAAGTATCTATGGATATTACAGTTAAAGGGATATCACAGTTAAGAAGGCTTATACATAGGGAATGCTCTTTTTATCATCTCAGTGCTGTGTACTTCCTTAATGAATATCGCATATTAATGGATAGACAGAAACAAAAAGAACCAAACAAAAATTCTCATTATTGCTATAGATGTTTTAGAAAGTATTATGTGTGCAATAATACATAAAGAAAAAATATATATGCGCACATATATGGTATAATGTCCTAGGTATTGCATATACATGTGTATATGTATATATGTATATGCATAGGTATATATGTGTGTATATGTATGTATGTGTGTGTATATATATTATTTTAATGGTCAAAAAAGATAATATGGCACAGATAGAGCATTCCAGGGGTAGGGGGAGAACTCAGAAATAAGTCAGTAAGATGTCAGTGTTTAAGAAAAACTAAAAAAAATCTAATTTCTATGCAGCAAGAGTAACATATTAGAAATATAATAAAAAGGCTGATTTAATGAATTGTAGCAGAAAAATATAAAATCAATATAAATAGCATTTATGAGTTGGTATAAATATGAGTTACTTTTATTAGAATATTTTAATATATATATGTATGAATGAATGAGGAAGCATCCAGTGTGTTTTTTTCCGTTTATTTTACTTTTTTTCCAAATGAGTTCTTTTTTTAATTGAAATATAATGAGCATATAATATTATATTAGTTTCAGATATACAACATAGTGATTAGATATCTGTATATATTTTGTCATTACAACAATAAATCGGTTAACATCCATTACTATATATAATTTTTTTTCTAATTTCCAAATGTAAAGATTAAGTGCTATAAAATGTGAGTTTATTATTAATTAAATGATAAAATTCATATAATTCTAATATAAATCTCATTATGTGTGTATGTAGGTTCTGTGTTTGGGAGGACTCAGTAAAGTTACATTACAGCAAAAAGAAAGAAGGGGAGATATTTTTAAATAAAAGCAAGAAAATATTAACATTATTAAGGCTTATCTCAGGTTATCTATAATAATTAAAACACTTTTATACTCATATGTGAACAAAGAAATTAGAGCGATAAGACAGTAAATACTGAGGAAACTGACTCTGGTCTTCTGTTTAATGCCTTTATATCAAGGAGTACTACTGTGATGGTCTTATATTAAGGGAAATCCCTTCTACACTTTCTACCTTACCTTGTTTTATTTTACCTCACAGTTTCAATTACTAATTGTTATGCTGCATATCTTTGTAGGTGTTTTTTTGTTTTGTTTTAAAGATTTTATTTATTCATGAGAGGCACAGAGAGTGAGACAGAGACAGAGACAGAAACAGAGACAAAGACACAGGCTCCATACAGGGAGCCCTGGTCTCCAGGATCAGGCCCTGGGCTGAAGGTGGCGCTAAACCGCTGAGCCACTGGGGCTGCCCTTGTGTAGGTGTTTTATTCTCAATATCTTTTGAAGAGAATATTAACTATGATAACAGAAACTTTTTTTTTAATCCTCCATAGCTTGGGCCTACAAGAGTACCTGGCCCAATAAATATGTGATAGTGTAATGTCTTATACATGTGGTAAAAGAGCATCCTAGAATAACAGAGAAGCAGAGATTATCTACACAATAGTAATGATTTGTTTTTACAAATGTATGTAAAAATTCAAACAAAACAGTTTTGCAAAATAAAGTCCAATTCAAATAAGGGATAAACTGTGTAAACTGGAGAAATTTCAAAGCCAGTAAAATAAAATATTCAGGAAAAGTCCAGAAAATTTAATTCATTGTCATTTTTAATTCTTTAAAGTATAAATTTATTTAGATTATATTTTAATCCTACCAGATGCTGAATATTGGATATCCAAATATCCAAAATATTTATTTATCTAGAGTTGTACCTACAAAATGTAGTTTTCTCTTAGTAATAATCAAATGATAATATTAACACTGATAATAATGATAATAGCTTTCCTTTAGGTAAGGTTGTTTATAAAATATTTCTACAATACTAGGATTTTTATTCTGCTGCCAAGAAACTGATAATCAAAAAAAGTTTTGTGTAACTTAAGAGATCCCATGGTTATTTGCAAGCAAATATGTCTGGATAATCTGCTGGTTACATTGAAGAAGTAATCTTTTGGAGAATTAGAACATTCGTTATAGGTATTATTAAGGGATATTTCAACATCCCATACAGTCATGACTATATTTGGAAACATGATGTTATTATTACTCATCTCCAATTAAGTGAATGAAAATTAAGCGAGGCCTGTGAATCATTGAAAAGATTCAAGTCCTTGTGAGACTAAACACATACATGCAGGCACACACATTGTTGCTTTCTCTTATTCCTTTTTAGTAATGTTATGTTCAGTTCTTTTGCCTGGATCTTCAGCCTCTTGGCGTATTCCTAGGGTCAGAAAATCCCCTAAAGAAAAAGCTACTGCAGAATGTCCTCTGATTGACTTGACAAAAATATAGGTCAAGTCAATGCATATATATTTATTTATATATATGACATATATTATATATTATATTATGTATATTATATATTGATTTATATATATGTCAAGCTTTCTGCATTGTTTTCTACAGGAGATAAAAATCTGCTTAGTTCAAGCAAATTTGAAGATATTTAATAAGTGGTAACCTTGAAATTCTAATGTGAAAGTCCCATTGATTGGAGGAGAATTACAGAGATAGATTATGTCTTCATAAGGCAATGTAAGGTAGAAATTTCAGGTTTAAATATAGTGAAGTCATAAAGGTCAGGGCAAATGTAAATACTACCAAGTATAATTTGGTAAATTTAAATTTTTCGAAGATCTTAGGTATTTTCTTTTAAAAGCACATTTATAAAATGGGACATCCTATGTATGTCCCTGAACATGTACTCATTTTTAACAAGTACAACATAGCTATACAGTTTCTATAAATGAACAGTTCAATGTCAATTATATAACATGTTACATAATAAATAATTTTTAAAAATTATTTTTTGCAGGACCCCAGCTGGGAAAACTGTATTAACAAACATGCTAATGAAAATTAGTAAAGTGTTAAAGTATTATTCTTCACCCTTCTCTTTCATGACAAAGGAGACTAGACCATTAAACAACCATCTTATTCAGAACGTATAGTGCTCTTCTTCATCTCTTTCTCTTTCTGCTACTTTACTGACAATGAAACAAAATTTGATAGAAAAGACAGGTATTTAATGATTGGTTTTACTAATTATATTTTATGAAAAAATCCTGTAAGAATACTTTTAAACACTTAATATAGATAGCTTCTGAACATCATAATACGTTTCTATTAACAACATTCAGGAAAAGATGTTTTGTTTAGTGTATTTTTTTTGGGCGGGGGAGAGCTCCCACTTGTGGGGTGTGGCAGAGGGAGAAGGAGAGAAAGAATCTTAAGCAGACTCAATGACCAGTGACAGCTGAAGATATCCTAAAATATATAGAATTCCTGAGATCCTCATTTTCCAAATCTGTGACATCAGCAGTCTTAGGAACTAAATTACTTATTGGAAACCATAGTCAAGTTTTTATTTAATATTAACAATAAGAATTTATGGTTTGTTTTGCTCTGCATTTGAAAGTAAACTAAAGTTAAAATATACCTTTTTTCAAGGAAGAAGAAAACATATTGTTTTGAAAGTCTAAGACATCTGCTGGCTGTCTATATTGTGTTGAAATGATTTTTGTATTAAGAAATTATGTAGACAATAATTTAAAAAGGGAATAGTTCAAAATCCACACTTTTCCAGGTGAAGTATGAGTACTTCAATTTGATACAGAAAGAATTGCTTTAATGCTAGTGCTATTTAAAGAAGTCAAGTGAGTATGATAAGCACATTTCAAAAGGTATTTCATAAAATATTCAAAAGGTATTTCATAAAATAAAGTTTATTTTTTAATGTGGTTTGATTTGAACCAAAGTAAATACATTTATATTTTGAGGCATGAAATCCAGTCTTCCATCTTTAAGGGTGTTTCATTCCCTGTGCTCTTTCAACCACTGTTTATTTTTAGAATTTCTAATTTTGGTAAAACATCATTTAGCAGGAAACACATGAATGAGGACATGCAAAAGCAAGTTTAATACCTATGATTGTTTTCCATTTATGTTCATTTTGTTACATTAAAATACTTTATGAAATTTTCTGAATTATGCAAATTTAAAAATATAGACTATTTTTTAAATATTAAGACAATAGGAAGCTAGTTCTTTATAAAGAGCATAAAGTTGCTCTTCATTATAGCCTAAGATAATTAGGCATTCAGACGTATTTTCAGGAAAGCTCTAGGTTATATATCAAGTCTTACCTAAAAAAAGAGAAAATTCCTAACATCATGAAAATCAGAGAAGATAATTCAGAAATTAATTTCATAAAGATAAGACTACACATCACTTATTTAAATTAGACATATTCAAAATATTTTACCAAATGCAAATTAATACTATATGCAAAACTCTAGAAGAAAAAAATGTATATGTTGTGCTTTACCATATAAGTCACTAGTATAGTTATTAAAACAATATATATAATGTAAAGAAATGATAGACATAAGGGTACTTCAGTGACTCAGTAGTTGAGCATCTGCCTTCAGCTTAGGTCATGATCCTGGGGTCCTGGGATCAAGTGCTGCATCAGGCTCCCTGCAGGGAGCCTGCTTCTCCCTTTGCCTATGTCTCTGCCTCTTTCTCTAGGTCTCTCATGAATGAAAGAATGAATGAATAAATAAATAAATAAAGTCTTAAAAAATGACATTCTTTGAGTAATAGTGGTAAATGATCTACTTATTTCACTTTAGCATTTTTTTTTTGTTCTGTGTTTGCTTTTATCTTGAGAGAGAGAGAGAACCTGAGAGGAGGTGCAGAGGAAGAGGGAGAGAATCTTAAGCAGATTCCATGTCGAGCATGGAGCCTGATGTGAGACTCACTCTCACGACCTTGAAAACCTGACCTGAACTGAAATCAAGATTTGAAATCAAATCTGATTGACTTACTTCGCTCAGCATAATACCCTCCAGTTCTATCCACATTGAAGCAAATGGTGGGTATTTCTTGTTTCTGATGGCTGAGTAATATTCTGTTGTATACATATACCACAGCTTCTGTATCCATTCATCTTTCGATGGACACCGAGGCTCCTTCCACAGTTCGGCTATTGTGGACATTGCTGCTAGAAACATTGGGGGGCAGGTGTCTCCTTCTTTCACTGCATCTGTATCTTTGGGGTAAATTCCCAGCAGCACAATTGCTGGGTGGTACAGCAGATCTATTTTTAACTCTTTCAGGAACCTCCACACAGTTTCCCAGAGTGGCTGCACCAGTTCACATTCCCACCAACAGTGAAAGAGGGTTCCCCTTTCTCCACATCCTCTCCAACATTGGCTGTTTCCTGCCTTGTTAATTTTCCCCATTCTCACTGGTGTGAGGTGGTATCTCATTGTGGTTTTGATTTGTATTTCCCTGATGGCCAGTGATGCAGAGCATTTTCTCGTGTGCGTGTTGGCCGTGTCTATGTCTTCTTTGGTGAAATTTCTGTTCATGTCTTTTGCCCATTTCATGATTGGATTGCTTGTTTCTTTGCTGTTGAGTTTAATAAGATCTTTATAGATCTTGGATACTAGTTCTTTATCTGATAGGTCATTTGCAAATATCTTCTCCCATTCTGTAGGTTGTCTTTTAGTTTTGTTGACTGTTTCTTCTGCTGTGCAGAAGCTTTTTATCTTGATTAAGTCGCAGTAGTTCATTTTTGCTTTTGTTTCCTTTGCCTTCATGGATGTATCTTGCAAGAAGTTGCTGGGCCAAGTTCAAAAAGAGTGTTGCCTGTGTTCTCCTCTAGGATTTTGATGGATTCTTTTCTCACATTTAGATCTTTCAACCATTTTGAGTTTATCTTTGTGTATGGTGTAAGAGAATGGTCTAGTTTCTGTCCAATTTTCTGTCCAATTTTCCCAGAGCCATTTATTGAAGAGACTGTCCTTTTACTGGTGGATAGTCTTTCCTGCTTTGTCGAATAATAGTTGACCATAGAGTTGAGGGCCTGTTTCCGGGTTCTCTATTTTGTTTCATTGACCTATGTGTCTGTTTTTGTGCCAGTACCACATTGTCTTGATGACCAAAGCTTTGTAGCACAATCTGAAATCTGGCATTGTGATGCCCCCAGCTCTAGATTTCTTTTGCAATATTCCCCTGGCTATTCGGGGTCTTTTCTGATTCCACACACATCTTAAGGTTATTTGTTCCTTCTCTCTGAAGAAAGTCCATGGTATTTTGATAGAGATTGCATTAAATGTGTAAATGGCCCTGGGTAGCATTGACATTTTCACAATATTAATTCTTCTAATCCATGAGTATGGAATGTTTTTCCATGTCTTTGTGCCTTCCTCAATTTCTTTCAGAAGTGTTCTGTAGTTTTTAGGGTAGAGATCCTTTACCTGTTTGATTAGGTTTATTCCTAGGTATCTTATGCTTTTGGGTGCTACTGTAAATGGGATTGACTCCTTAATTTCTATTTCTTCAGTCTCATTGTTAGTGTATGAGAATGCCACTGATGGCATTGATTTTGTATCCTGCCACACTGCCGAATTGCTGTTATAAGTTCTAGCAATCTTGGGTGGAGTCTTTTGGGTTTTCTATGAACAGTATCATGTCATCTGCAAAGAGGGAGAATTTGACTTCCTCTTTGCCAATTTGAAAGCCTTTTATATCTTTTTGTTGTCTAATTGCTGAGGCTAGGACTTCTAGTCCTATGTTGAATAGCAATGGTGAGAGTGGACATCCCTGTCTTGTTCCTGACCTTAGGGGAAAGGCTCCCTGTGTTTCCCCATTGAGAATGATATTTGCCGTGGGCTTTTCATAGATGGCTCTGAAGATGCTGAGGAATGTTCCCTCTACCTCTACACTCTGAAGAGTTTTGGTCAGGAATAGATGCTGTATTTTTTCAAATGCTTTATCTGCATCATATGAGAGGATCATATGGTTCTTGTTTTTTCTCTTGTTGATATGATCTATCACACTGATTGTTTTACGAGTGTTGAACCAGCCTTGCATCCCGGGGATAAATTCCACTTGGTCATGGTGATTTATCTTTTTAATGTACTGTTGGATCCTCTTGACTAATATCCTGTTGAGAATTTTTGCATCTGTGTACATCAAGGATATTAGTCTCTAATTCTCTTTTTTGGTGGGGTCTTTGTCTGGTTTTGGAATTAAGGTGATGCTGGCCTCATAGAACGAGTTTGGAAGTAATGCATCCCTTTCTATCTTTCAGAACAGCTTTAGTAGAATAGGTATTGCTGCTTCTTTAAACATTTGATAGAATTCCCCTGGGAAGCCATCTGGCCCTGGACTTTTGTGTCTTGGGTGGTTTTTGATGACTGCTTCAGTTTTCTCCCTGGTTATTGGCCTGTTCAGGTTTTCTATTTCTTCCTGTTCCAGTTTTGGTAGTTTGTGGTTTTCCAGAAATGCGTACATTTCTTCTAGATTGCCTAATTTTTTGACGATAGCTGCTCATATTATGCTTTTAAAATCATTTATATTTCCTTGGTATTGGTGGTGATTTCTCCTTTTGCATTTGTGATTTTATTAATTTGAGTCTTTTCTCTTTTGTTTTTACTAAGGCTGGCTAATGGTTTATCTATCCTATTAATTTTTTCAAAGAAACAACTCCTGGTTTTGTTGATCTGTTCTACAGTTCTTCTGGTCTCTATTTCATTGAGTTCTGCTTGAATCTTTATTAACTCTCTTTTTCTGCTGGGTGTAGGTTTTATTTGCTGTTCTTTCTCCAGTTCCTTTAGGTGCCAGGTTAACTTGTATATTTGAGTTCCTTCCAGTTTTTGGATGGTGCTTGTATTGTGATATATTTCCTTCTCAGGACTGCTTTTGCTGTATCCCAAAGATTTTGAAAGGTTGTATCTTCATTCTCATTAGTTTCCATGAATCTTTTTAATTCTTCTCTAATTTCCTGGTTGACCCATTCTTCTTTTAGCAGGATGATCTTTCACCTCCACTTGAAATGTCTTCCAAATTTCTTCTTGTGATTGAGTTCTAGTTTCAAAGCATTATGGCCTGAAAATATGATTTTGATTGATATACTTGGCAGCTCCCACATTAGGGGCATACATATCCATGATTGTTAGGTCCTCTTGTTGGATAGACCCTTAAAGTATGATATAGTGTCCTTCTTCACCTCTTACTACAGTCTTTGGGATAAACTTTAATTTATCTGATATGAGAATTGCTGCTTTCTTTTGAGGACCCTTTGAATGGTAAATGGTTCTCCATCCTTTCATTTTCAGGCTGTAGGTGTCCTTAGTTCTAAAATGAGTCTCTTGTAGACAGCAAATAGTTAGGTCTTGATTTTTATCCAGTCTGAAACACTGCATTTTTTGTTGGGAAAATTTAGCCCATTCACGTTAAGAGTTACTATTAAAGATATGAATTTAGTGTCATCATAATACCTATTTAGTCCCTGTTTTGTGGATTATTTCTTTGGGCTTCCTCTTTATTTTACAGGGTCCCCCTTATTATTTCTTGCAGAGCTGGTTTGGTGGTCACATATTCTTTCAGTTCCTGCCTATCTTGGAAGCTCTTTACCTCTCTTTCTTTTCTGAATAAGAGCCTTGCTGGATAGAGTATTCTTGGCTGCATGTTCTTCTCAGTTAGGACCCTGAATATATCCTGCCATCCCTTTTCTGGCCTGCCAGGTCTCTGTGGAGAGGTCTCCTGTTAATCTAATATTTCTCCCCATAAAAGAGGGATCTATTGTCTCTTGCTGCTTTAAGTATTTTCTCTTTATCTTTGGAATTTGCAAGTTTCACTATTAAATGTTGAGGTGTTAAGCGGTTTTTATTGATTTTGGGATGGGAGATTTCTCTATCTCCCGGATCTGAATGCCTGTTTCCCTCCCCAAATTAGGGAAGTTCTCAGCTATGATTTTTTTCAAATATAGTTTGTGGTCCTCTGTCCTTTTCTGCACCCTCTGGAACTCCAATTTAATGCAGATTTTTCCTTCTGCGGCTGTCTTTTATTTCCCTTAACCTTTCCTCAAAGTCTTTTAATTGTTTTTCTCTTTTATCCTCAGCTTCCTTCCTTGCCATCAATTTGTGTTCTCTGTCACACAGTTTCTTCTACCTCATTAACCCTTGTCATTAGGACCTCCAGTTTGGATTGCATCTCATTTAATTGATTTTTAATTTTGGCCTGATTAGATCTACATTCTTCAGTCATGAAGTCTCTTGAATCTTTTATGCTTTTTTCCAGAGCCACCAGTAGCTTTACAACTGTGCTTCTGAATTGGCTTTTTGACATTGAATTGTAATTGAAATTCTGTAACTCTGTGGGAGAGAGGACTGTTTCTGATTCTTTCTTTTGTGGTGAGTTCTTCTTTCTAGTCATTTTGCTCAGTGTAGAGTGGCTAAAACGAGTTGTACTGGAAAAAGGAAAAAAAAAAAGAAAAAATAAAGAAAAAAACAAAAACCAACCAACCAACCAACCAAACAAAAAGGAGTATGTTCTGGTTCTATATACTGTAAATCCCTTGACTTCCCCTGGAGCTTTCCAGTGATGCTCGGTCAAGAAATTGCTCTTCCCCTGCCCTCCCAGCTGGTCTTCTAGGGGAAGGGCCTGCTATGCTGATTCTCAGGTGTGTGCACCTGGGGGAGCTGCCCTGCCTCCCCACCAGGTGCACGGCTCAGTAGGAGCTGTTAGTCCTGTGAGGCCTCTGTTTCCAAGCAGCCCCACTCCGTCCCAGGCACAGGGTGACACCATGAGTAACAACCACACTGGGAGCGGCCAGCTCTCCAGCCCTGAGTCAGCTCCCACAGTAACCACCACAGTCTCCCAGTCTGCACTGGCCTCATGCTCCGGGGGTGGGGAGCATGGATTTGCACAGCTTGGGGGCACCGCGGGCAGGAGCATCCTTGTCCTGTGCCCTCTTATCTCCACCTCTCCCAAGGGGAGCGCAGGATCCTGGCCGTGTACCCCAGTGCCACTGGAATCACGTTCCCAGGGCTGTGGCTCCCGAAGTCAGCCCTCTCTGCCTGGAGCCACCGCCTGAGCTGCTCCCGAAGCCCCGCAGGTCGCGTGCTCCAGTCCTTTACCACACTTGGCCCATGGTGTGTGGCGCGCTCTCCCCGGGGGGCACTTCCTCTGTTAGTGACCCCGGTAGACTGGAGGCTCCACTGCCCTTCCTGGGATTCTGCCCGAGTTCCCTGCAAGCCTCTTTCCCTCCGGGAAGAATCCAGTGCAGATTTTTAAAAGTTCCTGCTTCTCCAAGACTGAGCTTTCCTGTCCTGGGGTCTTTTGCAGTGCCCCCTCAGCCTGGCTCCTCTGGGGGGGGCCCTCCCCCACTGGATTCTTTTTCAGTTATTTATTTATTTTTTCCTGTCTTCCTACCTTGTTAGAAGTGCAAACTCTTCTCTCCGTAGCGTTCCAGCTGTTCTCTCTTTAAATCTCAGGCTGAATTCATAGGTTTTCAGAATGATTTAAGTTATCTAGGTGACTTAAAGGTAAGTTGGTGGGGACAGGTGACCTGGGGACCCTACTCTTCTGCCATCTTGCCCTGCCCCCCGAGAGCCAGATTCTTAACCAACTCAGCCACTTGGGTGCCTGTATTATATAGCATCCTTAAATAAATGTTCATAAAAATGTAATGGGCTAGCTGATTTCTGTACTCATGAAATTATATAACACTGATACATAATGATGTATCTTCATGGTAAATTGCATTTGTCTTATGTGTAAGTTGAGTAATTTACTGTTAATTAAGATAGGTCATCCATTAAGACACTCTGTGAATCAATTTGTATCCTAGTATCAGAATTTTGATTTTATGTACAGGATCATTGGACTGATAAAGAGTTTAGGAAAGCTATGTGACAGTGTCATCTGGGATGAACAATGATTTAGTAGTCAATCTAAAATTTAAATTGTAGATATACAAATGATGTATCAATAGTGTGTAGGGATTAAAGATTAAATAAATTCACACACATTAAATTACCTTAGACAAAAATCCTCATACTATTTCATAGCTGTATGAAATCAATGAGAAGTAGAAGTTTAAAATCATTATTTTTCCTGATCTATCTTCAGTACTAAATGGTTATAAGAAAATGATAAAATATCTTCAAAATTATATCTAAATGTCAACTTCTAATCGAATCAAAGTGTTGAGATATTTCAAAAATTAAAAAGGTTAACACCTCTTTAACACATTTCCATAGAGACATCAATAAAATTATCATTAGTATCTTTGAGTTGTTTTGATTAATTAGCCTTTTAAATTATGAAACATGACATAAATATCGTAAAATGCTTGGTAGGTATAAACACTACAGAAAATGATGCTTAAATTTTAATTTTTTTTTAATTTTTTATTTATTTGTGATAGTCACAGAGAGAGAGAGAGAATGAGGCAGAGACACAGGCAGAGGGAGAAGCAGGCTCCATGCACCGGGAGCCCGACGTGGGATTCGATCCTGGGTCTCCAGGATCGTGCCCTGGGCCAAAGGCAGGCGCCAAACCGCTGCGCCACCCAGGGATCCCTTTTTTTTTTTTTTTTAATTTTTTTTTTTTTAATTTTTTATTTATTTGTGATAGTCACAGAGAGAGAGAGAGAATGAGGCAGAGACACAGGCAGAGGGAGAAAGACACAGGCAGAGGGAGAATTAAATTTTAAAACTAAATTTCAAAGAAAATTATTTTTCTATGTTATTCTTTTTTTTTGAAATTTGCTTCCATGCAATACTTTAAACGGTAGTTCTATATTCTGGCACACTTTATAATTGACAGGCAGTAGTGGGCATTTCTTAAAAAATTATGAAAGTATTAGTGATTTTTAAACTCTTTGATTGAATCTAATGTACAATCAAGTTTACAAAATATTGTCCCAAAGCTATGAAACATTGGTAACCTTCAGGTATCCATAATACTATTATTCTGGGTATAATACTCTTACTACAGAACAGCCTTACCTACTCTTTCTCTATTCCATATCATACTTGGTTATTCTCCTCCCACCTTAGAAAAGGCATAAACTTCTATCATTCTAATAAAACTGCCATTGATTCAAGCTATCGTTGATCCTTTTGTATGTCATACCTTCTACCTGTGATGTATTCATAATAAGAAAATAGATTATTAGTTCTTCTAAAACTATTATCTATGCCAGAGTTCACTAGTATAAACAATTGGTCTTAGTATGTAGACTCAGTTTAACATAACTATGTATTTTCCTTATATATTATTAAATCAATATATATTGTTATTCAGTGGGAAAAATGGAAATACTTACTTTGATAATCACTAAGATAAAATAAGGAGAGCAGTCAGCTCATTGTCAGTATAGCTGTTTAAAATGAAACTCTTCTTTGTAGCCTCACATAACTCTAGATAATTTATATAACTTTATAAAGACTATTTTTTTCATTTGGAAAGTACTTTTAAAATTTCTATTGGATTATTTTAATACATATTTATTCACTGCTTTGAATGGCTTTTCTGCCCAAATATTCTCTCTAGAATTGTATGTATGAATTTTTTTTCTTGAGGATAGGAGGTTTCTCAAAAAATAGTAGTTTTTTTTCCCCATTAGGAAATTTTAGTATATGTGCCAAAGTGAGCACATCCCCAATAGCAAATTTTAATAACCTGTTAATAATTTGTATTCATTGTATAGATGTGTGTATATTAGGATATTCTGAAGATTTGTTTTTCAAAAAATAAACATGACCCATTTAGAGAAGAACTTCATTGACTATGATAGATGATAGATAGAGCTATAGATAGCTATGACTGTACATGTAGGTATAGACATAAATGTAGGTGTAGATATTTAAGGGGGGAGGCACTAAAAAAGGAAAACAACTCTGAGTGATTTTATCCTAGAAATATTTTTCTTGCTTAATTTCTTCATTTTTTAATGCTTAGCTTTTTTTGCATGAATAAGGGAAATATTCCACATTATTATTTACACCACACTGGTGTAATAAGTAATATCCCTTAACAATCTTTAGTATTAAAAATGAATATATAGAACATTATTTAGAAAAAATGTTCTGTAAAACATCTAACTCAGAAAAATGGACATTAAGCTTAACATAAGACTTTCAGTTAAATTCACAAAATGTAGCTAAATATAAGGATTTCATAATAACACAGTAAATTTTATTTGCTATTAGACATGACTATAAATGGAGTTACTATGTACTTCCCATATATTTCAAGTAACAATTGGCTCAAACATATGCAAAAGACTTTAAAATTTAGCTTGAAATCAAAAGAGGATAATTATTTATACCACCTAAAAATATAAGAAAATACTAAATTTTTCCCTGTATCTTATATTTTCATGTAAAATATGCTTTTCTGGAATGTGGGGAGTGAACCATTCTGAGTCAAGTGATAAAGATACCTTCCTTTACTTCAAAGAGGAAAAATCGAAGTGAATAGAATAAGCTTGACACTGAAACTGAGAGACAGGGATCTCTAAAGTTGAGAAATTTGGGTGGCATAATGTCTCTCTGTATTAACTTCAGAATAATCCAGCCTACATAATGGTAGTTATAGCAGAATGTATGCTTCCACAAAGGAAAAATGCATGCTAGAAAATGAAGACTTCCAAGGGGAATAATTTTAGTTTCTATATTAAATTATGAAGATAGATCATCAAAATAGTTCTTAGTATTCAGATAAGCAGCTATGAATTGCATTAATAGAAAATAATATTCTAATATAACCCATCATCTCAACTAAATTTAATCCATCACAAAACTATTTTTACACTCATGGACAAACACTCCCTCTCACACTCACATCAACATACATATGCACAACCACACATCCTTGGTAAAAATCCAATCCATTGGGTGACTGCTCATATCAACAGAGGAACCTATACTTAAGTACAAATAGAACAAAATTCTAGGGAATATGTAATGTTATTGGGAGATGGAAAAATATCATATTGGGAGGATAGACTATAATTTATTAGAAAATATTTTTTAAATTCTAGTATCTAGCTGTTTAAAAATCTTATTTGAAAGTATGACATCATATTGAAAGACTAATATATTGTTAAATAAAGATCTAATTTAGTAAAATGTACTTTATAATTATTGAATTAAAATATATACATATTCATTTTTCAAAAAATACTCATGTATGTAAAGCAGTTTTAAAAAGTATTAATATATACCTATCTGGGTAAATTTGGTTGGTGATTTGTTTGCTCATCTGAAGTTTTTTATTACACAGAATGTATTATCTTATATTTTCTTGAGGGAAAAGTATGCTTGTGGCTGCCCGGGTGACTCATCGGTTGGCATCCTGGGTAGCTCAGCGGTTGGCACCGCCTTTAGCCCGGGGCCTGATCCTGGAGTCCTGGGATGGAGTCCCTCGTCGGGCTCCCTACATGGAGCATGTTTGTCCCTCCGCTTGTGTCTCTGCCTCTCTCCCTCTCTCTCTTTCTCTCTCTCTCTCTCAGTGTCTCTCATGAATAAATAAATAAAATCTTAAAAAAAGAAAAGCCTTAAAAAAAAAGATTTGATATTTAATCAAATCTAACTCAAATTTGAATAATCTAAATATTGCTATAATTATTCCTTAGGTGCAGTATTTGAAAAACCTTTCCCTTACCTTACAGCCTACTGTTAAGATGACTTCAAACTGTGTCTAAGAAAGAATAAGTTTATTATTAACATACTTATTTTATGTCGATATATGCCTGTTTGTTAGTGTTACATTTTTTCATTTACCAGCTTTAAGAGAAATGTCAAGAGAACATGCATGTAAGCCACTGACAGTTATGCAGATTTATATCCAAAATGCTATCTTCAAACACTTTTACTTTTCTATTAAATTTAAAATTGTCCACAGTATTCAATTGAAATACATTTAATAAATCAGTAATCACTATATTGTCGATTTCATATCCTTTCAATTTCACCATTTGCTTAGAATCAATGACTTTTCCTAAGGACCATAAGAAAAATAATTCTCTTTTAACTACAAGAGAATATTAATTTTTCTATTAATTTATTTATCTGAATTTAATTATTAATATTAATTATTAATAGTATAAAGTCAGCATATTTTATAAACATTGTATATATACAAACTCAGGTTAACTCAATTTTATCCATAAATTGGTTGGGGAAATATTTTGTTACGGTCACCCTTATTGTAACCACCATATTTGATTCAAGAAAAAAAGGGTAGCCCTCTTTCAGGAAAATAAAAAGAAAAGAAATATTAAGTAGTGCTTTTCTACTTACATATTGCCTATACCATGGTTTATCAACTGAGATTTTGGGTCGGATAGTCCTTTGTTGTGAGGGTAGTTCTGTTCATTATTGGATTTAGCAGTTTCCCTGGCCTCTACCCACTAGATAAAGTCAAAACCACAGTCATGACAATAAGAAATGTCTCAGACATTTCATATGTCCTGGGGGGCAAAATCAGCCCTTTACCTTGGGAGCCTCTTCAGTCTACAGGTGAATACAGGACCTTATTAATAACAATTCTGTAATGTAATTATCCCACTGCCTTATATTACCAGATTCTGTACATATTCCAAAACCCAGATTCTGAACAGATGTAAAATAAGCAAACAATGGGGTGGAATGTAGCCTGGGAACTGTTGTCTGATTTTTATCTTCCCTTTAAAACATCAAAGTAAATTAAAAAAAAAAAAAAAAAAAAAAAAACGAAAGGGAGGAAATTAAAACAGTATTCCTTCCTGGATAATTTTTATATTGTGCTAAAAAATAAGGAAAATTTATATACTTCCTAAAGTCTATTGATTTAGTTTTAGCAAAAGATTTTTAACCTAAGAAGAGGAATCTTACAAGAATTTTAGTACTGGAATATAGTAGGTAAATATAATACTTAAACCTAACATTTATGAATTATAGTTAGATAACCATTTATCTCAATTTATTAAATTTCTCAGAAAATATTGTATTTGTAAGGGAGAATCAGATCATAAATTTTGCCTATTTTATGTAACAAGTATTCCTTAGACTACCTCGCAAATAAGAGTGAAATATTACATTGAAAGTTATATCCCTAAATTCATAACTTTGGTCAGTTCAATGAAAGGATATGGTTGATGCTCTTTAAAGACATATGCAGAACATATGTTCTAACAAAGAAAATATATGTGTATGTATACACCCATCTATTTTTCCCTAAAGTTAAATCATATTACAGATATGGAGCACTGTGACTTTTACCAATATACCCTTATGTGATACCTGTGTATATATATAAAGACAGATTTCATATATTTTAAATAAAAATGTATGATTTGAATAGTGACTTATCACCCTGCCAAAGATTTTTTTTTCTTTTCAAGTCTCTGGAAGCTAATTCAAACTTTAGGATTTTGAGTCAAATTCTGTTTAAATATTGACATCCTGAGGCATAATTAAATTCTTAAACCTTATCATACATTAAATTTGTGTAATGAACTAGAATATCAACCCAGAAAGACCCTGTAGCAAAAGAATGTAGAAAATGCCAATGTGGACAAAATGGAGTGGGTATGGGGGCAGGAAGATCAGGAGCACAGCCTGGGAGGGCACCATTCATTAGTCCAAATACCAGTGGAAGACTGGTGATTATAAGTAACATGAGAGTATCACATATCTTTGATTCTGGTAATTTAACAGAAGTTCATCAACAGTATTTTAGAGGATATAAAAGCCAATCAGTATTAAAAAATGTAACTCCAGTTAGCTCTGCTACAGAAACAAATCAAATGTAAAAAAAGTACTAGTTGAATCAACAAAACTCGAACAAAAATTGGGCCAAGTTTTTTTTGTTGTTGTTGTTATAAAAAAACATATTTTGTGGTTCTGTGGTTCACATTCTTTTCAGCAGATACTTGAAACTCAGTTGGAATATATTTTTCATGTAGTAAGAAACCAAAGCAATGGTAAACAATCAAAATTCAGTGCAGAAAATTTTTTGTTTATGTGACATCAATAACATTGGTCTTAAATTTTGTGCTTTACAGAAACAGTGCTGCTGACACAATATAACCTTAAAGTTAGCTGTAAAATATTCAGTTTTTAAATAAATTATCTGTATATATATTTCTGAAATATTCATTTCTTTTCATTAAAAAAATCTTGTAAACTGCAATCTTGATATTAAAGAAATCATGTCAGGAAGATTGCACATGATTTCTGTCAAGTGAGAAGAAAATATATATGAGAAAGTATTTAAGACATAGACTATTTCCTCTTCAAATCTGGTACCTCTATGTTATAAATAAGTGATGTGATATTATATTATGAAACAAGTAAATAATAAGCATACAAATAAATAAGAACAATATGAAGGAATATTATATAAAAAACAAAAAGATATTTTTTCAACCAAAATATGTGTTATATGGACATTTTTAAAGCAATTTAAAATATCCACTCATTTATTCATTCATTGAATAAATAAGTATCTTTTGATCAGAAGTATATCCCAGGTATTTTTGGTACAAGCAAAACAGTAATCAACAAAACACACAAAATATGTTTCCTTATGAAGTTTATATTCTATTAAAAGAGGTAGTAATAAGTGCTAAAAGAAAGATTAAAAAAAAAGAAGAAAAAAAAATAGGGCAGCCCAGTGGCTCAGCGGTTTGGCGCCACCTTCAGCCCAGGGCCTGATCCTGGGGTCCCGGGATCGAGTCCCACGTCGGGCTCCCCGTATGAAGGCTGCTTCTCCCTCTGCCTGTGTCTCTGCCTCTCTCTCTCTCTCTCTCTCTCTGTCTCTCATGAATGAATAAATAAATAAAATCTTTAAAAAAAGAAAAAAGAAAAGAGAGATAAAAACATAAGAGGGAAGGAGAATAGGAAATGTTGGATCAGAATGATAAATTTTACATGAGATTGCCAGAGAAATTCTTTCCACATGGCCATGTTCTGGTCTTTGTGGACTTTTTGTCTTCCAGACTTTCATTAAAGACACACAAACACACCACTTAAGCATATATGTATATGTATGTAACAGTTGTATTTTATACTGTGTTGATAGAAAGAACAGTACTAATATTATATTTAAAGATTTTAGTTGACATGAGAGTTCATTTCCTTTCCTTAATTAAAAAAATTAAAATATGTTTTAGAGACCTTAAACATATTGTTTGTTCTAAGTATTGTACATATTGGGCTAGTGGATGCATTGATCTTACCTCATTAAAAAGAGATTTATAGGGAAAAAAGATAAATGAATTAACTAATTATAGAAGTATCTAGAGGAAAGCATTCAGATGGAACAACTGTTAAAATGTCCACATGTGGGACTTTGTTTGGCATATGCAAGGGACAGCAGTGAGTGAACTGAATGTGACTGAACTGGAGTGAGGAAAAGAAAATGTGAAAGCCAAGTAGGAAATGCCATGAAACAACTGATGGACAGTCTGTTTTGGCAGGACCATGTATATCATTCACTAAAAGCTTTGGGCTTCATTCTGAGCAAGAAGTGAAACCATTGGAGGCAGGTGTTTAACAGAGGAATGAGAGGACTAAAATCATTTTGCTAGAATCACTTGGTCTGAAGGACACAGGGCAGTTGTTGAGTCTCTTAAGACAGTACCTAGAGTGTGGCTATTAAAATGTAAAGGAGAATGTGGTCATATTCTGGGGGAGAGATAGCTGTGTCTGAGATGAGAGTGGTGATTAGAAGTTGTGATAATGCTATCAAGGCAAAGCTAAAGTTATTTGCTGAAAGACCATGCATAGGGTTAAGACAAGAGAGAAAAAAAGAGAATCATTGGAATAAAAAAGGATTTATTGCTGAGCAAATGAAAAAGATAGAATTGGGCATTGACTGAAATGAGAGAAACTTCAGAAGGAATAGATATGGGGAGAATTGTAGGAACTTCATTTTTCATGTGCAAAGTTTGCAATTACTATCAAATATACAAGTGGAGAAGTAAAGCTGACATAAGAATATTTGGAACTTGAGGTCAAGAGAGACATACATAAAAAGCAAATCCAGAAGTCAGCTTTTAGATTATTATTAAATCATCAGACAGCATGAGAGCCTAAGTGTTAGAGTAGATAATAAAAAATAGTCATGTGAATGGATTGACACTCCTAAATTTAGGGGTGAGAGTTGTGTGCAGGTAAAGGAAGTATTAAAAAAAAAAAAAGAAAGAAAGAAAGATACAGTGTACGAAATGTTTCTAAACAGCCAGAGTAGATTACTGCATTTGATTGCTGAAGTTGCCAACATAAAGGTAATTGGTAACTTTGAAAAGAGTTGGGAGTTGGTGAACAAAAACCAGTGCAAAGGGCCAATATGAAGCCAACAATTATCCACTATACTTTCAAGAAACTTTTCTGTAAAAAGAGCAGACAAATGGAGCAAAAGTTAGAGAAGGAAATAGAATCAAAACAGGGAATTTTTATTATAAAAGATAGAATTTACTTATGTTATGTACTAGTATGAATAATAGAAAAGAGAGAATTGGTAGCAGAGGAGAGAGAGGGAGAATCAACGCAATAATGTCCTTAGATAGATGTGAGGGAATGAGAGGTAAAAACAAGGGGAGGGGGGAATTTTAGCTAGGAGCATGACATCTATTTTTATTGTTTGTGCACGAAGAGTAAATTAGTAAGCAATAAATTATTTGTTTTGCCTGTAGAAATTAAATGCATAAAAACTAAAGGATTTTTTATTTTATATTCTCATCTTACTGATCTATAAATATATCTGAGCACTGATATCATTATTGATAGATTGTCCTACTCTGCATCCCATTGGCTCTTTTTTGAGATTCTGAGGAGAATAAACTAAATAAATTGATATTCAATGGCTGTATTTCATTGTTTATGTTTTATGGTCCTTTTTAGATTCAAAAAATATAGTGTTTTTATATAGTTTCCTTATTCTTTCACTAATAATTATATTTCTCAGTGAAATTATGAGAGAATATATAGAGAATTAGAAAATTATATTTCTCTTCTTATAACAAGGATACAAATTTTCTTCCTTTTATTTTCAATTTAAACTGTCCACCTGAACAGGCTTTTATAAATTACAGTTCCTGCATTTTCCTTTCTTCTCCATATTGTATCCTTTCCACAGTGTCTAACAATTAATGCAAGGACTACTCCTTCTTATCACATGCTATTCAGTCTAAAGAAAAGTTGAATTGTATCAAAAGTTCTCCATGGCTTCTAAGTATGACACATAATATTACTGTGACCTGCTAAATGCCAGTGAGAACCATGAAAGTTCGAGTAAAAACATTCATCACCTTCCAAAATATTTCCCTTGTAATCTATGCCACCTCCTTGAGTATTATCTAGATAAACTTTTTATTATTTGTACATTTTATTGAGCCCTATCTTAGATAATTTTCTACGAACATTCCATAAAACTCTTCAAATCCTAACAGACACTAATTAATTGAGCAGCAGATACCATTGCTAACCCTCTATGATAAATACAGAAACTGGGGAGTAGAGAACACAAGCAAAATATTCAAAATCACATGCATAATTAGATAATTGGTAGAACCTGGATTAGAGGTTCTGGAATATCATTCCCAGAAGTTAACATCCAGAATTCTCTCAGACTACAATATGCAGTCTTATCTTTAATTGTGATATATTGAGATTATATGGATTCTATTAAGAAAGGTATGTGGATGGGAATATCTTCTTCTATATCTAATTTATACGTCTGCTGATTTTTTAAAGATTTTTTTTTTAACTTATTTAAGAGAGAGGGAGAAAGAGTGAGAGAGAGAGAGAGCAGGAGCAAGAGAGGGGCAGAGGGAGAGGAAGAGGCAAATCCCCCGCTGAGCAGGGAACCTGATGGTGGGGCTCAATTCCAGGACCCTGAGATCATGACCTGAGCAGCCAAAGGCATATGCTTAACCAACTGAGCTACACAAGTGCCCCTATTCTTTGCTGATTTCTAACTGGTTTTGAAATGCTTATTGTATGCATATTGTGGATTTGATCCTTTTTCATTCTAAGAGTTATATATTTTTCATTTTCCCTGAAATGTTTTTCCTATGATGGTTTATACAATACCTTATTACCATACATTCTAGTATCAATATGGTACCAGAAAGAATATTCCTTAAAAAGAATACAACTTGTGGGGTACCTGTGTGTCTCAGTCTGTTAAGTGTCTACCTTCGGCTCAGGTCACGACTTCCGGGTCCTGGAATTGATCTGAGTTAGGTTTTCTGCTCAGTGGGAAGTCTGCTTCTCTCTCTCTCTCTCTCTCTCTCTCTCTCTCTTCTTCTGCCCCTCCCCATCTCTCATCCTCTCTCTCTCTCTCTCTCTCTCTTTCTCTCTCTCTCTCAAATAAGTGATTTTAAAAACCTAAAAATATTACAAGTTCAATCTATTCATTTTTGTTATTGTTAGGTTGATACATTTTTCTGTTTTCTTAACCATTAAAATTAGCTCTTATTTAAAATGACAATAAATGAATTTATTTGACCAAAAAAACCAAGAAATATAAATAAGAATTATGGTCAACTATACTGATTTCAATTTTGCATTTGAAACATCTATTTTATATTAGTGACAGGAGCCCATTATTTGAAAGCTATTCTCTACATATCTCATTTTTCATCCTAATATCTATTTACAGGGTCTGATAGTTGTTTCTAATAATGCGAAAATTAGATAGATAGATAATGATGATTACATTAAAATGTTTTATTGATTATGATTGAAATAGTAAGAATAAATATTGAATTATTTGAAAATATTTTCTTCTTTGATATATTCTAAATGTAAAACAGAACCCAAAATGGCATAACATGACAAATCTTTGATGCTGAAAATTTACACTGGGAGCTTTAAACAGTCTATTTCTTTTTGGCTATAGGTGAGAATATTTGTTGTATGTTAGATTTTTTTAAAGATTATTTATTCATGAGAGACAGAGAGAAAGAGAGAGAGAGAGAAGCAGAGACACAGGCAGAGGGAAAAGCCGGCTCCATGCAGGGAGCCCAATGCGGGACTCGATCCCGGGACTCCAGGATCACACCCTGGGCTGAAGGCAGGTGCTAAACTGCTGAGCCACCCAGGGATCCCCTATGTTAGATTTTCCTATGTCTCTGCACAAAATAATCCTAATCTCCTTATTTTCTGACCCAATTATTTAAGAATTTATGCATGATCATAAATTTTAGAATTTTTCAATGACAGTATGTTTTTTAAGTAAATGAATAAAATATTAATACATAATCTAGAAAGAATAGAATTATTCTGTCTGATTCTAATCAATATCCCTTTGCTAGTGTGTGAATGAAGATTCAAAGACAAGGAAGAAATAGGAAAATATACTTTGACCTTATATTTTTTATTTTATTTTTTATTTATTTATTTATTTATTTTTAAATTATTTATTTATGATAGTCACACAGAGAGAGAGAGAGAGAGAGAGAGAGAGGCAGAGACATAGGCAGAGGGAGAAGCAGGCTCCATGTACCGGGAGCCCGACGTGGGATTCGATCCCAGGTCTCCAGGATCGCGCCCTGGGCCAAAGGCAGGCACTAAACCACTGAGCCACCCAGGGATCCCATACTTTGACTTTAATTACAGATAAGAAATGCACCACTATTCTTGTGAAAAATCTATTCATGAATAATTATAATTATGTTTACATTTTGTGTGAACTTCTTTGAATGCACACCTATTTCATGGCGTAAGTTTTGGGTGTGTGGTTAAAAGGTTGAGACTGTCTTTTTGAGGTTGAAATACAGACTAAAAGTGGAAAGAATACTAGTAGAGATCCTTTAAGACAAATATGGACATTACTAGAGATAATAGTCTTACCCACAGCATTCAATGAAGCTTCTTTCCACCCACCCACTTCCAGCAAAATTAAAGGAATAGGAGGAAATTGTCCACTTGTGTTTAAAGGTGGAAAAGAATTTAAGGACATGGTTTTGTCAATATAAGAACTCAAAGAAGACCAAAGCAAAATTAAATGAAAAGACTCAATACAGAGGAAACTAACATTATTAATGATAAATCAGTATAAATCAGAAAGGAATAGAAGTGGAATTACTAACAGAAAAAGAATATAATGAAATCACAGGAAATATAGATGAAAACAGTCCATGATAGATTCTAATGTTGGTCTGATCTCTTTGTCCTATATTCACTCTTTAATTTTCATTTTCTCCCACTAAAATGGCAGAGAATGTTTTCATTCTTTTTGACTAGATTAGATTAGTCTAGTCTAGGCAGATTAAACCCTAGACTTTAAGGTACCTTACGTGTTTCCACTTACCCTCTAGGGCTTCTTGCCATCACCATGAGAAGAACATGTCTCATGCCTCACTAATCTCAGGAGCAGGATAAGATGACTCCACTCAGATCACCAACCACCGGCATACTCACAGAAGTATGAGGTAAAATAAGTATGTACTATTGTATTCAATTGAGTTTGTATGGATCTTTTTAATGAAAAAATATGTAAGAAGTGCACATTAAAATGCTAAATAATATCGGGAATAAGGCAATACATGTGAAGGAAAAATATAATCAAGAGTAAGAATAATTGGTATAACCAAATTAGACAACTTGATAAAAGAACAAAAATAATTTCCAAATTTACAATGTAAGGACATGATCCAGCAATAAAGTTTGTACCTCAATTGAATACAATAATATGTGTGTCAGGCTCCGTGCTGAGTGCGGAGGCTGCTTGTCTTTCTCTGTTCATCATCCTGATTGCTCTCTCGCTGTCTCTCAAACTAATGGATAAATAAATAAATCACATTATACAATTTGCTATATATCTTGATCTAGGGTCTGGCTACATGGGATGGAGGTATACTGACCAAAAAGTTCAGTTTTCTATATGCTTAAGATTTTGTACTTCATTTTATGTATTTTTCTTAATATTATGTATTTTTCTTAATATAAAAGTTTTATTTTATTTTTTTATTTTAAAGATTTATTTATTTATTTATGATAGACATACACACACACACACACAGAGAGAGAGAGAGGCAGAGACACAGGCAGAGGGAGAAGCAGGCTCCATGCAGGGAGCCTGATGAGGGACCTGATCCCGGGACTCCAGGATCGCGCCCTGGGCCAAAGGCAGGCACCAAACTACTGAGCCACCCAGGGATCCCCTTAGTATAAAAGTTTCAAAGATCCATTCTATCTTTTAAAAGTATTTATTCTAATTGTTCATTTAATGTTTATGATTATTAATTCTTAGCAGATGATTGTTAATTTTGAGTAGAAAGACTTATTTTCTTTTATTCTTTGTGGTTTTATGCATTTACTTAAATTATTTATAGTAAACGTGTTTTTTACACAAACTATATAGTATTTTATATCTTAAGTGTAGATATGAATACGGACAACTTGGATTGATAATGATACATGACAAATTACAGTCACACGAGAAAAGCATGCTATGCTGAATCAAACAAAAAATAGATGACCATAAGTCAATTAGAAAGACTAACCAGACAGTGATATTTTAAGAATATGAAAGATGGTTAAGAATTTTACAAATAGGAATGTGAGGGAGAACACTTGAGTGAAAAGAGTCATAATATTTGTGAATTCTTTAACAAAATAGAAATAGGTTTTGGGCACATACCATGTTAAAAACTGTGGTGAGCAAACAAACAAACATAAAATGGTTTCTGCCCTGAAATCACTTACAGTGTAGTTAATAAACACTTGGAAATCTATCCTAGAGATGAGAAGAACTAAGAGAAGTTATTGAATTCCTTTTAAGATTTTAAAAATAACCTCCATGTACAAAAGGGAGCGCATAGTGATGGGCTGCCCTGATGCCCTTATTTTTTTCTCAGCTGCTTGGAGTGTAGCCTGCTGACAGCTTGAAGGTGAACTGCTCTTGCAGGCAGCCTATATCCAGTGATAAAAGCCCAGCCCTCTTGCGTCAATCATAATAACCCTCAAACATGTAGGTTCTGGAAATATCCCTCCAGTAAACCTCTGACTGCAAATATCTTTCCTATAGCATGTTTTCTGAGGACCCTGACCTATGATAGTAGATATGATGAGTCATCTAAGATGCCAACTCTAAAATATAATCTTACAGCTGCATAATTGATTTTCCAGGTTGTCAGTGTGGGCCTTGTAATGGCCATTCCAGCATCTGGAATGTCCTGGTTCAGCTGCTAAAACTTTTACAAGAAAAATAATGAAAGTCTAAGGATGACTAATCACAAACCAGAAGTGATAGAAAAAGCCAGAGAGACTCCATGACAATACAGTAATTTTCTGAAACCAGAGGGCAAAAACATTGACGATCAGTCCCAGGACTTAATTATAGGGTTAGATGCTTTTAAATTCAGCAAGTCTGCAACACCGAGGTAAGTGACATGATTGAGAAAGGTGGAACCCTGAGATTTGGAAAGAGGCATTTGGGAAATATAACTCCTGTTGTGCCCTCTGGATTTGCAGCAGTGTCTGCTCCTTTGTATCAGAATTTAGAAACCCCTTCTCCCTTTATGCTTGAAAACAACGTAGAGGGCTTTACCTTCTAAGGCTGCACTCTGCCTCCTCTGGAACTGCTTTGTCATTCCTGCTGGACAACATATTATATTACAACAAAATCCTGTTTTGAAAGTACGTGGCCTGATAAAAGATGAAATATTCCAGAGTTGCTGCATGACTGAGGAAACACATCCACTTGCAGAGAACCAGTATATAATGGGGCTGGATATAAAGGATTCAGGATCAAGGAGAACAGTTGCTAAATTTGAGTAAGAAAGTTTACTCTTATGGGAGTACTCTCCTTTGATGCAGTATTTAAAAGCTGGCAAGATCCTGAGAGGCAGTGCTGAACATGAGTGGCTTTTGGAAGATTGGAAAATCCCACAAACTGAAGTATAAAGACAAAAATTTCCATGGAAAACTTGGAAATAAGTGATCATAAGGCTTGGAGAAATGGACATGCTAGAATGATATATTACATACAGAAAATCCATCCGCTGACTATATTCTGTGGGAAGATACATTTACCAAGACGATATGGAAGACACCGATAAGAGGGTCACCAGCATCTCTGAGAAGCTCAGAGATGGCGGTCTTTTGTGGGTTTGCCCAGCATCTAGGAGGAGTCTGAACTACCAAAACACAAAAATTGCTTAATTTATATAGTTAAAACAAAATCAACACTAAATGAGAAGGAGGCTGAGGGAAGCCACTACAAGAAAAAGTGGCCATTTATTGTCAAATTTTTAGATGAGGCCTAATTCTTAGACCTAGATTCCATACACTGAAGGAATCCTGGTTTTTCAAGAAGGCATTAATCATAAAAATGGTTAGGCTGAATAGATGTATAAAGATGAAAAATTGTCCTGCAAATCTACTACTTGATGTCGAGGGGATCAACAGGTGTCAACAGATCTCTGATTCTATTACCAACTGTATCTTAGTTCACTTAGGCTGCTGCAAAAAATACCACAGACTGAGTAGCTTATTAACAACAAAAATTTATTTCTCACATTTTTAGAGGCTGGCATCCTTGCCAGCATGTTTAGATGAGGACCCTCTGTAGGGTGTCATACTTCCTATAGTATAACAGAGTGGCAAGGGAGCTGTCTCAGATCTCTTTTGTTAAGGGCATTGGCCCATTTCTTGAAGGTTCCACTCTCATGACTTAATCACCCCCCAGTGGTAATTTCTAATAGCATCATGTTGGGTATTAGGATTTCAAATACGAATTTTGGAGGGACACAGACATTCAGTCCACAGCAATGAGACTTTGTAAGTTCTGCTCTATGCAAGCAGGAGATGTATGTTTACTTTACTGATGAAAGTAATAAAATATTACAGAGAAATTTGTTAAAAGTTTCCAAAGAGATGGTATAAAAGAAATCCCAAGGGAAACTGAGCATGGCATGTTATTCTATTGGGAACAAGGACACTATGAGAAGAGTTGAGGAGGCTCTGTCATGGTCTCAGATGTGCAGCCACGGCACAAACTTTTTCATAGTAAGAATTCTAAGTTTCCGTTTAAGATACAGTGTTTTGGAGGCACCTGGGTGGCTCAGTTGTTGAGCATCTGCCTTCAGCTTCAGGTCGTGATCCTGGGGTCCTGGGATGGAGTCCCGTATTGGGCTCCCCACAGGGAGCCTGCTTTTCCCTCTGCCTGTCTCTGCCTGTCTCTGCCTCTCTCTCTTTGCCTCTCATGAATAAATAAATAAATAAAATATTTTAAAAGAGTGTTTTCTGATAAATGCAGATATTTGGAAACACTCTGAATTCTAGAGATAAGCCAGAGACAAAAAGAAATTACAAAGAAAAGAACCTCAATATTAGCCCTCAGAGAGCTATAAGACTTCATCAACCTTTCTATGAGGAAAGATTAGAAAATACTATGCATTTATATGAAGAGAAGGTTTTAGTGTGAACAGAATTTGAAAACTGAGTCTCAACAATGAAGTCTCAACAATTTTATAATCCTATCTTAAACAAGATAGGATTATAAAATGTCATAATAACAAAACATCCTTCTAGAGGGTAGTTTTAAATAGCACAGCTTCCAGTGACTCTTGCACATTTCTAACCAAATGTCAGTTTGGGTGCTCAGTACCATCGCCAATCAGGGGAATTTGCTCACTCCTATCCCAGAAGGATTGATAATTGGTATAGTTTAAGGAGATAATCTCATCTCTCTCACTAATAGAGTTTGGACCAATTTGTTCTGAGGAAATTGCTGGATGTTTCAGAGTAAGAAAGTCCCTCCTGGCACTTGGAAAGCTCTCCAAGAAAATTTCTCTTTCCTCCTTTTGATTTTGTCATGAGATTGATGCTGGGGTCAGCTGCACATATTTTCATCTCTAGCTAACATATAGAAGAAAAGGACAAAATACATTAACTGTAAATAGAGCTGAGATCCTGGATTAAGCCAATTCTGAAATCTCTGGGTTTTCATTTTTGTGAGGAAATAATTGTTCTTGTTTAACCAATTTGAAGGTTATTTTATATTTCCTTCTTCCTATTGCCAACTGCCAAAAATATTGCAGGGTAGCTTATGAGTACCAAATGTGATAATAAAGGTAAAACAATTGTAGTAGTGCCAGACACATAATAAGCACTCAGTAATGGAGAAGATACACCTAATTAAATGGGCTACATTTCTATTAAACATTCAGGATTATTTCAATTCATGTTGATTGTACTTTTTAAGAATTTTCCTACTGGATAGTTTTGTATTGATGTGTAGATCAATATAATTCTAATGTACCTTATAGTGTGATGAAGATGAATTTGGAACAAATATGATGGTTTTGATGGCTATATTGGCTCTGAAATTTTATTTAAGAAATATTGCAATCTGAGCAATAGTAAGTCTTTTAATCTGTGAACATGACTCTCTTTCCATTTTTTTTAGGTCTGCAATTTCTTACAAGAAGATTTGGAGTTTTCAGTGCATAAATCATACATATCTTTTGTCAAATTTATTCTTAGTATTTTAATATATTTGCTGCTATTGTAAGAGGAAATATTTATTTAAATTTTATTTTCAAAATGTTCATTGCCAATACATAGGAAAATAATTTGTATTTTGATAATGTGACTAATACTGGCAAACTTGTTTACTAAAAGTTTTTCTGTGGATTCTTTGGAATTTTCTATATTCATGATTATACCACTTGAAAACAGATTTACTTCTTCCTTTCCAATTTAGATGGCTTTTCTTCCTTTATTTTGTCTAATTGCTCTGACTAGTACCTTCAGTACAATGTTGAATGGAAGAGGCAAGAGTAGATTTTTTTGGCTTATTCTTGGTAAAAGGGGAAAGCCTTCACTACATCACCATTAAGTGATATTAGCTGAAAAATTTGAGTAGATATCTTTTATCAGGTTAATAGTAGTCCCTTACATTCCTAGTTTCTTGAATTTTTTTTCATAAAAGTTTGTTTGACAATGTCAGATGTTTTTCCTGTATGCACTGAGATGATCATATGCTTACTTTTAATTTATTTGTATGGCATATTATATTGATTGGTTCTCATGTGCTAAACTAATCCTATAATTTTGGTATAGATACAAATTGGTCATGGTATATAAACATTTTTATGTGTTCTGGATTTGCTTGCTGGTAATTTATTAAAGGTTGATTTTTTTTCATCTAGTTATAAGTAATATATTTTTCTGTAATGTTTTCTTATAATGTATTTGGCTTTGGTATCAGAATGATGATAGCCTTATAGGATACATTAGGAAATACACTCCTCTGTTTCAGTTTTTGGAAAAATTTTATAAAGGATTGACAGGGTTTCTTTTTAAAACATCTTGTTGAATTTGCAAACAAAGCAGTATAACCCTAGGCTTTTCTTTTGGGAAATTTAAAATTATTAATTTAATCTCTTTACTAGTTATAGATCTATCCAAATATTGTATTTCTTTTTGAGACAGATTCAGTAGTGTTTACCTTTCTAGGAATGTGTTTATTAAATCTAGATGATCTCATTTAGTCATAAAATTATCCTTTTCCATTTTAAAATTGAATTAGACTACTTTGGAAATAAAATTTGCCACAAGGCTGCTCCTTGTTGTTGTTTGTTATTGTTTTTGTTGTTATGGTTGTTGCTGCTGCTACAGCTCTTTGCCTGTCTAGTGATTTTCCAAGATTAATTCAGTAAGATTCATATTCTTTTTCATGTGTAGCCAGTAAAGTTTCTCTTCAACCTGCTTGTCTGAGATTTCACCTGAATCAAAATTTCACTTTGAATCAAAAAGTTTCCCACCTTTGCCAAGAAGCTCTGGGTGTTGAGGCACACTTCAGTACTCTGGCAGTTTCTATGTCTGCCTTATCCCTTTTTTTCTCTGCTTATACACCTCAAGGTCTGTCAGAAATGAGAGAGTAGTGCCTCCTCAAGTCTTTCTGGTTATGCACACAATTCAGCACACGCATGTGACCTTCTATATTCCCAGAAATCTGGGAATATAGATTTTCAAAGCTCCATGTGGACATATTGTAATCAAGATCTTTTCTTTTCTTTTCTTTTCTTTTCTTTTCTTTTCTTTTCTTTTCTTTTCTTTTCTTTCTTTTTTCTTTTCTTTTCTTCTTTTCTTTTCTTTTCTTTTTTTCTTTTTTCTTTCTTTTCTTTTCTTTTCTTTTCTTTCTTTCTTTCTTTTTTTCTTTATTTCTTTTCTTTTTTAATTTTCTTTTCTTTCTCTTCCTTGCCTTGCCTTGCCTCGCCTCGCCTCGCCTCACCTCGCCTCTCCTTTTCTCTTCTCTTTTCTGTTCCGTTCTGTTCCAGCTAGTCTCTTGAGTAACACAATTGATAATATTGCCTCAGACAGCTGTACTGTTTATTGATAACTGCTGATTATTTTGTGAAAATTTCATAGGGTTTTCCCCACTGAAAAAATTCTAAGTCAGATTTAGTAAAGAATTAGCTCTGTTAATTGGGTTATTCCACGGAATTTTTAAGCAAATAGAGAGAACATTATTTGAACAATTCAGGAAAACTTCCAACCCTTTTTGGCTTCTCCAGAGGTCCTACGTTGCTGATTTTTAAGGATACTATGGAACTCCTGGTGAAAGTTGGATGGAAAGAGACTGAGTTAAAATATCACAAATCTTGCTGCAATTACTGAAGATTACTAAGATTATTATTATTTAGATTCAACCATTTTCTTGAATGAATGTTATTCAGATTTTTGTTAAGCATTTGGTTAATTCCTAGAATTCTGGAAGAATTGTTTTTGACAATATTTGTCAGTACTCTTACTGTTTTTATGAAGGACATCATTTTTGTTGGTCCTTCCTCTGACAATCCAGAAACACTCCCCTTTCTTGAATCTTCTGAATTTATAACAAATATGTTATCTATGGTTTTTTAATGATCAATAGATAATTAAATTATAAGTGTGCTGGTTAAGTAAGAAAACATTTCAGAATGGCCATTTAGCATTTTATATATGCTATTAGGCCAAACACTCACATCCATATTACTTCTATGAAGATTATACAAATTAATATTTATAAATTGAAACTACATGGCATAAAGGAAAATGAAGGTCTAACAAAATTTTTGTCTAGTTGTCATTGGAATATATCAATTTCCAGGATTGGCCAAGAGAGATTTAATTATAAGTGAAAGAAACATATTAAACTTGAAAATTTTTTTCACATACTGCATTTGGTATATATTTTCCCCCAGTGACATTCAGATAGAGCTTGAATGGCCAATAATCTAATTAATATGCTTAGGACATCATAATAAAATATAAAGCAATATATTTTTAATCATAAGAATTGATTGTCCTTTTGCTATTTCATGCACCTATCTTATTATTTTGTATTATTTTCTACTGTGGATAGGGAGTTGGTGGAGTAATATAATTTTTTCATTGTGTAGAGATTTGAATATCCTCTAGGCCTGCTCTATTGATTATAGCTTGGAAGATATTTATAATTTGGAGCTTATTCCTAAAATAAAAATGAGAAAGCCTTGATCCTGAATTCATGAGAAGTTTTCTCTACACTTATATGCCCTACCAATGTCACCTGAAATACTCTGTTTTCGGATTCATATAAAACTAATTTTAATCAGAGCATTTTTCAATTTTAAAAATATAAAATATGTAAAATGTACATATTAAACATAACATGTGTCTTTTTTCATAAAACAAGAGTTACTGTTGATTATAAGAGAAAGAAGGAAAGAAAAAAGTTAAAACCAAAAGGAAAGAAAAAATGTATTTCATAAAATAACCCATTACATAATTCTATTTTCAAAGGAAAGTTGCATTTATGTTTAAAGTAGAAAGTGCCTACAGTTAGTAGGTGCTTTAGAAATATAGGTCATAACAAGTATTTCCCATTATATCACTAAAGGCTTGGAAGTAATATTAAATTTTCTTTATAAAAAAGCTATTTTGTTTTGTAACTCTACTAGATGCCCTAAAGCATCTATATACACAAGAATGTGTTTACAAACATAGATTTCTTTAAAAACAATGAATACTCAGGGTGCCTGGCTGGCTCAGTCAATAGAGCATGTAACTCTTGACATAAGGGTCCTGAGTTTGAGGCATAGAGCCTATTTTGTTTATTTTCTAAATAAATAATTTGTTTATTTTATTTGTTTTATAAGTAAATAATTTGTTTATTTTATTTATTTATTTGAGAGAGAGAGAGAGAACATGAACAGAGGGAGGGGCAAAGGGAGAGGGAGAGGGAGAAGCAGACTCCTGCCTGAGCAGGTTATGCATCTCAGGGCTCCATCCCAGGACCCTGGGATTATGACCTAAACTGAAGGCAGACGCTTAATGTTCTGAGCCACCCAAGCATCCTATGGAGCCTATTTGAAAAAAAAAAAAAAAAAAAAAAAGAAATAAAAGAGAAAAAAAGAAAGCAATGAATGTTCTCAAACTTCTTTCTTTTTTTTTAATAGATCAACATCTTACGCTTTATAATACACTCACATTTATACACAAATTTCATGTTTACAAGTACAAAAGGCAAAAGACCCTCCAAGAATCGAAGTAAATGCATCAGTAACTACATTCAATAGTGTTAAAACTGTTGTCCCACTCTCCCATTTTCCCAAACCTAGAAGGAAATTGTAACAGCCGTTGCACTCACGGACATCATTTTCAGAAGTTGGAGATCGTGTGTAGTTTGGCACACGTCTGGGTTTCTACAGAGCTAAACTGAGAGTCTATTGTGTTCCAGGCTAAATCAGCCAGAAGAAAGTCATCCATTGCTGTTTGAGTTTCGTTGCTGGTGAAGAACAAGCTCCCCAGGGTTTCGAAGACGGAATTCATTGTGTTTCTGTACTGTTCAACTGAACTTTGCTCTCTACAGTAGAGATATATAAAAATATACAGTAGGTATATTTTTAGCAGCGGAGATTCCTTCAGTTTGGGTCTCTGTGTCAGATGAATCAGTACTCATGGAAAAGCTGGAGTGTTTCAGAATACTTCCCAGAGGCAGATGGGGGCTACTGTCTAAAAAGAAGTTTAAGTCTGTCTGTGTCTGTGGGTCAAACATTTCAAGGCCTAAAAAGTTAGAATCTCCCCTACAACTATAGGACTGAGCACGGGTGTCTGCAAGGAAGAAGTCCGTTTGGGTTTCTATGTCCAGCGATTCCAAGACAGGCTCAGTGGTCATGGTGTTAAGCTCACTCTCTTTGGTTTGAGTCTGGATATTTGAGGCCGACAAGAACTCTTCAATATCAAAACTCATTGCAGGATTCTGGGTAGGGCCAGATGGAAGCTGGGGGTCAGGTCCAGTACTCGTGTCAGACAAAAGACTATGATTGTCCAGTGTCTGACTGAGCAGATTACTTGACAAGATGTTTCCTAATCACTTAATAAATCTATAGTTTGGGTCTGATTATCTGTCATGTTCTGTGAAGGAAGCATACTGTGCTGTGCGCTGAAGTTTATAATTGGTGCAGATTTCTCAAGATCTTGATTTAAAGTGTTAGGGTGGTTCTGAGGTAACAAATCATGAGTGACAGTTTCTGCTACTAAGCTGCTGCCTATAATTCTGTCTGTAGAAACACCATAGGATGGATGGACGCTCTCAAAAATGTCTCCATGCATTACAGGTTGGTCCATCTGTACTTAGTTATCTGTCAGATTCTGCACTCCACTGGTCTGGGTTTCTCTGGAGATCCCACCTGACTGGTAACAGGCATCTATAAATGCATCAGTCTGAGCAGCTATGGATGAGGTCACCTTAGAACTGGGCAAAAACGTTTGCATATGAACGCTATGGGAAGGGAGACTTGAGAACCAAATGTCAAATCTTCTTGAAAACAAGAAGGTACAGAGGAATAGGGCCCGCCCACTATGTGGAAGGTAGGAAGTGCGGTGTGGTGTAAGACAGGTCCGTCTGTATGTTGATGGAAGAAATGCTGTTCTTCTGACAGGTGTTCCCTAGTTCTTGTGAAGGATCAGACAGGCTCTTACCCAAGTTCACTTGAACACCTGTACTAATTGGCTTCATAGCCACAGGACTTACAATTTTTGAAAGAGGGAGACTCTCTTTAAGACAGGCAGCCTCTGAATCTAGGCCAAGGATGAGGGTTCCTACTGACAAGGGCAGTATGTACACAGCACCTGGGGCAGAACCTTGATGATCGACACCCAACACCACAGGCTGAGCCCAGGAGTCGGCTGTAGGCACGAAGACAGGCACGGGAGAAAACTGCATAACAGGAAGTTTCATCAGAGCCACTTTGGGCTTGGGTAAAAGCAACTTCTGAGAGTATCTTGGAGGTGGTGTGAAAGTCTGCTTTCTGGCATTAGAGTTGCAAGAGTCTTCAAAAGATGCAACCAGCTTTATTTCTGAAGTTTCCAGTTCCTGAGTGTCTGGTTTGGGAACTGGTTGGGTGCTTAGGGACTCAGTGGTCTTACTGGACAACTTCTGGCTGTGCAGGCAGCTGTTTTCCTTTTTTTACTCGGTAGATCCCTGTGCTCTGCTGGGATCTCATGTGCAGTGCGGTAGATGTGGGACTGTAAAGCAGTTCTACTGGCATAGAGACAGCCGCGTGTGCACTGGAAGGTCTTGCCACAATCCTATGCATGCCTTTCAAGTCCCATTCTGTGCCATAGGAATTGCTGCACTTACTGCATTTATGCTTCTTTTCAGCATGCATTTTCATAAAGTGCTGTTTTACGAGAGAAAATGGTCTGTCAGGGCTTCTAGGGCATCCTTCAATTGGACAACAGTAGAATTTTGGTACGGCTTTCAAGTCTTTATTTATTTATTTATTTATTTATTTATTTATTTATTTATTTATTATTAGAGTTCAATTTGCCAACATATAGCATAACACCCAGTGCTCATTCCGTCAAGTGCCCACCTCAGTGCCCGTAACCCAGTCACCCTCACCCCCCGCCCACTTCCCTTTCTACCACCCCTTGTTCATTTCCCAGAGTTAGGAGTCTCTCATGTTCTGTCTCCCTTTCTGATATTTCCCACTCATTTTTTCTCCTTTCCCCTTTATTCCCTGTTACTATTTTTTATATTCCCCAAATGAAAGAGACCATATAATGCTTGTCCTTCTCCGATTGACTTACTTCACTCAGCATAATACCCTCCAGTTCCATCCACGTTGAAGCAAATGGTGGGTATTTGTCATTTCTAATGGCTGAGGAATATTCCATTGTATACATAAACCACATCTTCTTTATCCATTCATCTTTCTATGGACACCGAGGCTCCTTCCACAGTTTGGCTATTGTGGACATTGCTGCTGCTATAAACATCGGGGTGCAGGTGTCCCAGCGTTTCATTGCATCTGTATCTTTGGGGTAAATCCCCAACAGTGCAATTGCTGGGTCGTGGGGCAGGTCTATTTTTAACCCTTTGAGGAACCTCCACACAGTTTTCCAGAGTGGCTGCACCAGTTCACATTCTCACCAACAGTGCAAGAGGGTTCCCATTTCTCCGCATCCTCTCCAACATTTGTGGTTTCCTGCCTTGTTAATTTTCCCCATTCTCACTGGTGTGAGGTGGGTATCTCCTTGTGGTTTTGATTTGTATTTCCCTGATGGCAAGTGATGCGGAGCATTTTCTCATGTGCTTGAAAATGGATGAAAGATCTAAATGTGAGACAAGATTCCATCAAAATCCTAGAGGAGAACACAGGCAACACCCTTTTTGAACTTGGCCACAGTAACTTCTTGCAAGATACATCCATGAAGGCAAAAAAAACAAAAGCAAAAATGAACTATTGGGACTTCATCAAGATAAGAAGCTTTTGCACAGCAAAGGATACAGTCAACAAAACTAAAAGACAACCTACAGAATGGGAGAAGATATTTGCAAATGACATATCAGATAAAGGGCTAGTTTCCAAGATCTATAAAGAACTTATTAAACTCAACAGCAAAGAAACAAACAATCCAATCATGAAATGGGCAAAAGACATGAAGAGAAATCTCACAGAGGAAGACGTAGACATGGCCAACAAGTCTTTTCTTATTGTTGGATTAACTATGCCATCCTGCAGGCGGTGGCTCTTGACCAGGTGCATGTTGAGCACTGGGCTGTTGGGCAGGATCTTACCGCAGCCCCGCACCCTGCACAGGATGTCGGTCCCACCGCCCGGGACAGCTCGCCCACCCATGGCTGGACGTTCGGGAGCCCTAGAGGCCGTCGGGACGGTCGGGGCGCCTGAGGCCAGAGCTGCGGGCCCCACTGCCACCCCCTCAGAGGCCACCGTGGCTCCTGTGCAGCAGAAGGACCAAGGGACCTCAAGCTTGCTTTCTTTCTTTCTTTCTTTCTTTCTTTCTTTCTTTCTTTTTCTTTTTCTTTCTTCTTTTTCTTTCTTTAAGTGGTGGGGAGGGAGAGGAAGAGAGAAAATCTTAAAGGCTCCACGCTCAGCTTGGAGCTGGATGTGAGGCTCCATCTTACAACCCTGAGACCATGACCTGAGCCAAAATCAAGAGTAGAAGGCTTAACCAACTGAGCCACCCAGGGGTCCTGCTCATGAAATGTTTTACCATTTTAACCATTACCCTGGTAGTTCTTATATTAATAGCAATGAGGAATTAGCAGTTTGTTACTCCATTAAATAGATGTCACTTTCTTGATGTTTTAAAATAATTGTTCATGTACGCATTTCAAAAATAAAAGCATGCTAAGAAAGCAAATATAGGGGGTTCTGGGTAGCTCAGTCTGTTGTTAAGCCTCCAGTTCTTGGTTTCAACTCAAGTCCCGATCTCAGGGTTGTGGGATCAAGCCCTACATGGAGCCCCTCCTGGGTCTCTGTGTTGGATGGAGTCAGCTTGAATTTCTCTCTCTCCCTCTGCCACTTCCTGCCTCTCTCTCTCTCTCTCTCAAAAATAAATAAATAAATAAATAAATAAATAAATAAATAAATAAAGTAACAACATGAATTTATTTGAAAATTGGTTGAAAGTAATACTTATAAGTGAGAAACTCTCTTGCCTATATTAAAATATTTTCTGATTCATCTTAGATTTCTTCTTCTTTTTATATGTCTTCACATATAATTTTTATTCTATGAATTGATTACATTGTTATTGAAAAAAGTTCAAATTCTATGAAACACAAAATTGAATATTAAGTAAATCAGGGTAAAATTAAATTTGCACAAATTCAAGCACATACTTACTATTTCAACAACTCTAAATCAGTTAGTTGAAAACAAAATTTTAGTCAAATATGCACAGTTTTTATCTTTCTTTATATGACAGAAACCATCTGGGATATTGGCATAGTATGGATAATGGTTCACATTTTCAGTTTTCATCCAGATGTTGGCAATAGTTAATGCATAGCCTTTGAGTGTTTGGCAAATTATAGTTATTAGAAATAGTGTTAGCCTTGTTATACTTTGTGGAACATATTTATTCAACCTTTTAGTCACCTAGTATTTCAGAATTTGTAAAATTATATAAAAATTATTTTAAGAAAGCTATACAGCAGATAAATTTAAGTTCATATCCTGCATAGCACATTAGATATTTTACATATGTGACATTGTAATTTTATTGCAAATTCCTCATTCTCAATTAATTTTCAGCATGACAAACTGAGACATAGCTAGTCAGATCCCGCTGGGCTCATTATTCATTTTGTTCAGCAGCCCTGCAGGGCTGATCTGAACTTAAAGATCACACTGGCTTTAAATAGAATTTCACAGAAGACTAAATGAAATGAAAGAAAATAGAGAAAAGATCCTTGCACAGTCTATGTATGATGCTCAAAGAATAATAATTTTTATTCTAGTAAATTATTGTTTTTTATTCCAATATCTTAAATAAAAATCTATTTTCCCAGGCTTAAATTTGATGGTTGAAATTCCAAAGTTTCAACTGCCCCATTTTTTTGTAGTTTAACATTTCTTTTGTGGGATAAATTTGTACAAATAGATTTTAAAAACTTTAATTGATTATTCTTAAAAGCTTAACTATTATGGCATAATTTTAGAATATTAGAAAAGGCTTTAAAATAAACGTATCTAATCCCTACACTTCTTTTTCTTTCTTTCTTTCTTTCTTTCTTTCTTCTTTCTTTCTTTCTTTCTTTCTTTCTTCTTTCTTTTTCTTTCTTTCTTTCTTTCTTTTTCTTTCTTTCTTTTTTCTTTCTTTCTTTCTTTCTTCTTTCTTTCTTTCTTTCTTTCTTTCTTTCTTTCTTTCTTTCTTGATTTTATTTATTTGAGAGAGAATAGAGTGAGAGAAAGAGAGTGGAGGAAGAGGGAGAGAGCATGAGTGGGGATGAGGGACAGAGGGAACAGAGGAAGAGGGACAAGCAGACTCCTCCCTGAGCAGGGAGTTGGTGCAGGACTGGATCCCGGGACCCTGAGAATCATGATCTGAGCTTAAGGCAGATGCTTAACCAACTGAGCCACCCAAGCAACCCTGAATCCCTACATTTAGAAGAGAACTGTGATACCCATATTTTAAATAACTTACTTTTTTAATGGGATATTTTCAATAGATATTTCTTCTCTCCAAACAATTAATTATCAAAGTCAATGCAATAACACAACTTTTTTTTTAGAGGAGGGAAGGGCAAGGGGAGAGGGAGAGAGAGAATCTTAAGCAGGTTCCATGCCCATTGCAGAGCCCCAAGCAGCTAATATCAGGACCCTGAGATCATGACCTGAGCCAAAATCAAGAGACAGATGCTTAACTGATAGAGCCATTCAGGCCCAACACAACATTTTTTATCAAAACTACTATTGACATTTCTATATTATTCTGTGCTCACCACAAGTGCCCCTACCATCTGATATCATACAATGCTATTATAGTAACATTGACTATACTCTTTGTTGTGTCTTTTATCCCCGTGACTTATTCTATAACTGTACCTCTTACTCCCCTTCACTTATCATGCCCATCTCCCACCCACTCCTCTCTGGCAACCATTAGTTTGTTTTCAGCATTTATGTCAGATTCTGCTGAAAATCTAGCCTATTTAGAGTAAATGACTCAATCTATGGCTGAAGGCTTATTTGTTAAACCAAAATGTATGATAATTTATGAAACCTCAGAATAATCACTTTCCTGCCACAAAGCATAGTCCTTTTATGGAAAACATCACCTTACCAAAAACAAGCAAAAACCTGTCATTTAATGTAGACAGATTTTAAGAATTCCACAAAAATATCAAATGGCTTATAAAGTTATTGAGACATGAAAAAAAATCACAGACTCTAAAATGAAAAGAAAACTGCAAAAGTGAAAACAATGATTGCAACTTAAAAACATCTGTATGCCCTCTAAATTTTAACACTAAATATAGATTTAATATCCATAAAATTTTATATGGATAATATAGTATGGATCAGGCTTCTTAAGTAGATGATAGGAAAAATATTAAACATTATCAGCTATGTACAAATCAGTGTGAATTAGTCTATCAAAATCTATTAATGACAAATCAAGAGCTTATGACTAATAAATGGATCTAAATTGAGGACAGTAATACTTCAGATGAAGAAAGGATCAAATAATGACAAAACAGAAATGAGGGAAAAAAAACAAAATCACAACTTTGCTAAAGTCTAGAGCCAAATGTTATGACCATGCGTCCTTTAAAATATAGTAAATTTATGAAAAAAAATGTGTCTTATTTAGAGGGTTAACAAGGAAGGGGTAGTTAACTGTATTTTTCAAATGTTCTAAAATAGAATTTGGAAATGAAAAATACCTTAATAACATAGAAATATTTCATTATTATGTATCTTGCCATCAGCCAGGTAACTTAAATCATAGGATTAGATAATGTTAACAGAACAAATAATATCTTATAAAATGGAACTGATCTGGCCACCCTCATTGCTTTCCAGTATACTTGATTGGAATTGATTATGAACTAGGCCATACAGAAAATAGTTGCATAAAATAAGGCATTGTTCTCTGACCCTAATGGAGTAAAAATGGCCAATACAGAGCAACTCACAAAGCACATAATAAAAACACATGCAAATGATCCATGGCATAGAAGGAAATTAAAGTGGATTACAGAAAAAAAAAACACAGAACTGATAAAAAGACTATGAAAAATTTCAAAATAATCCAAGTAACATCATAAAAAAACAAAATATTACTTGGAATAAATGTATACCTTCTTGTATACTAAACACTGGAGTTCTTCAAGAAGGAAAAATGGGGTCCTATTATCAGATAAATTTCTCTATGGTGTTAGAAGTCTTTCCTATTAAACTATTTAAAGAACTCCAAAGTAAACTATTTAAAGAATTCCATAAACATAGTATTACACTTGAAATGACTTGCTATTAAACTACTTAATAAAGAGGCTATTTTAGTAGTTTATTTTATAATTAGATGTGTGAGAAAACCAAATTATTGTAATGGTTATTTGGAGTTACTAAATTGTGTGATGTTCATTGTGCACCAGTGCATAACCAAAAGACCGTTATTTTTTCCCCATTTCTCTCCTATTCAATCATTTGCCAAAATTATTATGAAGAAGTTAATTTAGTGAATCATAAAATCTTATGTATACCGATGCCCCAAATATGTAAAATATTATGACATTTACAGTGGAGAAAATGTTGAAATGGTTTAAATAATATCCACAAGTTTTAAAATTTGCCTTATTTGTGTCTGCATTTACTTATAATCTCAAACTACCATGGACCTACTTCTCAGTCTTGAATCTTTTTCTTTTAATGGGTCAGAATTTTTTTTAATAGTTCAAAGATAAAGGAAAAGATGTTGGAGGTCTTCGTGGAACAAGTGGTCCTTGGAAGACCCAGTGGGAACAAGAAGTGGAAACAGATTATATGGAAAAAGTGTTTAAAGTGATTGCAAATAGAAAAAAAAGTCTTCTCCCAAGGTGATTCTTTCTGCCTATGTTCCTTGGAAGGTTTCCCAGAAAGGTGGAGCTGAAAATATCCCATACTACTCTATTGTGTTGCACGTACTAGTGGTAGAAAGGCTGAATGTCATTTACTAGCCATGAAACGGAATAGAATCCTAAATATTTATAAAGATCTAGTGAAGACAATGAAGTTAAATAAATAAATAAAAAGTTTCATAATAAGATATTGAGGAGTAAGGAAAATGAAATATCAGTGATTACAAATGTGGTGAATTTGTTTTGCATATTGAAAATATACAAGCAGAAGAACCACTTAATATATGACTTGGCTAATAAAAATTATATAGAGGGGTTAAGTACATTGCCCAAGATTATATAAATAAGAGATTGCCAAAACAGGATTTGAACCTATGGAGTTCATGTTCACAATGCAAGCTCTTAATAATTTTGTATCGCTTCAGTAATCAGACCCATTATTCCTATTACCATATTTCAAAAGTGTGGAAAAAATAGTTATCAGCATCATGGAATTGATGCAGTGACTGCAGAGATTAGATAGAAGGAAATAATGAATATTTTTCCTCTTTTATGAAACATTAAGATAGAATTATCTCTATTCCTCAACTGTTAATTGAACAAAAACATGCTGTAATGCTAGGTCATATCATCTTATTAAGATTACTAGAATTCCATCTCTATTTCTAAATTCTTCATTCTCTCATTTAAAAATGCACATGATAGTAAAATATAGAACATCCAAAAAGAAAACTCATGATAGTTTTATCAACTAGTTTTACACTGATATCTAATAAATTCCTTCTATGCTAAATGTAACTAGGTCAAGTTTGGATATGTGATCCACCTTAGCATTAGAAATAAAGATTATCAACTACTAAAATCAGGTCAGTGTGCATTCCTAAGGAAGATTGACAGAATCTAAAATAGTTGTAAAGATCAAGAGATTACAGATTTAGTTTAGCTTTTCTATGGAAATGGATGCATACACTGCAACCATCACTTCTCTGTAGAAGTATGTATTGTTAGACATAATTTTCACATCATAAATCAGTTCGGCAATATTTTTTATTTTAATATAATTAATTGAGGACATTTCAGATCTTCAATTTTATGTGCTGGTTGAGATTAAATAATAAACACAGTAAATGCCTTGTTTATGTACTAGCTGTCAATAAGAAAGAAACTCATTGGACCAAAAAAGCAATAATTTATTTAAAAAAGTAAAAAATTTGTAAAGAAATATTATTTAATGTATTTACAATAACTGAAGAATATGTTTTACTGAAGGAAGCTTTAATATGGCATTTTCAAAATGCCAAAAACACTGTTCTAAAGAAACCAACTTTATTCAAATGTTGTGTTAATCCTTATCCTTGCCTAATACTTTAAGCAAGGAAAGCTAATCTGGATTTATGTCATCTGAATAATGTCCTATATCCAAACATGATGTAATCTCTCATTTCTTCTACTTGAAATCTCTGTTTCCTTTTTCCTTTGCTCCCAGCTGTCTTCTGTTGTCTTTCCATAAATTCCATTTACTGCATTTAAATAAAAAAATCAGGGAAAGAAGATAAATAACTAACACACAACAATTTAAATCACAGTGGTTCATCACTGAACATTTATTCGAAAGGCCTTCCTTTGAATTTTTAAATACTCATTTCTGAATATTGTTTAAGAAGCTTCTGAAGCATAGTGTAGTAAATAATTTTTTAAGTATGACATATAAAAATTTAAAAACACGTAATTATCTTGAATAATATTTAGCAATACTATGTTCTTTAGTCACTATTTTGCTTAAATTCTGATTTATGCATTTTCACAGAGTTTAGCTATTTAACTAGGGATGAGAAGTTACAGACTTTTGAGAACTCATTATTATCATTATTAATTTGGTTTAAACTGAATAGAACCATACAGAGACATCATACTATGATATTTACGTCTGTTTCTTATTAAGCTTTCCTGTATTTTCAGATCCTTATTTAATGCCAGAGAAGGGAGCACTTTCTACTTTCTCATAAATAGTATGCAAATTCATCAACTTTATGACATTTGAAAATTTATTAGCTTAAAATTCTAAGTCACTTTTCTTTCTCACCCTTCTATAAACTCTACTATAGAATAAAACAAATTTAGAACATTTCAAAAACATGTATGAAGCATACTTAAATGCATATGATTGAAGTAATAATGTTACATAAGTTTTCAAATATGATATTGGTATCTTAAGAATATTTTTCTTTCAATACCATTTTGTTAATTAAAATGGGTATATTTGCTAATTGGTATATACATTATTAGATATAGTAAATCCAGCATTTTATAAAATTATGGAGTCTACATTTGATGGATACAATAAGGTTTTTGTTGATATTTTGAGACCAATAATACTACTTTATGATCAATGCCTCTATGCTATTTTCTCAAAAGATTCCATAGAAGGGTTGGTGTCTGGGTCACAGACTTCATTAGCCTATTACAAAATGTGCTATCAATTTAGATAAAATCAAAGAAGTCTGTGTTCGATATGATTAGTATGAATTATAATTCCTTTCTTTGTAATGAATATCTCTTATTTTTAATATTCTATGTATCCTAATTTTCTGGGCATGGAAAGAGTAAATCACACTTGAAAAATATATAAATTCAGTTTTTTCCTATAAGAATAGTCAGATGACTATTCAGAGTACCCATGCAATAGAAAAATATTTCCATGGTTTTATCACATAATTATTGTAATCTAATTTTTTTTGGGGGGGGGAGGAAGTGTTAAAAGTCATGGTCCAGGAGTTCCCTTTATGTGTGAGAACTGCTCACAATAGGACTGTAAGTATTAGAAGCTACCGATGAAGTGAAGGGAAATAATTAAAATTAAACAGAACAAAATAAAATTTCTAGCAACTGCTTCAACCAGCATACATGAAACACATTGAGTAGTAACTCATCAAGATGAATATATTAAATATATGTAATTTTTGTGTGTCAATTTATATCTCAACACAGCTAAAAACAAGTTAAAATACAATCTATATTGCAATTAAATATTTTAAAAAACACATTGTTTAATAACGAAATCATCCTTTTGTGTATTCTGGTCCATTGAAGCTTATACACCCCATTTTAGCCAATGAAATTTGAGAGATGTTTGTTCTTAGTTTCTGAGAATCATTTCCCTCAATCTCAAGGGAGAAGGACCAAAAGTTTGTCCATCTATCTCCAGGGTTGAACAATGAAGCTCGTACCTTAATAGCTATTATAAACATTGACTTATAAATAAGTTAGTATATTATCGAACTAAACCCTTTAAAGGGCAAAGAAAAGAAATCTAAAGAATCTTGTTTCTTGATAAAATCAACATTCTTAAATTTAGGGGTGTGTGTGTTGTGTGTGTGTGTGTGTACGTGTATGTGCGTGTGCGCGTAGAATGTTAACAGTCTTTTCCCAGGAGTTTCCACTGTCTATAGGAGGATCTGCTCGCATTAGCACTTCAAGTATTAGAAACCACAGACAAAGCTGAGTATGGTCGAACTTCGGGGCATAACTAAACAAAACAAAAAATAATATATTTTTAAAACCCAGCTTTATATGATGAATTTTCCTATGGCATAATGTCTGTATTGTTTCATAGGAAAAATTAAAACATAAAATCCTCTAAAGTTTTACATAGTGATCAGAGGAACCAAAAATTACTAGTTGCATTAATAATAATAAAGAGAAGGAATTATCAAATGTGACATGTGCAATGCTTAGGTTTAATTTTACTTATAGTTGTTTTATCAGTTAATATGTTATGAACTTATGCTTTGAAAGTATTGACTATTAAAAGTCTCCAAAGGAAGAGATCTTGTAAAAAAAATAGTTGCAGCCAGTTTAAAAAATAATTTTCCATTTTCTTGTAAATTTATATGAATATATTATTTAACTTTTAAGGTTTTTTTCTGGGTCTGGTATAACAAGTAGCTTAAGGAAGATGCTAAAGACAGGAAGGACATAAAAGTGGCACATGTAGAGGAAATGATAATGTATTTAAGCACAAACACATAAATTGATTTAAAGTGCAATTAAAAAATACAAATACAAGGATAAATTTGGATACCTATAATTCTCATTAGAAGGTGAATGTTGTCCCAAATTTATAGACAAATTATTGAGTCCGGAGAGGTCACATAATCTAGTTTGAAATGGGGCAAGCCACTGGTGGAAAAAAAAATATTGACTGGAAATAGATATGCAAGTACTATTGATACTGTGATATTGTTTTGAAATAGTAATCTTTAACCTTTTAAACCTCAGGCCTATGTAGAAATGGCTTAAGTTTTGTTTTTAGAGAATGCCCTTAATAAAATACACACATACACACAATCCTTTTAGATTAATCTTATGGTTTTGAACTGTCCAAAACACTTGAGATAACTTTGGTTAAAAGTGATAAATTTAGTGACAGAAAAATTTTAAAAATAAGTCATTAAAGAACACAAAATTGTAAATTAACACATTTTAAAAACTTGTGGTCAAGATATATTAATTTATGATTAATATTTTGATTTTTTGCATTGATATTATACCCATGTTTGCTTAACCTAATGATTTGAAAATATAAACCATGCACTCAACTGAAAAAGAAATTGCAAAGTGAGAACAGGGTATGTCTTTACTTTATGCAACAATATCATTAATGATTAACAGAAATGGAAGAGTTTAAAAATACATGAATCAATCTCCACTATATTTGATGGAAAGCAGTGTGTGTGTGTGTGTGTGTGTGTATGTTTTCTTAGAATGGATTTTTCTTCTGATATTACCCATGGAAGTAATGCTTGTCACATAAAATTTCATCAGAAAAAACTGGCATATATAGACAAGGGAAGTCATATACAGTTCCGTTTTCTGTCACATGTTCAAAAGCCTGATATATCAAAAAAAGATAGATTCACAAAATTTTCTTTTCTGCTTCCGTATCTGTTTTTTGTTATTATGATATTTTTTATTGTGCTATTTCTAAAACTACCCATAAGTTTAGCTACATCTCACATAATTTACAGCTGCATAATTAATATACTTATACAGTTATGTTAAATCTGCATTCCCATTCACATGATTTGGTATTATAAAAAAATATATATTTATTATTATTAACCAAAATGTGCATTCCTATTCACATGATTTGGTATTATTCTTATAATATATACATATAATATATACACATATATATTTATTATTATTAACTAAAATCTTTCCTGTATTTAGAATATCTAGAAAGTGTTTTCTGGATCACTTTTGTTTTATAATATTTTAATATTTTTTTCTTTTTGTTAAGGTTTTATTTATTTATTCATGAGAGACACAGAGAGAGAGGCAGAGACACAGGCAGAGGGAGAGGCAGGCTCCATGCAGGGAGTTGGATCCCAGGACTCCAGGACCACACCCTGAGCTGAAGGCAGACGCTCAACAGCTGAGCCACCCAGGCATCCCTTAAATTTTTCTTAAAAGCATTTTTAGTTTTAACTGCATTCTATCTCTAATTAATTCCAAGAGTAAATTCCATGTGGCTCAATTAGAAGGCATTTGTCTTTTTCCTGGTAAACATATATTAAGGAAGAAGTAAGTGTTGATAATTATTAGTTTGCTCATATTAAAATGTCACTATCATTTATTACATTTTAAAAACAAATTTATATTTGTGGATACTGCAACAGGAAAATGCATTTTTGAATAAAATATTAATTCAAGTTCTTACACTGTTTTGGTATTTAGGATAATCAACAATATCAATGCCTTAATTTGCAAAAGTTAGTTTATTTTGGATCCCCTTCAAAATACTGTTTTGTTTTGTTTTGTTTTTCATGTTTTTGTCACTAGCATGAAGTTATAGGTTGTAACAAAGCAAAGTCAGTCTCAGTACTTTACCAAAGTCATAGATAATGTCTTGGACAGAGGGTTGGAAACTTCAGTAAACTGGTTCTAGAGTATGTGGCCATAACAAATGTGCACTGTATATTGCCTCTTTTTATATGTGCATATTCCTGTTTAATGTGAGAGGGAGTTAGACTGAATTGTCTCAGTTCGGTAAGTTGTTTTAATGTAATGGAAATAAGAAGATGTAATTTTTAAAAAAAAATTTAAACTTTTTTTTAAAGATTTCATTTATTTATTCATGAGAGACAGAGAGAGAAAGAGAGGCAGAGACACAGGTAGAGGGAGAAGCAGGCTCCATGCAGGGAGCCTGACATGGACTCCATCCTGGGTCTCCAGGATTAGGCCCTGGGCCAAAGGCAGTGCTAAACCTCTGAGCCATCTGGGCTGCCCAAGAAGATGTAAATATTAACACTGTTATATGCAAGTTTATTTATAAAACTCGGTTATTTTCAAGAGTTTATGAACTATGGGTATGTTGAACAAATCTTGCCTGCAACTGATTTTGTTTAAAAAAAAAAAAAAGGAAGAGTAGTGAACCCATTCATTTGCTCTTGTTTATATCTGCTTTCCTACTTCAATAGCAGTGTTGAATAGTGGCCAAAAAAGACCATATAGCTCCCAAAATCTAAGACATTTACTTTCTGCCCATTTACTGGAAAAGTTTGTAAACTTCTGTGTTCTAAATTAATGGACTTGATTCTTTTTTCTACTAGATTATTGAGGAAATGTCCATTCCCATTCCAACCCTAATTGGATTTTTGCTTTTATCTTGAACTCTTTGATTAAGATGTTATTTATCAAAATTTAATTGCTATAAATTTCCTAAAGATATAAATGTGTTTTTCCTAATGTCTTATTTATTTTTAATTTTTTTGTTTTATTCCCTGATGCTTCAAATTACAGCTAGTTAACATTTTAATAGCTTTTAAAAAAAATTCATCTGTTTGCTATTTTGCCTATTTTGATAACAGGGATTATTAGTATAGCTAATATGAATATATGCCTTGACTTGTTTTGTCGGTTTGTGTTTCAAACAATGACAGTGATACTAAATTAAAGAAATGTCATTTTTATGGATAGAAGTAGGTAATTGTTCAGCACTTTGCCAGACCAAAACATTGCACAAATTTAGTTTTGTCTTTAAAGCATTTAGTTCAGACCAACCAAAAAAATGGCAATGAGAAAACATACAAGTTTTATTTGCCATAAAATAATGATAGATTAACTTCTTTTATAGGAACACACACACACACACACACACGCAACATACAGAAATGCCTGTGGGAATCCTTTGAGAATATCCTATTGTGGGAGTTATTACTTTGTATAACTATAGCAAATGTATGATTTTTGGAAAACTTTTGGCCACTTGCCAATAACATGCACTCTTCTATTCACCATTCCAAATCAGCTATCTAACATATATTTGTAATTCTCTTACCCCTTCTATAACTAATAATTTCCTGTAAAAGACATAGGTTTAGTTTATTACAGAAAATTCAAGATGAAGAATGTTTTTGTCAGGGATACAAAAGCTAATTTTGGAACTGTTGGATTTTACAGTAAACATTCAAATGAAGATATTCTTTGATTGGATATTGAAGTTGAGATTTTCCAAGGAAGATCATAGTTCATAGAATAGTGTTAGAAATCACCAAATGATATACATAAAAGTTAAATCTTTGCTAAAGGATTTCTTCTTCAAATAAATATATCTGGAAAAGGCAAAGAAGAAAGCAGGGATTAATATTTAACATACTTCTTATTCTTTTTACAAAAATTGGTAGCCTAAATTGCGTTTACATGAATTAGAAGTGATGATGTATATAAGACATTAACATTCACTTGGGCATATAGTTTAGGAAGAAGCAACCAGTTTCTTACCACCCTGGGAAATGCCCTCTGCACTGTCAAGTATTCAAGAGTGAAATGAATGATACTTGTGGAACTTAACATATACTTTCATTTAATCAAGATACAAAAGCTAACACAGATTCACAGAATTACCAAGTCGTAATTTTTAACCATTAGTCACTTCCATGATCACTATGATTATGATGCTATGATCTATGATAATTCATTTACAAACATTATAAACTCTAACAAAGAAAAAAGAGCAATTTTTGAATTTATAAGTAAATGATATAATATTGAGGATTATGAATATATATTCCTGCTTTTATAATTTGACTATCATTCAAAAATATCTTTCACTTATCTATCATACCTCAATCTATCTTGATCCTGAGAATGTTTAATAAGATCACTCTATTTATTTGCAAAAGAAAAGGGCATTAACATTTTAAAGTCATTTTGCAGCACATTTAAGGGCTGAGGAGTACACATTGAAATTGTGTGGGATCATTATATTTTTCAGAGAATTATGGACTTATTGTGAAGTTGCAAGTTTTTCTAGACTTGGCCTTCTGGCATCTATTTAATGGCATGCTTGAGTGTTTGAACAAACCAAGCTCTTTTGTAGCTGTTGCATGCATGCATTCTTCAGTAGTTACCTCAATGATTTTGAGAGAGACAGAGATAGAGATAGAGAAAGAAAGGGAGGAATATAATTTTTTTCCAGGAAAGGAACAAAGCTACTATATAGAATAAAAATGACAAAAAATAATTGCATGATATGAAAAGTTTGGTCTTTCAATACACATGCCCATAGCACTGACAAGAGAAATTGCATAAGAGCAACTGGTGTTTATTTAAATCATTCTGCACTTGGAAGCTTTCAGTCCTATTTACTCGTAGTTTCAATTATTGTGAGATAGAAGATATTAACTTGATTACTAAATTTAATAAGAATACTTACAGATTTATGTTATATGCTCTAAAGCAAAATGTGAGTGCCCCATCCTACTTTCAATTACTATAGTTCTCTGCTACCTTTCTCCCTTATAAGCTTTAGTTCAGTTCAGGACATGTGATATTTATCTAAATTCATAAAAACAGCAGAAAAAGAAAGTGTTTTGAATATCTAAAGCCCTGAAGATTAATTTGTATAGTTAATTTAGGTAAAAATTAACAGTTCCTTCAATTTAGTTTGTTAATACTCTGAATTCTTTAAGGCACAATTAAATTTAAGTCTAGACTTTAATAGGGATTTATCAGTTCCTTTCATTTGGAATACATGGGATCACTAACTTTATGTTCATAGGTGTTATATTTCCAGTGTCTAATTTAGTGGATTGTGTGATGCTTTGCCCCCTCTGACAATTCTTAACTATATTATTTATCAACATAATTCTTTTCATGGACCAAAATATTTTAAGGTTCTTCAGCTGGCCTTTTGTGATAATTGAAATTGATTTTGTGCAGTGGAAATTAGATTATCTTAATAGGAACGTATTATTAGAGTTGAGTAGCAATTTTCCAGAATTCAATGGTTAAAATCTACTCAGTAGCAAAAACATGTAGCTGAAAAACAAATGATGGAAAACCTTACAATATTATCACACTTAAGGATCTTTAATTTAATAATAATTCCATCTATTATTATTTGATGAAAGAGGGAGAAGAGTATTAAATGTTTCATTTTGAGTTAGTAGATAGTTTTGGTTTGAATGGTTAAACTCACATCTAAAATGAAACGATGATAAGAAAGGACATTTATTTTACCAAACTTGATACACTATCACTTAAATAATTTAAACATCACGAATAAATGATGCATACTGAAATTCCAATAACTAAGTTTTAAAAATTAATATATTGAATTTTAAAGCAATTATAGTATAAATTAAAATTGCAAAATGAGAATAGTTTATTACGCAAATTAAAATTGCAAAATGAGAATAGTTTATTACACACAATAGTTACTTTATATAAGCTTTAAAGCCATTATGCCTTTCAAATATTTCTGGTCTTACAACATTTGATCATGAACTGGGTGATGACTTTATGAAATAGTTTAGGACTTTGGGACACCATCTGGATTGTATTTAAAATGATGTGATTATAGGTCTTGCATGGATTATTTAGATAGTAGAATAACTGAACTCATAAGCCAATATGGCATATAGAGTATATCACTCAGGAAAAGCCAGTTGTTATTTCCTGAATATGCTTAATAACTCATTCAAGCCACTTAATTGAGTTAAGTATATTTTATTATATACATATATAAAGTACTGCAGCTAAAACAATCATATTATGAAGTAAAGACGAATCAAAGATCTGGAGAAGTGATGAGTCAATTTACATAAAGAGCCTAGAGATGCTTTTGGAATGAAGTTCCTTGCAGCATTTTCCTCAGAGCTATAACCAAGATCCAAAAACAGGAGAAAATAATAAAAATAGTAAAGAGGAATTCACAGAAAAGGATTGAGTCAGAGGTGATGACACAAGCTATAGAAAAAGACCATTAGCAATTAGAAAGAGGTCTTGTCTCTGCCATTATATGACACAACTTATGAATCATCATTTTAGGCAACTTGAAGGAACTGAATCAATCTGATCTGACTGATTCCCTCTCTCCAGGAATTTATAGATCAATACAAGAGAACAGTGTGCACATTATTCCTACACCAGGTAGAATGATGTATCCTAAGCAACATGTAGGTAAGCCATTGTGGAAGAGGCAGCATTAAAGGATGAGTAACTTTTATACATGCTATATAAAGTCATAATACTCAAGTTTCTGACAGAAAACAAGTTCCAAAGATAAAAGACACAATATTTCTAGATCTAATAAGATCTGATTACTTTTCAAGCATCTCTTTAAATCTGTTAAGACTCTTCTTCCCTATAACTATTTTCAGATACAATCTTTTATTATATATATATATATTTAATTTTCTTCTAATATCTTCATTTAGAGCCACATTACAGAATTTTTTCTTAGAATGTTTTAATCTCTCTGGGATTACCCTTTTGGATATTTTTGTTCAGAAATTATGAATAGAATTTTATTTATTGAGGTTTACTTTTTTATTTTTTATTTATTTTTTTGAGGTTTACTTTTTTTAAAGATTTTATTTATATATTCATGAGAGACACAGAGGAGAGAGGCAGAGACATAGGCAGAGGGAGAAGAAGCAGGCTCCCTGCAGGGAGTCCCACACGGGACTCGATCCCAGGACCCCGGGATCTCACCCTAAGCTGAAGGCTGATGTTTAACTACTGAGCCACCCAGGTGTCCCTATTGAGGTTTATTTTAACATAACTTTCTTATTATCTGGCTAATAGAATAAGATGATGAAGAGTAATTTATTACCCTCCAGCCTGTCCCAAACACTTGATTAGATTCTTCACAATATCTTGAATTAAATATCACAAAAAAGGGCAGACTGGTTTGAATTTTTTAACATCATGCAACAGATGAGATGAGTGAGCTTCAAAAAGTTTAAGTACTTTCCTAAATGTTTGAGCCAAACAGGTCTCCCCAATACCAAAGTCCATGCATGCCTCCTGCAGATCCAGAAATCTACTCTTAGAAACTATGGCTTTATTTCTGGCCCTTCCAAAGTATGTCTATTTGTTGACATTTTAAAGCTGAAGGTACTTACAGTATAAATTGAATAAGTGGAGGAAGAAATGAATCTATTTTTATATTACTCTATGAACATCTGAGGATCAATCTGCTAGAATATTGCTTCTAAAGATAAACAATGAACTAAATTATTTGAATAAACGCTTTGCTCTGGAGAGGTCAAAATATTGAAATTGATTACCCAGCAGGCAATTATTATTTCTCTTTTTTGCTTTTCCAAAGCATTTTGTCTTGTAATATATGTCCTTCAAGAAACGATGTGTTTAATATTTAGTCTATTTAATATTTTAACTCTGAGCTATTGTTCACTGAGGCAGAAATTTGGATATTGAAGTCATGCAGCTAAATCCTATTAGAAGGCTAAAGAATCTACTTAAAATTTCAGAATGTTGATATGGGCCATTTGCAGTGAATTGCAATGAAGCAGAAAATGCATTTTAGAGTTTGCTGTATTAGAGATAATGGAACTACTTTGCTCAAGAATAAAAAATTTAAATATAATTTTTTGTTTTACATCCAATCTCATTATATGTTTTAAAGTGACTTGTATTATATAATGTTTATCTCTGAAGTTTTAATGTGACTATGACATTTCATTAGTTTCAAATGCCTTTTCCCCAGATTTATTATTATGCAGTACCTACTCCCCAATCTCCATTTCTGTAGAACTGCATTTCCTTTTTTGTTGTTGTTTTTCTGACTCCTGCCTGGAAGAAAGTTCTTGACCTCTCATTGATCTGTTAGTGCTATGCTGCGACAGCTGTCACATATTTACGGCTCTTTTTTGAATGCTTTGTACAGTATCTTTTTACTTAATCGTTTTCTGTATATTTGATGTCACTATATCAGATTAATCTATTGGTCATGTGAATTAGATTAGTTCTTCTCTACATATATAAAAAGAAGAAGTGAAGGAAAAAGACAACCCAACCATAAGAGAGGTTTGGAGAATTATTGGTTGTGGATTTCCAGGATAAAAATTAGGGATTTTCACACAGCTGGGTTGATGCGACTTTTGCATACTAATTGGAGTTTCATTTAGCTCTGCCATTCATCCAGTCTTAAGGAGAGCGTAAAGGTTTGCATATGCTTTTGAAGAATTTATAAACAAACAGTAATAAGAACATAATACTATAAGGTAAATGATTTGTTTTTATTTTATAAAATATTCTTATATTTAATGTAAGAAACCTGAGAAGAGTCCAAAATGTATTTTAAGACATTTTCTGAAAAGGCCATTTGAAGTTTGTCTTGCAGTTTTTATGTCATCTGGTCAATCTATAAGTTTTTATGGAGCTCTCCTTATGATAAATTAAATGGACAAGCCACAGTTAACCTCTGCATTTGCAGCTTATCTATCACCAGGTACACCTCTATCTCCAAGAGGTAAACTAAGCTTCATTTATTCAAATGTATTTATAATGTATGCTTCTCTCCTTTTATCATGTGAACTGAAACTCTCTACTACACTCAGCCTATATCTAAAGTAACATGACTTATTCTAGCAATCTTTACAAATACTATTCTAGTATCTTCAACAACATGATTTATGACTCTTATTCTGGGAAACACTTGTCGGGGTTGATAAAAGTTGAACATTTTATTGCTCATCTCAGGAACGTCCCCAAACTCTATTTAAGTAAACATTAATATGCTCAACTTTTCCATAAATAGTATTCACATGACTAACTCTTAAGATTGTTCAAATCTTATCAAGTTGCTTAAGTATTATTTTTGGAAAGCCAGGATTTAACATCTTGCAGGCTATAGAGAACCAAGGAGAGAAGCTCTCCTTGTCACTATGGTCCAAGATCTTTTTTTTTTTTTTTTAAGATTGTATTTATTTATTCATGAGACACACAGAGAGAGAGGCAGAGACATAGGCAGAGGGAGAAACAGGTTCTCTGTGGGGAGTCTGATGTAGGACTCAATCACAGGACCCCGGGATCACGCCTTGAGCAAAAGGCAGACATTCAACCACTGAACCACCCAGGTGCCCTGCCCAAGATTTTGAATACAAAAACAACACTTTTCTTTGTAAGCCCATGGACATCTGGCTTGAGTGTCTTTCAGAACATTATGAATATATTAATTTTATTGGGTCCAAGTTTTTATGTATGTATGCATGTATATGTATTGAAGCTCCTCAAATATTAAGTTAATTTTGTGTTCTTGAGTTTAAAAAGAAAGAAACAAAAGGAAAAAATCCTTTATGTATTAAAAAAAGATAGAGTTAAAAAAAGATCTCTATAAAAAAAGAATCCTTTAATTATCAGATCAGATGTGAAAACTACTTTGTGTTTAGGACACTAGTATTTGTTTCTCTCTGGCCTTGTTTTTTTATTATAAATCTATATGAAGAAAGTACATTGGAGGAAGTAAGAAATAGATTCCAACGAGCCCACACTTGAAACCTGATGACTGAAAAATTTGAAGGTTTCTTATACCAACGTTCCTCAGTCAAATTTTACCTGAGGTCATGTAGCAAAATTTATAAAGACTTTCTAGTCAGATTTTATCTAAAGTCGCTTAGCAGAATTTATAAAGACTTTTCTTGTTTGGTTTTGTCTGTTAATACCTGCTAAGTGACCTTAGCAGAATTTATAAAGACTTTTCTTGTTTGGTTTTGTCTGTTAATACCTGAATCTGGGACAGATCTCTTAAACAATACTTTCTGAAGGAAAGTGAGATTTTGGTGAGCAGTTGAATGCCCAGCCATTAGGCCAAGTGTCTCTAGACATGAAGTCATAAACATCTTTTTTACTGACTGTTTAAATGTGTCTGTTTCAGTCTAAATTTTACATTGTGCCCTTTCCAGAACCAACTACTAGTTCATAAATGTATTTATATTATAACTGGTATTTGTGCACTTCCTTTGAAATGCATTATTTTCACCATTGATAATTTAAAATTACAATAATCAATTTGGGAAACTTGATAGATACAACAAAGTTTATTGCTTGAGAAATGACAGAATTTAGGGAGCAAAATTTTCAAATATTAAATAAAAGTGTTTATTTCTCAGTGCATTATATGAGGTAAAACTATAAAGTATAATATTTTTATTAGATTCAGAGAGTTATAAATGGTCATCACAGAATAAATCTAGAATACTTTTATTATCACCTAAAGATCCCACATATAGTAGCTGGCACTGCTCTTCTCCCCTCAAAAACAGAAAAACAAAAACAAAAACAAAAACCCCTGACTCCCCTAGCCCTTAGGAAAGCAATTATGTAGTTTATATCTCAATAGACTTAGTTGCCTCTTTTGGATACTTCACAAAAATGAAATCACAAGATGTGCAGTCTCTTGTTACTATTTGCTTTTGTGTGGCAAATTTTCCAAATTCATCTGTAATGTAGCATGCATCAGTACTTCATTTCTTTTTTGCTGAATAATATTTCAAGTGTGTGGATAACCATTCATCAGTTCATGGACATTTGTGTTGTTTCTACTTTGGGGCTATTAGTAAAATTTTGTGATGAACATTGGTGTACAATTGTTTGTGCAAACATGTGTTACATATGTTTTAACTTCTCTGGGGCTTATATTTAGGAGTGGATTTGTCATTTCATATGGTAACTTTACCATTTTGAGGAACTGAAAACCTGTTTCCCAAAGTGTTTGAAGCCTTTTACATTTCCAAAGTAGTGCATGAGCATTCCCATTTCTCCACACCCTCAATAATGTTTATTATGAAAAAAAAAAATAATGTTTATTATGGTCTGCCTTTTGATTATGTCCGTCCAAATGTGTGTAAAGTATTATTTCATTGTAGTACAATTTGCATTCTCCTAATGATTAATGATCATTACCATCTTTTCATGTCTTTGCCCTGCGGACATAACTTTTTGGTAAAAATTTTCTATTCAAATCATTTGGTCCATTTTTCTAATGAGGTTACATATTAAATAGGAAGAGTTCTTTATAAGGTACCACTTAAAACAATTTTATTTTATTTATTTATTATGGTTTATTTCTCTTTTTAAAGAGGGAGAGAGAGAGAGAGAGAGAGAGTATGGGCAAAGGAGGTGAAAGGTGGAGGGAGATACAAAGAACATCAAGTGGACTCCCTGATGAAAGCAGAGCTCGACTGGGAGCTCTATCTCATGACCCTAAAACCATGACCCGAGCTGAAAGCAAGAGTCAGATGCTTAACTGACTAAGCCAACCAGGTGCCCCTTTTTATTTATTTATTTATTTATTTATTTATTTATTTATTTATTAAAGTGTACCCCCAACGTGGGCTTGAACTCAGGACCCCAAGGTCAAGAGACAGATGCTCTACTGACTGACCCAGCCAGAAAACTTATAAGAAAGCTATTTTAGAATCTATATTTCTTCCTTATAGTTTTATACTCAAACCTATGGCTACATTGCAGATTTGTTCTCTGTAGTGTCCCTTTGGATCAAAATAACCATATTCATTTGGAGAAATAATCAATTTATATAGGCTTTTACGACTCAGGTAGTCTATTGAGATTCCCATTTATTTTCACATGTTTTCAACTGTAGCTTCAAAGACCTTAAATTTCCATATGATTATCCTTTTATTCAGAAGATAGATAATCTTTGTTATAGTCTAATGATGAGGTGAGGTCTAAGACTGATTCCATCCATCCTCTTAATGTTTTATCTCCTATAGGGCATGTAGTTTCCAAAAGAAGACTGTAATTTTAAGTAACGTGGATTATCTAGGATGAGATTTATACTAGGAGACAATTAAGAGGATTCATGTATCTTGATAACTCTTGCTGGTAGTGAATCCCCAGTGGTCTTAAATTACCACACCACTGTATGAATAAACCATGTTCTCAGCAATTCCACCTCTTTTGAGAGAACAGAGATAGAAATAGCCCTTCAAGGGTTAAAATTGGCTTTCTGTTCACTTTACTCTTTCCTCACCATGAATAGTATGTAATAACATCAGAAATATGTTCATTTTATCCTAGATTTTACCTTATCCATTCTGCCTATCAAATTTATGTAGAACAGTTATTTTAGTCACTCTCAGTACTCTGCCCTCACCTCTTCTTTTTATTGTCCTTTATGATAAAAAATCCAAACCCAACACCCAAACAGTGTGGGTGAACACACTGTTCTTTTTTTCCCTGCTTCTATTTAAATAACTTGATTCTGTTGGAGTAAATGATGATGTTTGACAAACTAGTACTATTACTACATGATCACCAACATCAAAATGGTAAAAGGGAAATCTATACTTGTGGATCTATACTAATGGTCCTCATGAATTTTTACTTTTATGCTTCACAATAGAATCATGATTAATCATAAAATCCCTCACACTTCTTTAAGTTGATGACTAAAATTTTCCTACATTTATAGATTATAAGGATGTTAATATTGGGATCCCTGGGTGGCACAGCAGTTTAGCGCCTGCTTTTGGCCCAGGGCGCGATCCTAGAGACCCGGGATCAAATCCCACGTCGGGCTCCCAGTGCATGAAGCCTGCTTCTCCCTCTGCCTATGTCTCTGCCTCTCTCTCTCTCTCTCTCTCTCTCTCTCTGTGACTATCATAAATAAATAAAAATTTTAAAAAATTATTTAAAAAAGATGTTAATATTGTATACTAAATGATGCATTAAATAAAATTTTATTGAAAATTTAGTGCAGCAGATTTATCTTGTTCAATGTTCAAAAAATGCCTACCATAAGAACTAGTTGGCAAGGCCGGCTTCCATAATCAAACCAATTAGCAAAATCAGGCTTACTTTTTTGTCTGAAAACATTTTACTTCATTTTTCAATTCAAATAGAAGTATTAATATGTGCTTGAATGACAGACACATTAACTTCTGAATTTTGATTAAAATATAGCTATCTATTAGTTAAAGCATGGAGTCTTGCCATGATTTTGTTATTTTAATGAAATCAATTACTATCCCTTTCAATATTTCTTCCTTAGTTCTAATGGGAATCTTATTTCTGTCCTAGAAGGGTCCAGAAATGCATCATGTTAAGTTTGAAAATTGGTATGTGGTATCCCTATTTATTTTTGTTTTATTTTATTTTATTTTATTTTTAGAAAGAGAAGTCATTATGAATGAGGAATGGGGAAAGCAGAATTAAAAAGGCAACACTTCAGGCAGATTTCCTTTAGGAGAAAGTATTGAAATTCTGGAAATTTATACACTTAAAAATGATCTCTGCTAAACTACTGCCTTAAAAATCTTGGGTTTATCTTGATATCTAGACTTTATAATCACAGCATTCCTACTACATTTTTTTGTTAATAGATTTTTTTGACCCATCAACAATGATTGTTTTTGAGCCTCTAC